>NC_137901.1:81664568-82104569 GCF_963455335.1 Martes martes
GCAACAATTGATCCTGTTGGGTTGAGCTAGATGGAATGAGTCCACAAAAACAAATATCTCTTGGCTAAACCCTCTGGGTACTTAAGCTCTCCCCCTAATTGTTTTGTGGTTTCATATGAATTATTTAGTTCAGACTTGCTGTAATCACGTAAATTTCAAAAAATTGGGTTTGGGAAGATCTTCAGTAACCATTTCTGATAGTTGACCAGCACAGACCATGAAACAAAGGACATTTATAGGCCTGGGGTTCTTCATTACACAAAAATCTGTTATCTGATGCTAACATGGTAATGAGGTTATATCTAGTAGCAAAAAGCCATTTATAACACAAAAAAAAATCATAAATGAATGGTCACTGGTAAATTAATTTTAATTCCCACCCAAACCTCATTCCCCACTTAATCAACTCATTTTGGTAAGCAGGAGCAAGTCATATCGTGGCTCTTGCTCTCAGTTGCATCATGTGTAAACTGAAGACAAAATTAGCCTAAAGTGAAGATTCACACATTTGTGCACATCAGCGCACAGAAGTTCAAAGAAAGCGTATGTGCAAGCTGAATCAGACGGCTGTTCCTCCAGGATGGTTCTCCTCTTCTATGGTACCAACAGGACCATCATATTTTAGCTGGCTGTGCTTTCTAGCTTCCCTTGCAGCTAGGTGGGGATATACTGACATGGTGATTACATTTCGGCCAACAAGACTGGGAAAAATATGGGCAATTTCCAGGTCATGCCCTTAGAGCGAAGGGGCATTTCCTTCTTGCCTTTATTTTCTTCTTTATACTGCTGGATGACAGACTTGGCGGTGACCAAGACTTGGCGCTGAAATGCCCAGGAAAGTATCAAACAATGAAAACACCCTAAGGATGAGGAAGAAAAAAGACAGAAGAAACCTGATTCCTGGGAACTCCAAGGCTTGGAGGGACCAGACCTGCCAGCTCAGTGTCTTACCTGCAGGAGAGCGAGCGTCCAACTCACCGAAGCTACTAATATTCAGACTTGCACCTCCGGCAGCTGAACCATATCCTACCTAAGATGGGATCATTTTTCTCTTACCTGCCACACAATTAAACACACCCTCCTTATGCATCCCCATGTGTAAGAAAAAAAATGGGAGGTAACATCAAAGAGTGGCTAACAACATGGCTTCTGAAGTTGGAGTAACTTTGGCCAAATCCAGCTGTACCACTTTCTGACAATGTGCTAAGTGAATGTGATCTAACCTATCTAAACCTTAGATTGCTAATATTTAATTGAGCGTGGTAAGAATAGCTACTTCAGGGGATCGATATGAGGGTTAGTGATTATAAGGTTTAATGGAATAATGCATGGGAAACACTTTGCACAGTATCATACCAAACATTCAGTAAGTGCCATTTCTTATTATTATAGGGAAAGGTGTTCCCAGGTCTGGAAGAAGTCGAAATGCTAAGTTCAGTTTGGAGATCTAAAGAGAAAGTGATGTCACTGGGAACTCTCTCATCCACTAAGCAGATTTCCTTCTGAAATGGAAACTTGCTTTCCCTTTAGCAAGTTCCCAAAGTATGAAAAAAAAAAAATGGAAGACCATGATCTCTTACTCAGTTTTGGTTTGGGAGATGGGGTACCGAGGCTATGAGTAGTGCCAAGCAATAGTCAGCACCCACATCTTTCCAAGAGAGCAAGTGACTGTCCAGATCCACTTCTGCCAGCCATGCACCTGCTCCAAATCACAGGGAACTACATTTCCCAAGCTCCTTTGCCCTCTGACTTCCTGGTAGGCTCAGCCAATGGGAGGCTCTGGTGGAAGACTGGAAGGAAGGAAGAGGAAGCAGCCAGGAATATTTCACACTCCACCCACCCATCCTACTTCAGCAGCTTCTCCATGACATTGGTTCCACTTGGAGGTCCTGGCAGTGGGCTCTGGAAATAGAAAGCTCCTCTTTTTAATCCCTTTCCCTAAGCATAGTACTGATCTCCTACTATTGGTAATCACTGAGTTGTCTCACTTTCCCATTTGCCTCCTTGGCTCTTCCAAGGATTCAATTCCCTGCAGTAAATTCTCTCTGCTTGAAGGAACTTTAATGGTGTCTTCTTCCAGTCCAGACCCTGAGAGATTTAACATGGCAGATCCAGTGCCCAATACACCGCCTTGTATGTGCAGGGCACTCAATGTACATGTATTACATCAATGGGTACTTGGAGCAAGAAGATGCTAAAATAATTCCTCTCAACTCCATCCTCTGCTCACTCTGAGGTACTGTGCCCCTTACAAGGTACTTGCCTCTGCTCACAATGGCTCTCTGTTGGCTGAAGCACTGAATATACCAACACACCCATCTTTTAAAACCCTTTTTTCAGTCTGGTCCCCCAGTGTAGCGAACCCCAAGCCTTCAGATCCTGAACTCCCAAAAGCAATGAGGACTTTCTTCTGGAGAACTTCCTGTTACAGATGATCTGGCCGAGGGTGGGACAGATGAGGGAGACAGAAGAGAAGAGGTATAGAGAAGAACACAACTCCTCTGAGAAGGCTTTTATCTCCTGACAGTCAGGGCACTGCTGGGGATCAGCACAGTGCTTTCAATATTTGTAAATATCTGTTTGGTCCAAGAGTTCTCTCCCATGGAAAAAGCTTATAAACCAAGCTGCCTGAATTTATTCCTCAGGCTAAGGCACATTCCAGGGTCTGATCACGTTGTTCTTTTATTACAGAAGAGAGAGGGAGCAAGGGGTTTAGAAAGGGGACAGGGGACTCAGGGTGGAAAGCGGGAAATTTAGTCTTCCAATTTGAGGGGTCTTGTCATAAAACCAGAAAGCTAGAAAGGAAAATTAAAATTAGCATCCACTCTCTGTCCAACACAGGAACTGCCCTCTTGACGTGGAGATCCAAATTCTTTAGGCACATCTGGCTAAGCAAGCAGCCACTTTATCAAGTCACCAAACAAAACCTGGAAGTAGTAAGTAGATAGGAAAGGACCTAACTCTCTCCAAGAGGAAGAATGTTTCTCAGGTGATGTCAATGCCACCAAACTCTACGGACCGCAATTTGACTGGTGAAATGTGGTTTTGGTTTTTTCTTTTTTTTTTTTTTTTAAGATTTTAACCATTTATTTGACAGAAAAGGAGAGAGTACAAGCAGGAGGAGTGGCAGGGAGAGGGAGAGACAAGCTCTTGCATTAGCAGAGAGCCCAATTCCAGGCTCAATCCCAGGACCCCGGGATCATGACCTGAACTGAAGGCAGACACTTAACTGACTGAGCCACCAGGAGCCCCAGAAATAATGTCTTGCTTGTATTTGACAGTTAAAAAGCCCAGAACCCAGGCAGTGAGGGGGTTTCCATCCAGTCATAACTAATCCACATCCACAGTAGGAAATGGGTCCAACCCATGTTTTACTGATGTATGCCACCCGCTCAAAACAACCCATTTCCTCCCAATGCTGAGATGTGTGCCCTGAAGTCTACCGTGGAGATAATCAGACTTGCCTTATTAACTCTTTGACTTCATTTTTTTTTTTCATTTCTTCCAAGGCAATAAGCCACATCACTTTTTTATGAGGACATGATATCTCGAAACATCAATGTTTAAGCGTTAGAGGTGAATTTGAAGTTCAGCCACCTCTCTAACGATAACATTTACTAAGTACCAGGCTTTACTATGTACTATGTGCACTGTTCTAAGTACTTTACCTATTTTTATTTGACGTGGTAACTTTTCTTTTTTCTAAGATTTACCCATTTATGAGAGAGAGAGCAGGGAGGGGGGCAGAGGCAGAGAAAGAGAGAGAGAGAGAGACAGTCTTCTTTTTTTAAAATATTTTATTTATTTATTTGATAGACAGAGATTACAAGTTGTCAGAGAGGCAGACAGGGAAAGAGGAGGAAGCAGGCTCCTCAGGGAGCAGAGAGCCTGATGCGGGGCTCGATCCCAGAACCCTGAGATCATGACCTGAGCCGAAGGCAGAGGCTTTAACCCACTGAGCCACCCAGGCGCCCCGAGAGAGACAGTCTTAAGCAGGGTCTGCACTCAACGCAGAGCCTGATAGAGGCTCGGTCACATGAACCTGACATCATGACCTCGGCTGAAACCAAGAGTTGGGCACTCAGCTGACTGAGCCACCCATAGAGCATCCCTCATATGGTGGCCTTGACCGAAGTGCTCCCCCAGAATGTTAATCCCACAGTACACTCCATAAATGAAAAACAGAGTGACCCAAAAGAATTTGCAGGAATGTGGACTTCTAGATCCTTCTCAGGAGGAAAAAATAAAAATGCATGAAAGACCCTAGAAATCTTGCAGTTATGAAAACCATTTCATTTTTTAACAGGGTGTTTCCCAAACATCTCTGTCCATGGAATCCTGTTTCCTGAAATCCAATTAGCATCCTGCCCCCATTCCAATCACCCAGAAAGCTCAGTCTCATATTAATAGTCCCTGGCAAATTTCATTAAGATGGAGAAAGCCTCCCGTACCTTAGAGTTTTCAACAATGAGAATTGTTAGCGAGGAGCTCCTTAACACTTTCCTAACCAGAAAAATGGTGGTTGAGAATTACCCATTTTGCTAAGAGATTTAAGACTCCCTAAGTGAGATTTCCAAGTGGATATGTGGAGTATCTTCAAAGACATCTCTCGCTCCTCACCCTAACCCAAATGAGCCTCGGAGGCATTATAATCGATACTTAAACAACTACAAAAGTGCAGGTTGACCCTGAGCGTCTGTCCCATCCTTCCCCACGTACACTGGAGATGTTGCCTGCAGGGAGGAAAAAGGCCCGTCCCTGAGGTCTTGGCCAGCCCCGTGTGATATCAACCAGCTGCCCAGAGCCCCTGCTGAAGGCCAATCCTCCTCCCGCTGCACCCAATTAGCCTAAGTTGGGTTTCCTGGAGGGGGTCTTCTCTTGGAAGTTCAAGCGAGCACTGTGTATGGTATGCATGGGAAGAAAACCTGAGATTCATCCTTCGTGGAGCCATCTTTCCCATGAGAACTGAATCTCTCTGGAAAAGGAGGTATCACTTAGCTCCACAAATAATGAAAACAATAACCATGGTAACCCACACGACATTTATAAAGCACTTGCGAGTGTCAAACTATAGCACCAAGGGCTGTCTCGTTTAAACGCTTACAGACGGGGAAACGGAAGCAAAGTGAGTTCAGTGACTTGCCCAGGGTCACGATGCAGGTGAGTTGTCCTGAGTTGGCTCAGGACAGATTTCTCAGTTTCAAAAGTGGGATGAGAGCAAGATTCTTTGCCAAAGCACCAGGCAAAGAATGGGTTGTCCAAGAGTTGTCCTGACCCCGGAGAACACAGATGGGGCAGGTATGAATGAGCTGAAGCAAGACGGGCTGCGATGCTCTCACATCTCCAAGCAGGCCAGGGAGGCACAGGCTGAGGGCGGGGCAGTGGGGGCTCTGTCCTGGCAGCCCTAAGTCCCTGTGGAGGGCCACTTCCTTTCATGTGCTTAGGGGCAGGAAAGCTGGGCTTTGTGGTAGGAGCAGGGAAGGCACAGAGCGCAAAGACAGGACCTATAAAGCAGCTCAGGGACAGCCACACGTGCCCTCCGCCTGCTGTCCACGGAACCACGCACCTTCCTTGCTTACCAGCTCCGTGCTGCCTGAATTCATGGCCACTGCCCTGCCCTTCCAAACATGATGACACGCTGCACAAAACATAAATTTTGGAAGAACCTGTCACCAACTAAGATGATGAAGGGCAGGGGTTGTGGAGGGCAGGGGGGAGGGGAGGGTACTCCAGCCACTTGGACAGTGACCCCAAACTAAGAAATGTCTCCACCTGGGAGTGTTCCCCAGGCCAACACTCTAGCAAAGTTCTTTTGTAGGGAGTCTGCCACTTTTGTACCCAAAGCCTCATGGTCTCCAAATCCTCAACTCATCTCACTCCATCCCAAGTGTCTGGAGGGGCTGCTGAAGATGGTGCTGAAGAGATCAGGGGAGGGACGTTCATGTCCCAGGTCTTCCAGTAACCCCTGCGTGACTCAGGCAAATTCCTTACCTCTGGACCGCAGTTTGCTTACCTCTAAAAGGGGGGACCAAGTAGAACCTACCCCCAGGTTTGCTCTGAAGATGAAAGGAACATGGTGGCCCAGGAGAAACCCTCGTAAGAACAAGATGCTGTTAGTTGCTACCCCTCTAAGGGGTACCTGCTACCCACGAAGCTGTTGAGAGCTGAAGATTTTCTGTGAATGGGGAGGAAAGGAGACAAAAGGAAACCAGAGGGAATAAAAGAATGAAAAGAAGTGAGGAGATAACAGGAGAAATCCTTCCCCCGGGAAACTTTGGGGACTGCTTCAAAACCAAGACACAGAACGGAAACTCACAAGTAAGTCACTGTCACCACCACCCCCACCCCCCACGGCTGCTTCCCTCGGACCCTGGGCTTTCTCCATTCCCTGCAACTGAGGTTGCATTCAGTAGTGGGTGAAGTTTGAATGAAAACCCCTGATTGGTCCTGTTCCTCGTAACCTCTTTATGGGGGTCCAAACAGTGGCCATTAGGGCAAAGTGTGATGTCCACCCCCTGAGACTCCCTCTCCTTGGTCTGCCAGGAAGCTGGGGGCCAGAACAAGGACATCTTTAGAGCCTCAAGAGCCCTGAAGATAAGGGGCATGCAGAAACAAAGCCGTGTCTCTGAGTCCTGGCCGTTGACCCTTCCCACAGCTATCCATCATCTGGAACGGGATTTTATGCGCCCTATACGCCAATCACCCCCTCAATTACCTCTCGGGAGGAGGGAGAGGCCCAGTGGCATCTGATGTCACATTTGATTTAGGGTAAGTCACACTTACGAGGGCATCTGAGGTTAAAGAACAGGGAATTCTGGGCCTGTTTATAAATCAACAGGCTTGAGGTTTTCATTATTCACCTTCGAGAGCATAGAGCTAACGTTATGAGTCACTGGATCATAAAAGAGATCAAATAGCTTCTCGCTAATAATTCTTTCCCTGACCCATTCTCTGGCACATTCGGTTTGTAAACAGAGTTTTAATGGCATCCCTTGGACATAATAACATCATTTCTTTACAGCACCTCGGCCGCCTAGACACTCTTGGCTGTAACCGGGTTTAGGTTTAAATCTCCCTCATTTGTGGGAGCTAATGTGTTTGGTGTTTTAAGAAGTACTTAAAGCCAGGGATATTGCCCTTTGAAAGGGTGGAAGCAGCCCCTTTTCAGAACACAGCCCTCTGCTAAGTCTGGCCCCGAAGACACGGGCCTCACCCTGAACCATTCCCGGGACCGTGACCTCTGAGATTCCCTGTCCCTGCTCCCCCCCTCCCCCAGCCTGCCCCTGCAACCAAACTCCGTCCTGCCAGGGTCCTGGGTGACCTCGACATTGGTCTCGGAAAGTGTCAGCAATGTCAAATGAGCTCTTGGCGCCACATCTTGTTTTATGGGTAAGACAGGATTGCTCATTAACTAACCATCACGAAGAGATGCTCTGGGTTTGGAGACACCCAGAGAAGGGCTTGGTGATCGCAGAGCAGAGTCAGAGAGAGACGGAGAAGAGAGAGTCAATGGGTCATTAAGGGGATAGAAAACACCCCGCAGGACAGGTTTTCCTGAACTTATACCACACTGTGTCTAAGCCAGATCTCAGCACCCCTCATTATGAGCTACTGGGTGTTTTTTTGTTTGTTTGTTTAAATTAACTCACTTTACGCACTTTTAAATGTGTGCCATAAATAAGAGGTAACCACAAATATCAACACGGGTCCGCAATCCCTAATCCAAAACCCCAGGGCCAGATGTGTTTCAGAATTCAGAAATTTCCAAACTTTTTAAACGGAACAGGGCACACCCAGCCCCCAGGATTAAACACATTCCTACTTCTGCAGCTTAAAAATCACATTAAGTTGGGTTTTAAAAAAAGGCTATCAATAATCTCATGGCTGCTTGGGTTCGTTATGGCTATCACATGATTTATGAAAAAACAATCTATTCTCAGAGAATTATGGATTTTGGAATTTCCAAAGGAAAGGGATTATAAACCTGCAAAGCAGGGGCAAAGCGGTATGATTACCATCCAGCTGGCTCTGCCAAAAGAAATGAGCCAGAGATGGGCACGCTTCGACATTCTAGAATCAACCAGTGCCCCTCTCTCTCCTAGATGCACCGAGAAGCAGAGGCAGAGAAACAAAAAGGTTGTTTTTGCTAAGGATGGATTTCAGTGCTGTCTGATGGCAGGGAGGGACCAGCTGAATCTTGTCTGGGAACCCCAGTGGCATGGACCCCATGCACACGATGGGATGATGCCTGTCAATAAGAAAAGCTTAGTAGCAATAGCGAAACATCATGGTGTGTTCAAACAAAAGGGCCTTAGCAAATCTTCTATTTCAGGGCTCAGCAGACTTTTTCTATAAGGGACCAGATAATAAAGGAAGCAATTCTCAACTCTTGCAATACAAAAGCAACCACAGACCATATGTAAACCAATGTGTGTATGTAAACCAATGTGTGTGGCTATGTGCTAATAAAACTTTATTTCCACAAGCAAGTTGGGGGCCATAACTCATGGAACCCTAATCTAACCCAGACTTTAGGTTAACATGAGGAAATTAACGTAGAGAAAGAGTGATTTGCTCAAGGCAAGTTAGCCGCAGAGCCAGAAACAGAAGCCAGGTCTTCTCTTTACGTTGAGAGACTGGTAGTCTGAAGAAATAAAAGAGGAGAGCAAAATCTCTGCCATTGTCTTCAACCTTGGGAATCATTTTAAGGGGAAGTCAGTCCCCACATGCAAACAAGAAGCAGTAGGTTTTAAGATAAAGACAGGAGGGGGTTATGAATGGACAATCAGAAACATCTACTCAGGGCCAAAGATAAGATGCGTGAATGGACAGTTGAACTGTGAAGACTTCCTCTCTAGACATCTTGGACAGGAAAATCAAGCAATTGACCAGGCTAGAATTTTCCTATCCCAAGTAAAAGAGGTCTCAAACTTCCTTATGGCCATACAGTAATCGGATTCATTGAGGGAGGAATAAAACCCAGAGGGAATTTAGCCTAAAATACCCCAATCAGGAAGACATCATTTCTCCACTTTACCCAATTCAACAAATATGTATTGAGCTCCAATGATGTCCCAGCCACTGTGCTGTCCCGGTCGGAGACATAAAAATGTATGAAATAAGGTCTCTCCCCATAAGAAATTTATAGTCAAGAAACAATGTGACCAGTTTTCATTCTCAGAGAATAACGCACTACAGTGGTAGAGAAAGACCAGTTATGAAACTTTCTTAAGAGAGAAGATGCCCTTTGAAGGCACCATGTTCTGGGCAAAAAGAATAGACCCAGACAGAAGAAAGTGGAGGCAGTCCAAGGTCTCTTTCCAATCAGAACTACTGGGCAAACCAGCTCTTGGTAGCTTCCATTATGTTCCCCAAAGTATGGCCATGTCAACAGTGAAGGATGCATCACAGAGCCTCTTCTCCTAGGGTCCTTACACCCCACACTAACAGGTGGTTGTGACAGATGCAAGATTCTCTATCATGTCTGTCTAGGGAAGAGGCATCCATAAGAAAGATGAGTGAGGGGTAAAGAGAGGGAGATAAGCAGATAGGCAGACCCACCAACAGAGAAAGCATTGGAGGAGAAGAGAAAGAACAAAGAAGAGCAGACAGGAGAAGAGTAAGAGGGAGAAGGAGACAAAGGGAAAACCCAAGGAGACAGAGGGGGGGAAATGTGGAGCCCCAAAATCATCTACTCCCATGGGAAAAGCATTGGAGGGCTTAAAGTGGGAGACCAGGTTGATGTGATTTATATTGTAAGATCTCTCTGTCTTCTCCAGAGAAGGAGGCAGAACATGGCACAATGAAAGCACCAAAGAAGCTGTTGCCATTGCCTGGATACAAAGATGGTGGGCTAGCCCAGGGTGAGGCAGGTAGAGATAGAAGAAAGGGGACAGAATCCAAGAAGCATGAGAAGGTCTGTCCTTGGACAGTGATGGCTTATGGGGATCAACAATGAGATCAGCCTTGTGTCCCTGTTTCTGGATCTGGGAACTTGGTATCTGCCAGGATGGGAAACACAGGAAACAAAGCAGGACTCATGAGTAGCAAAAGAAGTCCCAGGAACAACCTCAGATGAGGAAGAAGACAAGAGGGAGTCAGAAAAGAAAGTAAGCCATGGGGATTCGAGATGCACCATTTCATGAAGTCCTCCTGATGATCCTGTGTGATCGGCATTATATCCCCAAAGTGAACCTCAGGGAGGCTGAGTAGTTTGTGCAAGTGCACACATTTGTGGATGCAAATCATCTCTCTAGCTCCAACGTCTGTGCCTTTTTCCTCTTTCAGAAATGCACAAACCAAAAGATACATGTATCTCGTGCCTTCAACATGGGGTGCCCCATAGGGAAAGAAGGAAGGCTGTGATCTGGACTTGGCTATAATTGAATCCCAGATCTCTTTGGACACCAGATGGTAAACACCTGGCCCCTAGTTCTGCGGCCGGGTCTTGCTAACAGGAGTCCTGAAAATAGGACCTAGCAGGGTCCCCTCTTCTTTCATGCTAGGAAGAGGAAAAAGAGAATCTGTTTTCAGGCTGCTGTGCATTGCATGGCCTGGTTGGCATTTAGGAAAATCAATCCTTCTGAAGGGAAATGAGGCAGGACAGCCAAGTTCCTAGGATTATATCCCTCACACCTGGGAGCCTTCTGCCAAATGACCCCAGGGAAGAGTCAGTCCAACGAAAGACAGGTTCTTTCTCCAAGTAAAACTTGCTTCTGGAGCACCAGGAGTCCCCTGGAGGCCATGAGGAGCCACTCTTGAGGAGGCAGAAGCAGGGAGAGGAAATCCCAGGTAATAAGGTTAATAACAGCTCACCTCCACGGCACCTTTCATCTGGAGATCTCAAAGCCATTTACCACCACCCAATTAATTTTCTCAACACCCACTATACCACCAACCCCCAAAGAAGATGTCATTAACATTTTTTTATGAGCAAGGCAACTAACAGATTAGTTGGCTGGTTCAAAGCCACAAAACAGTTGTAAGGCAGAAGCCAAATTTGGGATGATTGCCTTCCTCTAATCACAAGGAGGTAGAGAGAAAAGATTCATTTGTAGGAGGGCTCTGATGACTACTCTCATTCATTCATTCATTCATTCATTCATTATTCATCCATCGATCCACCCATCCTTCCATCCATCCATCCTCCCATTCATCCATCCATCCACTCATCCACTCATTCATTCATCCATTCATCCTCCCATATATTTATTCATCTATCCATTCATTCACCCACTCATCTATCCATCTCCACGCATTTGTTCATTCGTTTAGCCACCATTCATTGACATCCTGCTAGGTACCAGGCACTGTGCAAAATCAAACCACAACCAAGAACAGTAGAGACTTTATTACTCATCTGGTGGCTCTCCAAATAATTCTTTCTCACTATTGCAGGATTTTCAGTTTACAAATATATTATCTTTTATAGGTTCCATGAAATTGTGGGGATTTATTGCTATTTCATAGCTGAAGGAAGACTTGGGCACCCCAGGCCACTTCCCAACACTAAGGTCTGGATCCAGTGTGCCTGGAGAGCTTCTACACTCTATGGTACTCTGCTTGAGCTGATCTTCCCAGTTCCTGGGAAAATCCCCATGGTGTGTCGATTGGGTGGAAGGATTTGCAAATCCTTATCCAGCCACAGAGCATCTTACCAGTGACCTTTGTGTTGGCTAATAAAATAGCAAGACTGATAAAAATATTGGAGTGGACTTTCATGGGAGCCTAAAAATAGAACTTTAGTTCCACCAGAAAAACAACAAGCCTGACAGAACGAACCAGGGCATTCAGATGTGTGTTAAACCATCAAGTGAGGCTGGAAGGCAGATGAAGTCATGAGCTGATTTGGAAATTAATTTTGTTTCTAATCTTGTTTCTGCTCCGATATGGCTCAGTAATGACGGCCCCTTTATCTAAAGACGCCTACCAGCTTTCACAGGTGGACCTATTTTCATCTGTCGCTATCAGAGAACACCAAGATGGTACATGAGGCAAGAGGCTTCCTGCTCACTCCAGCACTGTGTGCCATTTAAAAGCAGGGAGGGCATCCCTTGGTGATATTTTAACTGTCCGGCAAACCACACATCCAAAGATGGCCATGGCAAACTTCTCTGTTAGACTGTGAACTCCTTGGGGATGGAGCCACGTCTGTCTTGTTTAGCAAACATTCTAATATAGTGCCTTTCCCATGAGAGGCACTCCCCCAATATCTGTTGAATGGATTCATCAATGGAAGTAGGGTCATGCGTGCAAAGTCCAAATTCTCTAGGGAGAAAGGAATGAGTCCAGTGTCAGTGTCTTCATTGTCTTCATTAAGTAGTAGAGTTTCTAAGAAAACTAGCAGGCTAATGCTAACCAATTAACCTATCCCCTGATAACCAGGAGTAATCACCAGGAAGGGGTGGAAACCAGGAAGGCACTTAGGGTAGAGGAGATAAAAGCATGGAGGTACAGGATAGGTGAAAATCAATTGCACTTATCAACTCCCCCCACTATGGGGAGAAATACGCTACACTGTGGGCCAGAATAGCCCAGCCAGTTGGTGTGTCATTCTTTTGGAGACACCTCTCATCCATCCATCCATCCATCCATACACCCACCAAACACCAATACATTCTTGCTCTGATACTACTTTTCCTAAGTTAATGTGGACAATCCATCTTCTTTCAAGTTTCTTCTTTTAACCAAGACTCATTTCCTCCTTTCATCTAGGTACTCAGTGAGCACAGAACCATGAGCTGAAGAAAAGCCTCCTGAGCAAGTCCTCTTGAGGCTTAAAACATACATCAACAGAGCAATTACATCACATGATTTCCTATAGAGCTGGAACGTTTCATGCTAGAAAAATAAATGCAGAAGTAATCAGCTCCTGAAAAACACTATTAAAGTCACATGACAAAAGTTAACATCAACAGCAATAAATAACAATCAACAGCCTTCATAGGCTGTCATGGGAATGACAGTTCGCCTCTTATGTGGCCTTTCTGTCCCAACCCCATAGCTTCAGTCTAATCATGAGAAAAGCATTGGAGATTCTCCATTGGGAGATATTCCGCAAACCCCCACTGAGAGATAGGCTACAAAATCACTGACCAGCACTCCTCAAAACTGTCAAGGTCATCAAGCCAACAAGGAAAGCCTCCAAGAGGAGCCTCAGGAAGCATGATGACTGAGGTCATGTGTTCCCCTGGATGGGATCCTGGGACAGAAAATGGCCATTAGTTTGAAAGAGTGAATCTGAACAAAGTATGGACCTTAGTGAGAATAATATACCCATACTGGTTCACTGATTGCAAGAAAGGTACTCTACCAACGTGAGATGTGGATCGTAGGGGACCCTGGGACATATGGTTAATTCTCTGTACTCTGTTCACATTCTTCTGTTAATCTAAAGCCACTCTAAAATTCAAAGTTTTTTTTTTTTTTTAAAATCATCAGTGTAATTGAAGAATGTAAGGAGAAGAGAAGCAGAATGATTAAAGGGGAGGGTTTAGGATTTTTTTTCGGGGGGGGGTGACTTTTTTGGTTACACTCCCATACAGGTTGTGCCTTTCTGAGACCGGATGGGCACAATCGCGTAAAATCTATTGGAACGGCTCCTGTCTATTCCATATCTAGGTAGCTATGAAGTTTTCCTGTTGCACGTCTGCTTGATGTCCAGGCTCATGGGACACCTGCAGAGAAGACTGTCACTCTCTTTCCCACAGGAGCTAAACCCTACTGGGGCAAAGTCATTGTGTAGATGCTCAGGGCTTTCCATATGCTCTTTCACTCACAAAACCGTCAGCCCCAGCCACAGGCCACGCTTCAGTGGGATCACAGCTCTCGACATGAAAGGACAGCCCACCAACAAGGAACAAGGCTACATACATTCCCATCGCAACCCACTCCGTCTGCTGTCGTAAGTCCAGCCTGATGTTGGGTGATTGCCTGCCCTGGTAAATATTTTCTGAGTCACTGATCACCCTGGAGACTGCCAAGTGGGAAATACGGGGAATCCTAAATTAGGCACGGCAAATGTCTCTGGCTTAATAACCCTTGGCACTTTCCTGGCACCTTTCATCCAAGGCATCTCAAAGAACTTGTCCAAACGTTAATTAATCTGGCCCACCACACCCTGGCTATTATTAAGCCCATTTAACAGACGAAGAAACAGACATGAACTGATGCCAATTGAGCTATGAGTCAGAGGTTCTATCTGGAACTCGACAGCAGGCTCTGGGAGGAACAGAAGTCCATGAGGGGGGCATCCTTGCACCCAGTAATCAGGCCTTTTGCTTCGGACTGCTGGGCAATCTGGAAAGCCCAACAGAGGCCGCAGGGGAACAAAGAGGCTTCGGAGTCCCACAGATCCGGGTTTTGTGTTTGGGGCTGGGCTGCTCACATGCTGGGTGACCCCAGGTGTGCCTCAAGTTTCCCCGGTTGTGAAATGAAGAGAAACAACCTGACAGAGCACCGGGGTGGGGGAATTTAGAGGAGAGCATCAGGACAGCCGACTGAGGACAAGAGAGAACTGAGGTTCCCACTGCAGTTCAGAATCTGGGAGCCTCACCGGAGCCTACGGGGTGCCGCTGAGGGACAGGGAGATGCACGATCGCTGGCACAAGGTCTGCAGTGTGGGGGGCAAAGCGATAAATACGAGGAGCCGAGTTTGGAGGATGGCGAGGAGGATGGCAGGGGACAAGCCTTGAACCAGTCTCCAGCCATGGCTGGAGAGGAGGAGTCTGGGAATGATGGTGGCCCAGGGAGATTTCCAAAGGGCAGCTGTTGGGATGAGGAGGCTCCTGGGGAAGAAGGGGATCTTTGTTACGTACCAACTCTCTCACACACACACCCCTGTAATGTAAGGATCTGTGGGTGTTCTGGAAACTCCTGAGCAGCCAAAAGTAGGAGCAGGTTGGGAGCCTTTCTCCAGAACAGGCAAGGGGCGGTGCCCGGGGTCTGGTGCCGTGTGTCCCACCCAGTGATCAGGGAGGCGTGTGGTGGGAGGGACACGCTCCTCCAGACCACCGAGCAGTGAGCCTTCCTCTCGGGCACGGGGCCCTGAAAAACAGGCTCCTGCTCCTCTCCCACGTCCCTGTGCATCTGAGTGGCCCTCCTCTGGGCATCGAGGCAGTGGCTTCACGCCTCCCTACCCCTGTTCCCTGTAGAACAGGAGTTCCCAGGATCCACGGAATTTGGAGGGAGGAGGGAGATGAAAGAGGGAGGAACACACCGTACAGGTTTCAGGAGAGACCAGGGCACAGTCCTCCCCATCACTGGCACCCCACACAGACTCCAATATACGCTTCATTGAATCACACTGAATTTCTAAAAGACGCTACATTCCTCTCCCTTCACAGACTGATCCTATAAATCTCCTGCAGCAAAATCCGGCCGGCCCATCCTGAGGGTAAAAGCAAAAAGGCTGGGCCAAGGCTGGAGGGACTGGCTAAGGATGAGGAGCTGAATGGCAGAGCCAGGGTGGCTGTGAATGAGGGAGCTGCTGCTGAGAAAACTGGAAACAAGAAGTGTCCTTACCCGTAACCCAGGGTTGTTATGAGAATGAAACAAGACTGTGCTCGCTACCAGTGGGCGCTACATAAATGCTAATCACGGTTGGTATCGGGGTGGCCATCCCAGCCTCATTTCCATGCAGAGCCACCACAACTCATTCCCTCTGGAAACGCTTAAGGGGCATTAAAAAGGGGTTGAGCATGAACAGACAGAGCCCACGGGAATTTCGGGGCCGTGAAATTAATTGGGAAAACTACAAGTATGGATACGTGTCACTGTGCATTAGTCCAAACCCACAGAATGGGCAGCACCAAGAGGGGGCCCGGAGGGAGACTACAGATTCTGGGTGATAATGACCGGTCGACGCAGGTTCATCGACTATAACAAGTGGACCCCACTGGTCCAACATGGTGGGGATGTTGATAGTGGGGGAGGCTGTGCCTGTCGCAGGGAGGAGGTGGGAGAGCAGGGCGTCTATGGAAACTCTCTGGATTGTCCACTCAATTTTGCTGGGAACCTAAAATGCCTCTCAAACTGAGTTTGTTAATTTTTTTAAAGGAGGGGGTTGGAAACGGAACAGGATCTGAGTAAGCGAGCTACACCGCCATCCATTCACTGAACATTTATTCATCGAAAACCTACCTGTGCCAAGTATGATGTCAGGTGTGGCTGTACAAAAGTAAACAAACATCAGGCCAGGGGACAGACAGACACTCGCCCACATGCACAAACGAACCAGCAGGGTCATCTCGGGGAGGGCCAAGTACCATGGCGGAAATAATAGGGCACCAGGGCTGAAGGGTCTGGAAAGGGGGTCTCTGCCACTCAGTGGGAGTGGCAGAGGCGGAAATCCTAAGACCAGCACAAGTTTGGCATGCCCCGGGCACGTGCGGGCTGTCTGGAGGGGAACCCCAAGTAATTCCAGAGCCAGGGCCTGGTAGGAGCTTCCAGGGGCCCCCTCAGGAGTGACATGGGTCCTCTACTGGGTCTGACATACAGCCGGGATCTGGGAGTGTGGATAGTGCCCTACCATAAAAACCTGAAGGCCACGGACTAACTTCTGTGTCCAAACCTGCAGACAACGGCCTTCCATACAGGCAAGAGGTCTAAATGGACATCACTTCTTTCAGAAACGGAGTAGGCTTCCCACTCCATTTTAAAACCCTTAACAACAAAAGCCAAAGCCGGACCCTATCAGCTGGGGACCATTTCAGACACATGGTAGCAAACAAGGTTCAGCAATTCTCCTTTTCCAAGCAAGACAGCGATGCTGGGGTTTCATGTGTGTTGGTCCACTTGGGAAAAGTGAGGTGGAAAGGTGATAAAATACCCAGTTAAGAATGAAAACTTACTGGGGTGCCTGGCTGGCCCAGTTGGTAAAGGATGCGACTCTTGATCTCGGGGTCATGAGTTCGAGCCCCACGGTGGGTGGAGAGATCCCTTTAATACAAAATCTTAAAAAAAAAAAAAAAAAAAAAAAGAATGAACCCTCATTTAAGAGTAAATTCCAGCTGCGAAGCTGGAATCATAGGATGTGGACCAAAGCTAACAAGGACTACACAGAAATGGGAAATTTTTTTATCTTTGGGTGTTAGGATTTGAGCGATTTTTTGGGGGGGGGGCAAAAACCCATTTTTTAAAAAATGCTGTCACACCATCCTTCTAATTCAAGGGAGGAAGAAAAAAAAAGAAGTTTAAACACACTCTGGCAAATCCCCGTCTCTCCTAGAGATGCAAGGGGGTCACTTCACAGCTTGCCTTAATTTTGTTCCATTATTTTATACCCAAAGGAGGTTGTTCGTCATTATCTGGCTACAGAATTGAATAGGTGTGAAATCCAAGCTGATAGCAATACATCACTCCCTACTGAACTTCAAAGCTGAGGCCAAACTGCCTATAAAAATAGTTTTCATACCGGGCCTTAATCTCTTTCATACATTTTTGCTTCTTTTTTTTTTTTTTTTTAAAGGTTTACCATCCCTTGGGTGAAGTACCAGGTGATAGCTAAGCATAGCATTTTCCCCTACTCCAAAAAAGCCAGAGTTCTCAAAGCATTGGTTTTGGTTCATCGTCGAGCCTGAACCTCATCAGATCATTTTATCAGGGCTCTCAGTCACCAAGGGTCTAATAAATAAAAACGCACAGTTACAGAAACCGCGAAGGGGCTTCTCGCCATCCATGCGTGAGGGGTCTTTATCAGCTCCCTACTCGCGGCGAATCAGTGAATTGTATTAGGATGGATTGCTTCCATTTCCACTGCCTTTGCCCTTAAAATTGTACAACAAAGAATATAGGAAGAGCCTGGTGTGGTCAGGACCTTGATGGCAAAACTCCCCTTCTGTAAAGAAGATGCTTTCCTGAGGACGGGGAAGTCCATTTACTACCAAGGTCTTGATGTTACCGGTTTTTGTGATTCCCCATGAGGAATTACAGAATACCAGCTTCTGAAACTGAAGACCTATTTTTATCACAAGAGGAAGTCACTGTTTTCATATTCAAATGTCGAAACAAGTTGTAAAGTCTAAGAGTAACAGTAAACAAACATTCATAGGCCGCTTACCATGCGCCAGGGACCACTCCAAGCCCTTCTGCCTTCATCGATTTAAGTCTTAGAATAAGCTTTGGAGGCAAATACTGTTATCTTTTTACAGCTGAGGAAACTGAGGCACACAGCAGCCAAACAACTTGCCCAAGATCAAATGCTATCCTGATAGGGGAGGTGAAATTCAAACCCAGGCAATCTGGCTCATATCTAATTATTCTTTCTCATTTCCGACCACCATCATTATCCCTGATTCCGCTATTGCCAACATCACGACCATGGATACCTTGTCTCTGTAGCCTGTTGCCTCCCAGCGTGGGAGAGGCATTTGCTTATCTGTTCCGTCTACCTCATAGACTGTGAGAGCCGTGGATCGAGCAGGGATCACATCTTCATCTCACCAATGAGAAGAATGACACCCAAAGAGATTAAATGAAGTTGTATTCACAGTCATATTCCTGGCTTGGAAGCTTGTAGTCAGCACCCCTAATCCATCTCAACATCACATGACTTGGGCATGAGGATCAATTATAATTAAGTTATAAGGAAATAAATCTTCGTTTTCCTGGTTGGATGTGTAGAAAAGAAGCAGGAAGGCACAAAATAAATTACACTGACTTCAAACTAAGAAAAGGAAGGGGCAGGAAAAGGATGCTTTCCCCCAGGGGCGTCCATTTCCAGGTGAGATCCAAAATGGCGGCTGTTTCTAACAAGCAGAGAGACAGCATGCTTACCCTTTAACTGGTCACTGCAAAGGGTCAGGAAAAAAGGGCTGAGAAGGAGGGTTGGAGACAGCCTTTATGGAGTGAATAATTACCATGTGGGGTGGGCAACTCCCCCAGGAAGCAGAGAAAGTTGTAACCCTGAGCATATTTAAGGAAGAGGGAGACAGGCACTTATAGGAAATAAATGATGTGTTCTCAGGGCGCGAGACAGGCTTGTATGAATCGCAGAGACCTCTGCTTTCTGCAAACGCTGTTTTTAAACAGCTGGGTGGGGGTTGGAGCCAAGATGGCTGGATCAGAGGCAGGCTCGGGTTGACGTCCCCCTTATTTTCGAGCCAGTGCCCAGCCCGCTGAAAGCACCATCATTGGCAGAGGCAAGCCCGAAGTACTTGGTATGGCGGAAAACTCCCTCCTCGATCTGCTCTGCCTGTTTCTTCAGCATCCTTGTCCCATGATTCCCACAGCAATCTGGCTCCGTTGCTAGTTCCCTTATGGGCCATTTCTCTATAGTGTCTTCACCTTTTTACTTGCTGTACATTCCCCCGGCCTCACCTCCACCTGCCCCTGGGAAGGCCTTCCTTTGTGGGACTGGCAGAATCCCGTGACTCAGGCATTCGCTGAGTTACCGCCGTCTCTAAAAAAAAAACCTTGCCCCTATTTCTCTAGGCAAAGTGAGGTATTCGTTTCCCCATTCCCTCCTGGCCCAGCATCTTATACATCTCTAATATAGGATATATGTGGCCTCATACTACCTCTAGTCATTGGTCTGCTCTCCCCCAGTAGACTGAAAAAATCAGAGGGCAACAACCAAGTAGTGTAGCTAAGAACACAGACAGTGTGGCTGGACCACCCATGGGACCTCAAGCAAGTTCCTTGATTTCTCCAAGCCTTGATTTTCTCACCTCTAAAATGGGGGAAAGGATAGTGCTTACCTTACATGATTATTGTTAAAATTAAAGAATGTTATTTTAGCAATGCATCGAGCCCAATGCCTACCTGTGATTATTACTAAATTATTTCTTTTTTTTTTAAAGATTTTATTTATTTATTTCACAGACAGAGACCACAAGCAGGCAGAGAGGCAGGCAGAGAGAGAGCAGGAAGCAGGCTCCCTGCTGAGAAGAGAGCCCGACGTGGGGCTCAATCCCAGGACCCTGAGATCATGACCTGAGCTGAAGGCAGAGGCTTTAACCCACTGAGCCACCCAGCCGCCCCTACCAAATTATTCTTAATTCCTATGTCTAGAACTGTGACCAGCCATAGAAAATACTTAATACTTAATAAATATTAAATATTTAATACTCAAATACCTACTAATACACACTGAAGCTTAACACTTATGAATAAATACTACATAAGTTTTTCATACTTAAAACTAAGTACAAGTACAATCATTTTGGGCTCTTATTTTGGTAGAGAAACTGCTAAATTGGTTCACTTTAAAACTTAGGCAAAAAGAGTACAAAGAACTGTTTTAAGAGCATCAGTTCTGGGTTTGATTCTTGCTCTGCCACGTACTAGGAGGAAATGGCTTTGGGAAAGCTATGTAATCTCTTCATGCTTCCATTTTCTCATCTATAACAGGGAGACAATAATAGTATGTATCTCAAGGGTTGTTACAAAGAAAAAATGACTTAACCTTTGGAATGTGCCTAGGATAGTGCACTTTGTCTATAAAAGTGCTTTATAGGGACACCCGGGTGGCTCAGTCAGTTAAGCATCTGCCTTCGGCTCAAGTCATGATTCTAGGGTCCTGGGATCAAGTCCCACGTTGGGCTCCTTGCTCAACAGGGAGCCTGCTTCTCTCTCTGCCTGCTGCTCCCACTGCTTGTGCTCGCTTTCCCTCCCCCACTCTCTGTGTCAAATAAATAAACAAAATCTTAAAAAAAAAAAAAAAGTGCTTTACAAACGACTGGCTATTGGCCATTAGTATGATCTCAGTATAAAAGTGTTAAAGTAGGGCACCTGGGTGGCTCAGTGAGTTAAAGCCTCTGCCTTTGGCTCAGGTAATGATCCCAGGGTCCTGGGATGGAGCCCCGCATCGGGCTCTCTACTCAGCGGGGAGCCTGCTTCCTCCTCTCTCTCTGCCTGCCTCTCTGCCTACTTGTGATCTTTGTCTGGCAAATAAATAAATAAATAAATCTTAAAAAAAAAAAAAAAAAAAAAAGAATAGAGCCATGCTTAAAAAGCAAGGTTCAGTGAAGGGAATCTTGAAAATTGCTCACGCTAGCCCAAGTCTTCCAGTGGCTCACCTGCCCCTGCCCTCCTTCACTGAGACAAGACAACTGGTCTTGGAGGAGAAACTTCCATTGAAGCTATCTCCTCCTGTATAATGAACCACTTCAAAACATCATGAACAGACAATAACACAGCCATTCATTTTGTTCACCAATCTGTAGTGCAGGTCTCAGCAGTGATGGCTCATCTCTGGTCCATGAGCCATCAGTTAAATGGAACAGTTCAATTGCGGATAGAGGATTCACTCCCAGGATGACTCATCCACATGGCAAGGCTATCATGGCGGCCTGGGACCTTGGTTCCTTACATATGGACCTCTTCATGGGCTGCTTGAGCTTCCTCACTGCCTGGCTGCTGGTTCCAAGAGCAAGAATTCGAAAAGGCTCGAGAGGAAGCCGCAAGGTTCTTCTGGCCTAGCCCCAGAAGCTGTAAAATAATGACACTCCAGCACATTCTGTTGGCCAAGCTGGTCACTACAGTCAAGTCAGCTTCAAGAAGAAGGGAATTCGACTCTCCGAGTGAGACTAACAAAGAAGATGTGGCAATCGTTCATCTACCCCATGTTCTCAGGGTGACTAGACAGAGCTCAAGTGCCCCCTGAGTCCCTGGAACTCATGAGCAGCCTACATTTCAGCTCTGCTAATACTCTGAAAATAGCTCTTCTTGGGATGCCTGGGTGGCTCGGTTGGTTAAGCAGCTGCCTTTGGCTCAGGTCATGATCCCAGGGTCCTGGGATTGAGTCCCATATCGGGATCCCGGTTCAGCCGGGAGCCTGCCTCACCCTCTGCCTGCTGCTCCCCCTGCTTGTGCTCAATCACTCTTTCTTTCTCTCTGACAAATAAACAAATAAAATCTTAAAAAAAAAAAAAAAGAAAAGAAAAGAAAATAGCTCTTCTTGATGCCAATCCCTCGGTGGGGGGGGTTCTACCACAGCACCTTCTGAATCCCCTTGTCTGGTTTTGTGTAAGCAGGAACTAGAGACACCGAAGGGATGTGTGTGCTGCAGAAATGGCCAATGAGGTCCTAAGAATAATGAAAGGGAATGCGGGCATGGAGTCTGAGGAAGAGAAGGGCTCAACACTCAGGTTAAAACCAGATCGCCCACCATAAATGGAATCTTAACAGACAGCAACAGAAAAGAGATAGTAATTGGGCACCAGGAAGTATGCAGTATCCCCAGGGATGGTGCAGAACCAACAGATAGTAAATCTACATATATTTTTGAGGATGTTGATGACAAAGATGTTCAAATGTATCTCCCGGGCCCCCAGGGGTTTAAAATCCAATGACGGTAACAGCTGACGGAAAAGGCTATGAAAGGCAGCATACTACTGGGGAAGACTGTGGACTAAGAGTTGAAGTCCTGGGTTGGGATCCTGATTCAATCCCTGAGCCACTGTGGACCCTTGGGGAACTGACCTCCCCTCTCCGAACTGCAGTTGCTTTCTGAAGGCTTCAGCGAAGATGATATCCATCCATTCATGTATAGAAACATGCCTCGTCAACACAACGCTTTATCGAAGGGAACAGCAAATGCCTCGCCTCTTGTTAATTGAAGTTATAATTAATATGAAATCACCAGAATGATGGTAGCCACATAGCTAGGAGGACTAAAACACCAAAAGTGGCTCTGGTAAAAGGGTGTGGTATTTCCATCCTTGGAAAATTCCAGGACAAGATAGGAAGTATCCCCTCAGAAGTAGGAGACAATGGGTGTCCTTAGACCCCCTCCCCCTTTACAAATCCCTGGAAGAAACTTCCATCCCATTGAAGATCAAGAATGAACCACTGGAGCAGTCCCTCCCCCAGGCTAGATGAGGCACCCAATTTTTCCCATCTAGCGTCCTCTTTCCTTGTAGCTCCTAATATGCTATGATTAAATCATCATTTGTGAAATAGTTAATGTGCAAAACACAGGACTCCCCACTTCCCCGGAAGGCAAAGACCGAGCTCCTCTTCCTCCCCATCCCATCCCCAACATCTCATCCCACCAGCCACATAGCATGCCCTCAATATGTATTCACTGAATTAATTAAAGGACCGCTGGACGGAGCTTCCAGCTGTGGGTTTCTAGGCTCCCACCCCAACCATCTGAGCAGAATTAAGAACATGAACTTGATCCCAGGCAGACGTTTCCAGACAGCAAAACATGTAAGCATAAAATCCACAGAGCCAATGCTCTGCTCCCCGGCGTCGCTGCGTGGTCCCACAGACTGCACGTGTCCCGCACATGGTACCCCATTGACGTCACTGGGAATTTCACGGATGAAACAAATGAAGGCAGGAGCAGAAGTCTGAGGCAGGAAGCTGTCAAGAAGAGGTGCTTTGTGACCGGGACACCAGAGAGCGTGCCCCAGAAGGCGAGGGGCAGGAAGCCTGCTGGTGGGTGACGGTCACTGGCTACCCTCCCGAAGGCCCCCGTGGTGGTGGGGGGTGGGGGTTGAGAACTCGTCTTGCCCGCCTGGCTCCCCACAATGCTGGAAGCTTGGGTTGCTTCCATTAACAGCAGCCTGGCCCCAATTTCTAGCCCACATCCCCCTCCTCAGCCCTGGCCCCTGCCCTCCACTCCCCTCCCACCAGTCCCCAGACAAAAACAAAAGACCCATTACGAAGTTATTAGCTTCGTCTCGCATATCCCGCGGAGTGAGACAACCGCCAGCCCCACTTCGACTTGAAATGTTTAACAGATTTGCCCACATCTAATTTCTGTCACTGTGTTTACAGTACCAGGAACCCAGAGAAGAAAGCCGTGGAGAAAAGCGGTAGGGTCGGGGTTGTGGGGGGACAGCGGAGGGGGCAAAACATAAATGCCAAACTCCTTCAAAGGGCGACATTCCTCCTTGCGGTTTGCAAACACTTCCTCTTTCCCCAGCCATCCTGTAATCACGCTCCAGCATTCAACAGAGGACTGTTTACATCCAACACCATTATCGGCAGGGGAGACAGGCGAAATTAAGGCCTCTGGTCTCTGTTCTCTGAGGCCCCATTATCTTTTCCCTCCCCTTACCCCCTTTCATCAGACGCCTCCAATATATGAAGGGGTAAAAGCCTTTAATGGGATTTTGAAGATCTTAAAAGCCAGGCGGTTTGTTTAAAAAGGAAAAAGACCAACAGAGGAAGCAAGCCCGGGATCCCTCCGTCCACTCCTTGAAAAAGAGAACAAACTTTATTCTATTTTTTTCCCTGCCTGCCAAATCAAGTGTTGGGTTTGGGGTTTGTCTTGGATGGATGAGCAGACCACACAGAGCTACCAGTGGACAGCCCCCTTTCCAGCAATGCTGAGAATTCCCATCCTCACTGCTCCCTGGGCCTGGTACCTTCCTTCCAACGCAGTCTCTCAGAGTTGTCTCCAAGGCCCAGATTGGCACCAGCATCCCGATTGTGGTTAGCCAAGCCAAATGGTGGCCAAGGGAACAAGCAGGAAGAAAGACAACAGTCAAGGTCGGGAATTATTGCACGTTGGCAAATCCAAAGGACTAGATTTTGGTTTCTTCCATTTCCCAAGGCTGGGAAAACCCCAGTCATACATGGCCACAAAGTTTGGTTGGGAGAGAGACTGGGTTTTCCAAAGCAATAGTTCTATTTGGTGTTCTCTTTCCACCAAGTTGGGCTAATTATGCTTTGCTGAATCAGCATTGGACACCTTGGGGTTTGTTGGGTCATCACTGTCGTGGGGAACCACACTGGGTTGAAGATTGATTTCTTTGTTACCCCGCATTGAATGAGACACTGTGTCGTGGCGTGTTGTGCTGAAGACATTGTTGGGTTTGTGTGACTCTCAGAGAGGAGAATACTGGTTGTGTTGCCATATATTATTCTGATTCCTGGCGCCATGTTTAGCTGTTGTATCATTTCAGAAGATGGGGTGGTGCACAACACTATGTCTGCTCAGGGGTGTCATTGAATGGGACCATGGTGTAGCACTGGAGGGTAGTGTTGTGTTGTTAAAACCCCATCATGAGACCATCAAGTGTTGGTTTTGTTCACCAACGGAACTGACTCTCCCAAAGACAAACCCAACCCCTCCTCCCACTGTTGCCACGTGGCCCCCTCTGCATAGAAGCTGAGGGCTTTCACGAGACAGGAGACAGAACTACGTCTCCTGAAATCCTAGGGGAGACCTCAAGGTCATCAAAGCACATTTACCCAAACTGACAATTGGCTGAACACCAAGTCCAAATCCTCGGCACTCTTCTGCAAATGCAGTAGGGTCTTTAATTACTGAATTCTCTGGTTTCCTTCATTGCAACAGCCTCCCTTCTAACTACACGGAGCCTCTAGCCAATTCTCAAGTCCTGCCTCTTTGCTAGTGCACTTCAAAAACATTTTTTCAGCTCCCTAGGACTTGGGGCGGAGGTGGTCCAGCCACAAGAGCTGGAGGCGACAGAACAGGACCTCTCCCTTCTTTCACAAGAACACTTCTCTCTGTACATCAGCAGCCACGATTGCCTCTCTTGCCCAGAGTGACTCTCAGCAAAGCGTCTTCTCCTTTTTTTTTTTTTATTTTTTTACGATTTATTTATTTGAGAAAGAGAGCAGAGGGAAGGGCAGAGGGAGAGTCTTAAGCAGACTCCACGCTGAGTGTGGAGCCCAACACAGGGCTAGATCCCACCACCCTGAGATCATGACCTGAGCTGAAACCAAGAGCCAGACCCCCAACCGACTGTACCACCCAGGCGCCCCACAAAGCACCTTATTCTGTGTTTTTATAATGTGGCTTTTATAATGGAACCACGTCATGCCACTGGGAAGAGGATGCCCATGACCATGACTGGCTTGCTCACAGAGGGGCTGGACGCCAGACTCCACACCGCACATGCCTCTTCTTGTTACCTGCCCCCCAACACCTCTGGGCAGGAGCTATTATTAGTTCTGTTTGACAGATTCGTTCAACAATTTGTTCAACAAACATTTTTAGGACAACTACTGCGTCCCAGGGACTGTTCTCAGCCCAGGGGATGCAGAAGTGAACAAAATAGATGAAAATCTCTGCAAGCCTACACATTCCAATCTAGTGAATGAGGAAACTGAGTCTCAGAGAAGTTAAGACTGTTGTACAAAGGGGCACCTGGGTGGCTCAGTCAGTCAAGCATCTGCCTTCGGCTCAGGTCATGATCCCGGGGTCCTGGGATCAAGCCCTGCATTGGGCTCCTTGCTCAGTGGGGAGTCTGCTTCTCTCTCTGACTCTCCTTCATGTTCTGTCTCTTTGTCTGTCTCTCCCTCTCTCCCAAATAAATAAATTAAAACTTAAAGAAAAAAAGAGACTGTTGCACAAGGCCACGCAGCTGTGAAGAGCAAAGCTCAGACTCGGCCCCAGGATTGTCTAAGTCAAAGCCTCAGCTGTGCCAACTTCATTTACCATCTTTATAAAAGTCACTGGTTTGTCCTCTCGGGATACATTGGCTTATTTGGTTTTCTGGTTTTTTTTTTTTTTAAGGTTTTATTTATTTATTTGACAGAGAGAGAGTGACAGACAGACCACAGGCAGAACACAAGCAGGGGGAGCAGCAGGCAAAGGGAGAGGGAGAAGCAGGCTCCCCGCCGAGCAGGGAGCCCAATGCAAGGCTCGATCCCAGGACCCTGAGATCATGACCTGAGCCAAAGGCAGATGCTTAACGACTGAGGCACCCAGGCATCCCCGTTTCTGTTTTTTTTTTTTTTTTTAAGATTTATTTATTCTCTGGAGAGAGAAAGAGAGAGAGAGAGAAGGGGGGAAGGACAGAGGGAAAGGGAGAGAGGACTCCCCGCTGAGCAGAGGGCCTAATGTGGGGCTCAATCCCAGGACCCCGAGATCACAGCCTGAGCTGAAATCAAGAGTCAGACATTTGACCAACTGAGCCACCCAGGAGCCCCGGGTTTTGTTTTTGTTTCTGACATCAACCCTTCTATCTTGGGATGCCTATTGCTTGGCCATCAGCCATTAGATGTGGACTCAAACAATAGTGTACAGTCTCAGCAGGCTCAAGTACATTCACGGAGGGGTGGAGTCTTCGAGTCTTGAAAGAGAGGGCTGATGGGAAGGAAGGGATAGAAATTCAGCGGTTAGTTGGATTACAGCTGGTGTCTCTGAGTTCCAAGGGTCATGGCCAGCATAGTGCAATCCATTCCCAGGCCACAGAGGACTGTGGTCATGGAAAATACAGTACTTTATTTTTAAGCGTAGGGACAGTTTGCATTGGAGGTCAGGGCTTCCCTTCCCTGTGGGACTGCAGAGGAGAAGAAGGATGGGTTATATAAAGAATAAGGAAGCTAAGCTTTCAAAACCCGGGTCTTAGGTTTCCACTGCACCTTTTCTGGAGCCTGGGCTGCTCATTTTACCTCTCTGAGACTCAGTTTCCACATCAGTTAAATGGAAATGTTCTTGGCCCCTAAGCGGAAGAGCTGGGTGAAGGACACCCGCATGAGAATTGCTTAAGGAGCTAGTCAAGTAGTAGATCATCCACCAGCCTGGCAGGGGCTAGTCCCCAGATTGGAAACTACAAAATGACAAGCCCAGGAACATGGACCGGAGAAACAAGGTCTTCAAAATGGAGACAAAGGTCAAGTCAAGATAGTAGGGAAAAGAAAACGGGGTTCATGTTGACGTAGTTCATACATCACAAACCCTATGGTGATACGGATACAGACCGAGGTACAGATGATCTCGAACAACACAGATTTGAACTGTGTGCTCCACGTCCACACAGACTTTCTTCTATAAATACAGGACAGCACTGTAAGTATCTCTTCTCTTCCTTATGATTTTCCTAACAACATTTTCTTTTCTCTTGCTTACTTGTTTGTAAGAATACAGCATATAATACATGGGAGACACAAATATATGTGAATTAACTGTTCGTATTATCAGTAAAGCAACTGATCAGCAGTAGACTACTAGTAGTTGAGTTTTTCGGGAGTCAAGTTATACTCGGACATTCAACTTCAAGGTGGGGTTGACACCCTGAAGTGCCACATTGTTCAGGTCAACCGTGCATTTCGTTTTAGGGTAACCCTATTATCCCTGTTTAATGGTTACATAAATAAATGGTCGAGGAAGTAAAACCAGCATTCTCATCCTCAACAGACCAGCCCCTCCCCCCAAAAATGGAATCACTGGGATTCAAATTTAGAATGGCCATTCTCCAAAACCCCTACTTCTTCCCCATTCTGTCACCTCATTTACCAAAAGTACTCCCCAGAAGAAAGCGTATTCAGAGTGGATTTACATTTCAAGACCTAACCTGTCGTAAGGACCCAACTCCTCAAAATAAACTGACCCCATGACTCTGTCACGAAATTTCCAGAATCCCTGAAATGGAATTAGTTGTCTGTCTATCTGAGGGTGACCCCCTCCAGACCCGCTGTCACCTCCCGTCTCCTGACCCCTCCCCACAAGGGCGTTACACAGGGAACTCACAGGGCAGCCCTTGCTGTGTCTCAGCTCTGCACTCCAGTCCCTACTGTAAATAAGGGAGGAGAGTCTCTCATGGCTGTGCTCCAGCATGTGCTGTTAGGCTCCGCCCTCAAATGCTGGCTCCATTCTCTGCTCCTCTTTTTAATTTTTTTTTTAATTTTTTTAAAGATTTTATTTATTTGACAGAGAGACACAGCAAGAGAGGAAACACAAGCAGGGGGAGCGGGAGAGGGAAAGGCAGGCTCCCTGCAGAGCAGGGAGCCCGATGCGGGGCTCGATCCCAGGACCCCAGGGTCACGACCCGAGCCAAAGGCAGACGCTCAACGACTGAGCCATCCAGGTTCCCCCTTCTCCTCTTTTTGAAAGGTCTGTCATGTAGCACAATTTGCTTCTCCCAGACCATCTCCAAAACCATAGACTCTTGGCTTCTGTTGTCAAAACGCCACCTCCTTGACTCCGAAGCTAAGTGATCTTGGGCAGGTCATCCAACACGGGCCCCACCCTTCACCCAGCTGCCCAAATCTGCAAGGCATCTTGAAGTTCCCTTGCCTCTGTCTCCAGATCTAAATCCCCTCAGCCCAACCTCCCAAATATGCTTCCTAGCCACCGCTTCTGTCTGTCCCTGCTGCTACCAGCTTTCACTACCTCCATCCCTCTTTTGGATTGGATCTTCCTTCTTCCCAGGCTTCCTTCCTCCATCCCTTCTCCTCACTACAGACAGAGCAAGGCTTTTAAATATGCAAACCCGTTCATCGTGGCCCCACCTCCCAGTCAAAATCCTTCAGTGGCTCATAGGAGGGAATGGACCAAAATGGTGAATTATGTCAGCTCTACAGTCTGGGTTCCCACCAGCCTTATGACCTTGGCCAGATGGCTTGACTTCTCTCACTTCAGTTTTGTAATCCCTCCTTATGGCGCAGGGTTGTTGCAAAGATCAAAGGATGCAATGAATAAAAACCACCGGGAAAAGTGTCTAGTGAGCAGCAAGGACTCACTGAATACTTCCTATTTTATCATCTTCACCACCATCATGACTATTACTGTTATTTTAATAAAGTCCAAAACCCCTATCAGGGGACACTGGGCTGGCAAGATCTAGTTCTTACCTAGCCTTACAACCCTGTCTCACCCCTTATGTTCAATGCACAGCCATTCTGAACTTCTTTGGTCTTTGAATTCCGATCAGGACAGTGATTTACGCCTAAAGATGATCATCACACTAATGTTTATAATAATACAATTCTTAAAAGCTAAATATCCATCAATTAAAATTGGTTTGGTAAAATCGTGGTATGATGAAGTATTGCAAAAACATTTTAAATTATGATTCTAATGAATGTTTAATGAAAGGAGAAAATGGTCACGGTATGACAGTAGATGAAAAATGACTCGAAATTGTCTCTACAGCATTATCTCAACCTGAAGGAAATAAATCAAACTGTTTAAGAGTGATTGTCTCTTACCGTTAGATTATAGGTGAAATTTATTTCTTCACGTTTTGCCTATTTTCCAAATCTTTAGAGTCAGCATGATGCTTTTCATAATGGGGACTTGGGGAAACAAGGGAGAGACAGAGAGACAGACTGACAGAGAAACTTGCCTCCTTTTTCTTGTTAAAAATTTAGATGTTCTGGTATTATAGTTTATTCATCTAAACTCACCAACCCCCACACATACACACACACATATATACAATTACCAGCATTTTCCCTCTCTCCTCTGTCTACAAAAACAATATTTCCACTTCTGGTCTTAGACAATTGAACTGAAAACTTGAAGGAAAACCAAGTCCTCTGCACAAGCTAAATTAATTTGTGAGGTTCCTTGTCCTAGGATGAAAGAAATCTTAAAATTAGGGGAAAAATGACAATCTGCTCCATTTTAGAATAAAATCCAAAACAGATTCAGTCTCAGGGGGCAAACACAGGGGAAACAAGCCACTTTCATCCCAGAATTTTGGAGTGCTGTCCCTATTCCTAGAAACTATTACATGGTCAACATCTTTCGGGGGCCCAGATACCCCCTACTGTGTTGGTTGGTGATAGTGATGGGGCTGTGTGTGTGCGCGCGCGCGTGTGCATGCACACGCACGCGTGCACGCCTATCTCTTTCTCTACAGTTGACAAAATGTTCTGAAATGCACAAACATAATCTCCATCTGAGACTCTAACTCCATCCTGAGTTGAGTCGACCAGATGTCTGAACTCTGTGTGGGTGTGTGTATGACAAAGAGAAGAAATAAAAAGGACCAAGCACATTAATGACTGTGTCTTTTCAAACCGACTTTGGTTAACTCTACTCTTATAAGTTGTGATTTCCTCCCAACCTGCTCCTTTGGTGGAAACAGTAGGTTCCCATGCCAACTGCAAGAGGGAAGGCGGTTAGGGGGGCCCTGAGAGCCATTTGATGGTTTGTCAAGATACGCACTCCAGCACCTCATTCTTTTTCAAATGTTTTTAAATGAAAAAGCTTTGCCACTTAGACACAAAGAAGAACAAATATTTTTGCAGAGAGGGAAAGAACCTCATCCTGAAGAATGCGGGGTAACGTTGCTAATACGTCGTTATGATCCCTAATGAATGAGAATATTATTCACATTTTCCTGTGATTTTATGCTTGGATATGAAGCATTTCAAGAGAAGAAAATGAAAGAGACAAGCACTGTGGCTGGCATTGTTGCTTTGACGTTACAAATAACTGTATTTATGGTGGTATTATACAGTTCATATATTTCCCTCTAATAGTGCCAATAAAAAGATGGCATTTTCCCAGCATCTGCTCTCTGCTCATGTTTTATGTCTTACTTTTCTCAAGGGTCTGTGTGCTCTTAAGCAAAAGAGCCGATTTTTCACAGTGTTCCGGGGGAAGAGAAGTTGGGTCTCAGTCTCTCTACTGCTCAGTTGCTGTTTTCCTAGTAGTCCCCACAAAGGGAGAATGTTGTTCTCTTTCTTTAAAGGGCCATGTTACACCTCTGCACAGGTGACAAAGACTCACATTTTTCAGAGTTCCTGCTACCTCCGCGGGACCTGGGTTTTGCTCATATTCCTTCCAATGACCTTCATGACAAGCTTATGAAGCAGATACTCGAATTGTGCCCATTTGGGGGGATCAAGAGACTGAGGTTCTTAGGAAGTACACCAAAGACACTCAGTCTGACCCAGGACTCTGGTCCCTCAAAGTCAATGCCTAGAAAGCACTCCTACTTTTCTGTTCTTTCTCTGTCGATTGGGGATTTCACTGCTCAGGATGGATGAGTATTCTAATGGGCCACACAGACTTCAGCCTTGCAGAGACTTGAACCAGGCACATGCGCTGCGTAGACAGATGGAAAGGCCAGTTAACTTCCACCAGTAACACTCCCTGCTGTCTTCTTCCATCAGTCTAGCTTTGTGACCTTGAATAAGTAACTTAACTCACCTGAGTATCAGTTTTCTGATCCATAAAAAGGAAAATTATAACTTCATATCACCACTTAAGAAATAAGATTTATGGGGCGCCTAGGTGGCTCAGTGGGTTAAAGCCTCTGCCTTCGGCTCAGGTCATGATCTCAGGGTCCTGGGATTGAGTCCTGCATAGGGCTCTCTGCTCAGCGGGGAGCCTGCTTCCTCCTCTCTCTCTGCCTGCCTCTCTGCCTACTTGTGATCTTTCTCTGTCAAATAAATTTTAAAAAAATCTTAAAAAAAATTAAAGAAATAAGATTTATAAAACAAGAAAGAAAGGAAGGAAGGAAGGAAGAAATAGGATTTATTTGGGGTGCCTGGTTGGCTCAGTCTTTAAGCATCTGTCTTCAGCTAAGGTCATTAACACTGGGTCCTGGGATCGAGTCCTGCATTGGGCTCCCTGCTCAGCAGGAAGCCTGCTTCTCCTTCTCCCACTCCCCCTGCATGTGTTCCCTCTCTCGTCGTCTCTCCCTCTGTCAAATAAATAAATAAAATCCTCTTAAAAAATAGGATTTATTCATTTAAATGATATTTTCATTAGCATTCATTAAAATAATTTCAAAGTTATCTAGAAAAGATTTCACCCCAAATACTCCTCTCTGACACAAAATGAAACAAATAACTTGCAGAAATCCACATGAGCATCTGTTGGGCAATTCCAGGTATAAGTGGTGGGTACAGAAATCAAACATACTTTTCAGACTATCACAGCAGTGGCCAAAGATTATCACGTCAACCAATTACCACTTGCGTTGATTGATACCTTTTTTTTTTTTCCTGTAAATATGGACCTGTATGTCATGTCTATGCCCCAATCATCAAAAGTGAAATTTGGAAAGTCTGGCCAAATGACAGCTGGCCAGGAAGAAAAACATATTTTCAAGGACTCAGCAAGACTGTACCACTTCAAGATATCCTCTGACCCATTCTACTTTCTTCAAGACTCCAAGACTCCACTAGGTACTTAAAACAGAGTTTCTCAACCTGGACACTATTGACATTCAGGGCCATATAATTCTGTGTGGTGGGGGCTGTCCTGTGTGACATGGAATGTTTAGAAGCATCCATGACCAGTATCCACTGGACACCATTAGCAGGACTCCCCCTCATCATGACAACCAGTATCTCCAGACATTGCCAAATGTCCACAGAAGATGGAGGAACAAAATTACCCTCAGTTAAGAACCACTGGTCTGGTCTAAGACTAAAGGACCACTCCATATTTTGGAGGACTTAAGATAACTTGGGATCCAGTCCAACCTGACCTGGTCCCTTTTAAGTTATCTTTCTTCAAGGCAGGAATTAGGAAGGTTGTCATCAAAAGTGTCCTTCCTTCTTTCATTCTTCATCCATGCCTTCCCTCACTGGCCGACCCACTCCCCCATTCAGCATATGTTGACAATTGTCAGTGGTGAGACTCAAGCATGCCACAATCACTGAGTACTTTAAAGATGTCCAAGCAAATGCCATCCAGGACATGCTCCGAACTACCAAAGTTGACCAGAACACTTGAGTTCTTACACTGATCCTCCAACTCTCTCTTGAGCCCGTCACTTTTCCACCAGGACTCGGTCTCGTCTATAAAATGGACTTGAGGTGTGTTTCCTAAACATCAGTCATTTCGGTGCCACCTCCAACATTTTTGCCATACTCACCATCTGCATAATCCTGTAGTAATTATACTTCTTCTTAAGTCAATGCTTTTTCTTTACTTAATCTCAAAAGGAAATTGTATCTCCCTACAATATGGCTAAATCCAGGGTCATGCTCATAAGTGAAAGGTTACCTCGAGAAAGAAAAGCGGCAAAAGCAAAGCAAAGCTATTAGAAATCCTGGCTACACACTGCTTTCTGGGGGAGGTTCTAAGTGGGACACGGGTTCTCCCCATATGACAAAGTGGGGAGCAGAAAGGGTTAAAGACACTCCAGCACTAAACTGGGACTTTCTCTGTGCCGGTGAGGATTGAAAGAGGTTTGCAAAGGGGAAACACTCTCACGGTGAGGTTCAGAATCATGTATTTTCACCTTCCTGGGTGACCTTGAGCTAGCCACATCTACAAGGGGCATCTGTGCCAACCTCTGGAAACCAGGACCAGCTAAGCTAGTTCCCAGGGCCTTCTTCCATCGACCTACCTGCATGACATCGTATAAATGACTTATGTGATTTCTGAACTTCTGTTTTCTCTTCTATGGAATAGAAATAACACCAGCCAACCCTCAACACCACTGTGAAGAAGTAATAGCAAACAGATTTAACGTCTCTTTGATGTCCAAGGTCCTTCTTTAGCTCTGATACCCTAGGAAAAAGTCAGACCCTCCGTAGTCTTTGTAGATGGCCTTTCAAGTCATTCTTCATGGTGGCACAGCAAAACCAAACCAAATGGAAGAGTTTGGAATTACTGGAGATTGAACATTGGTGTCCCCCCAAAGTTCATACGTGTAACCTGATCCCCAGTGTGATGATATTAGGAGGCGGAGCCTTTAGAAGCGATAAGTTCATGAGGATGGAACCCTCACAAAAGGAATTAGAGCCCTTACAGAAGAGACCCCACAGAGCTGCCTTGACCCTTCCACCATGTGGGAACACAGCAAGAAGACGGCCATCTATGACCTAAGAAACCTCCTTGGACACCCTGTCTGCCGGCACCTTGATCTTGGACATCCCAGCCTCCACGCTGTAAGAAATCAATTTCTCTTGTTTATAAGCTCCCCACCCTCATCCCTACCCCACCCACCACCACCCCCCCACCCCGCTGAGTGACTAAGACAAGAACTTGGCACCTTCAAGCTAGAGGGTCTTAGCCAATCACTTGGGACCACTGGACCTCAGTTTCCTGGACCATAACATGGGGATCCGAAAGGTTCTCCTGCCCACTCTTGTTACAAAATTCACGTGGAGTAATGACAGCTCTTTGCAGATGGCCAGGTGAGGAATGCACATGTGAGTATTGATTTCAGAGTGACTGGGAACTAACTGCACCTTTTCGTGTCCTCTGAGTTGCCTGCAGGCAGGTGAGGGGGGAGCAAGAGACAAGAGACGAGATGGCTGGAGGCCACTCCTGCTAAGGTGAGCAGCTACAAGAGAACTAGGCTTGGAAAGAGGCACAAATGTTCTGAACTGGGATCAAAAGTTCTGCAAAGAAACCAGAGAGGCCAAAATTGGGGGTGAGGGGTGGGGAAGGAAGAAATGGAAGAAGGTGTCAGGAGTGAGGAAGGGGTGACTTTGCACACTTGCCCTCTGGCATCAGGGTCCTTGGCAAGCTCTGCCCTTTTGAGGTTCAAGTTTGTTTATTCTTGGCAAAACGCAACCGCCTGTTTCTAAGAGAAAAGTCTTTAAAAGGCTTATAAAATCTACTCAAAAGGCTTTCTGGACATCAAATAGCTCATAAAAAGGAACATTTTGATGAGTTAAGTGTAAATGAATCAGAAACATACGGATTCCATTTTGCCTAATCTGCCCGTGGATTTAGAAACGAAGGGGAAACTTCTCAAAGCCAAATTCTTCAGGGGCTTTGTAGACCCCCGAAACCTTTGAAAGCCGTTGGCAAGGTTAGGCAAATCCCATATAGAACTTTGTTTTGCCCTCCTGAACTTTAGTCTCCAAGAGAGGCCCCCACCGCAGGGTTGATTCTTGGTGATAAAGGGAAGAAAGTATGTGGTAGGATCTTTGCATTTCCCAGCTACCATTTGCTGGAGCCCCTCCAAGAAGGGGACGCACTTCGTGTCATTCGAGAGATGGGAGAGTCCAGAAGAGAGTCACACCAAGGAGATAGGACACTGATCCTGGCTCCCCTGAAGGACCAGCTTTGCAAAGCTGACCAAGTCAAAGTAATGTCTTCCAGGTCTCAGTTTCCCCTTCTGTAAAATGGAGCTAAAAGGGGCATCTGAGTAGAATTGTGGCAAGGGGTAAATTGCAAAGTTGTCATAAAACATTGCATCTGGTGCTTGGCCAATAATAAGTACTCGGTCAACACGGGCTTTCATTATGGGACACAACCTTGGAGGGGTGAGCATTCTTGTTATCCCCATTCTACAGGGTGCTGCTGTTACCTTCCTGCTACGTCCCCCAAAGGACTGAAGAGTACAGTCCAGAGACCTGGAACTAACTTCCCAGTAAGGCTGGCACAGAGAGCCTCCCTCCAGCCCCACGCAGGTGGCTGGAGGTGAGCTAAGATGGGCCTTTTCCCAGAACTTCCAAGGACTTGCTGATGCCAAGACTGAACTAGCCCCACACCCTCCATCAGAGGTGTTGAGAGATATCCCTGACTCCAAAGGTTTGTTTTCTTGCTGTGACGGGTTAATGGAATTACAGCGAAGAAGCCGAAGAAAAGAGGGAGGGACATTTGGAATCACTCTGCATTTTCCATTTACAGTCTCTCTGACTGATGCTGTGTAATGCGGCCGTAAAAATACATGAAGCAAAGTCTAAAGTAGAAAAAAATAAATTAAATATATGTAAATTGGCCAGGTGGATACTACTTGGCTTCTTGTGCATGCTTTTGCACATGGTTGTATCAAAGGGGATAATTACAGCGTGTGGAAAATAGTACATATTGTTTCCATATGAGAGATAGAGTGTTTTAAGTGGTTAAAGGAACTTAAGGGTGTGGAATGTTCTCATAATGAGAAGAACTGCTCATGTCCTAGAACTGGAGTATTTGTGAACAAGGATCACAGAGGTCTTTCTAGCATTCTATGGAGGGAAGACCCCCAAACTTCTTGGTGAGTTTGTGTGAACTCAAAAAGTGAGGGAGAGCCCCTTGGGTAGCCTCTCTTCGTCTCCTGACCATTGTGTCCAGGGATGAGCTGGGCAGGTCTCTGCATCTGGCTCCTTCACCAACAGGCCCCACAACAAAACAGTTGATGAGGTCAACAAGGTTGGGAGCCCAACAACAAAAAGACAAATGACCCCATTAAAAATTGGGCAAAGGGTCTGAATAGACATTTCTCTGAGGAAGAGATGCAAATGGCCAATAAGCGCAGGCAAAGATGTTCGATGTCATTAGTCACTAGGGAAATGCAAATCAAAACCACAAGGAGATAGCACTTCACACCCACGAGGATGGTTATAATCGAGAAAAATTAAAAACAACAAATATCAATGAGGATATGAAGAAATTGCAACCCTTGTACGCTGCTAGTGGGGGTGCAAAGTGGCACAGTTGCTCTGGAAAACAGTCTGGCAGGTCCCCAAAACGTTCCAGATAGAGTCGCCACGTGACCCAGCAATTCCGCTCCTAGGTGTAGACCCCAAAGAGTTGAAAACAGGTAAATAAGTATCTGTCCATCAATGTGCACAGCAGAAAACTTCACAGAAGCCACAAGGTGGAAAATAAACCAGCATTCATCAACAGATGCATGGATTAACAAGTGTGGTCCGTCTGCACAATGGAATATTCCTCAGCCAGTAACAAGGAAAGAACTACAGACACCTGCCACAACACAGGCAGGTCTCAAAAGTATTATTCTAAGTGAAAGAAGCCAGACACAAAAGGTCACATCTGTGGCAGATTCCATTTACCTGAAATATCCAGAACCAGCAAATCCACAGGGATGAAGAACAAATTAATGATCGTCAGGGACTGGGGATGAGAGGTGGGGAAGGGGTGGAGCTCATGGGGACAAACTGCTTCACAGGAACAGGGGTTCCCTTTGGGGTGCTGAAATGCCATGAAACTGGACAGGGGTGGTGGCCACACAACATTATGAACACACAAAATGCCTCTGGACTATACACTTTAAAATAGTGAATTGCACGGCATGTGAATTTCAACTCAATAAAATTTTTAAAAAGTAACAATAAAGACTGAAGCCCATTTTCCTGCCCTCCACCTGCCAGGACCAAGAGCACTTGACCTGGCATTAAAGACCTTAACCTCCAGCTCAAAGCCTACAGCTGAAGTTTCCCTAGAATTGGCCTCTCACAAACTATAATTTTTCCTTTGGAATGAAGCTGCGTGGGCCCCACTGGCAAATAACCAAACAGGGAGGATTTTAATATGACATGGCTGTGTGATACCAGGATTTCCACAGCCTTTTTTCCTTAAATCCATACCTTCATTATCCCCTTGAGAAATAATTCTGACAGATACAGAGGAAGCGAGTTGGTGGTTCAGAGCCTTGTTAAGTCTTGGTTGCTGAGTAGCCTGGCTTAATCGACAAGGAAATGAGCATCCACGAAGAACCATTTGTCTTTAAAAAAAAAAAAAGAAGAAGAAGAAGAAGAAGAAGAAGAAGAAGAAGAAGAAGAAGAAGAAGGAGAAGAAAGAAAAGAATCATGTGTCTTTATAATTTGGAACCAACCTGACTTGTTGCTACAGTAGTAGACACAGACCCAAATCTTACTTTGCCCCTTGCTCAATATGAGCCCCTGGGCAAGTCATTACCTCAATGACCTCATCTGTAAAATGGGGTAATTATATCTCAAGATGTTGTCACGGAGTTAACATGGGGTTCATAGAGGATTTGCTTAAATAGTGTCATCTCTTTGCCTTTCCCACTATCCTGTCCTGGTCTGAGAGGTTGAAGTGGGGTTCATGATGCCCAATGAGACAGATATAAAAAGAGCACATAAGGTATGGTATTAGCTTACTGAGGGTGTACCATCCCTATAGGTTTGGGAATGGATAGGATCTCCCCCTCACTACACACATGGGAAGACTGCAGTCCAGAGAGGGTCGGTAACTTGACAATTATCACACAGCACATCAGCCACAGATCAAGAGTAACAATGTGGATGTCTGAAGCTCCTAGGCCACTCATTATGCACTGAGGTACAAGCCCTGGGTGAGAACTCAGCCACCTCACTCCCCTTGGGTGGATGCCAATCCTGAATGACCATGAGCACAGCATGCTCAGTGATCCGGGCCCACATGGGGTTACTTACAAGGTCAGAAGCAAGAAACTGGCAAAGTGGAGAGAATCCTCCCCCTGAAGGTCACCAGTTTCCTATGTGTCTCTAGCAAGCAAGAAAATGAGGGGTAGGGTTTTTTTTTTCAATTTTTAAAATAATCTTTTTTGAAAATACATAGCCCAGAATGTGTTCATTCAACAAATATTTTTAATTTCTTGTTACGTACCAGGTTTTATTTCAGAAGCCAAGAATGCAAGGTCCCGGTGCACACAGAGCTTACAGTCAAGTGGAAAAGACAAAAATGAGCAAGTTGGAGAAAAACTGGAAGAATTTCAGAGTTATAAACACTACGAAGACACTGAAATGGAGAAATGTGGTAGAATGCATAGGGGCAAGCCAATTTTAACTAAGTGGGCAGGGAGATCCTCTCTGAGGAAGGGATATTTGAGTTGAGACCAGAATGACCAGGAGGAACCAGCAAAGACCTAGAGAAAGAGTGTTCCAGGCAGCGTGAATAGCACATGCAAAGGCCCTGGGGTGAGAACAAATCTGACACTTTTGCAGAACAGAGATGCTGTATCTAGGGTGGATCAGGCTGGGTGAACTTTGAGAGGAGAAGAAGGCAGGGAGGGAGCGACTCAGGGCCAAATCATGCAGGGCCTCATTGATCTTAAGTGACACATGAAATAATCTCACCACAGACAACACAGAGAATGCAGATAAAGTAAAAGATCTAAAGAGATACAGAACTCACCCGTAATCCCAACATCAAGAGAAAAGTGACCTATGATATATTGCTGCTTGACCTCTCAAATAGTTTATTTCATATTCTGCCATATAAATATATATACCTTTGTGAGCGTAAGATCATATAATGCCTCCATGATATGGGCTTTTGAATGTTTTTCATTTTATTTAATTATATATTTATTGTTTGATACGTCATAAATATCTACATCAACCCACTCAGATAAACAGTGTCTGGGGCATAGCAGGCATCAAAAAACGTGGAGAAGGCAGGAGCAAGGTGGGGGGTGGGGAGGGAGGGAACAAGGACATAATTTTTTTTTAAAGATTTTTTATTTATTCACTTGACAGACAGAGATCACAAGTAGGCAGAGAGGCAGGCAGAGAGAGGGGGGGAAGCAGGCTCCCTGCTGAGCAGAGAACCCGACGTGGGGCTCGATCCCAGGACCCTGAGATCATGACCCGAGCCGAAGGCAGAGGCTTTAACCCACTGAGCCACCCAGGCGCCCCAACAAGGACATAATTTTGATCAGCTGTTTAATCTTCCAGTGCATGGATATAGCTAAATTTCATAACTGATCTCTGACTGTTGATTTTTGGGTGTTTCCAGTGTTTTCATGAGAGCAACAGCTGGGCTGCCCACCTTCATCCTGGGTGCCTTTCTCCAACGACTTCCTCAGGATAAACTCCCAAAGGTGAAATTTCTGAGACAGTTTATGCATTTTTAAGGGTCCTGCTCTCCAGAAAGGTTTACCCGTTTTCCCTCTCATCGGCAATATTCAAAAGTACTGGGTTTCCTTCACTGACACGAGTTTTAAAAAAAATAAAATAAAATAATTTTTTTTTAAATGGCATCCTTAAAAAAAAAATAAGCATAAAACCCAGGCTAAGTTTATTGATCACTGTTGGGTTTCGAAAAGGTCATGTTCCTTTGCTCAGGTCACATGAGCATCTTCTCCTAGCCGCAAGCTGGAAGCTGATCCTCCCTGCTCCTGGGGACACTTCCAACGTGAACCACCTCAGGCTCCAAGAAATGAGAGAGACCAAGTGACGGGGGAAAATCTTTTCCATTTCTGTTTTCGGTGTTACTGAAAGACCTGCCCCCGATGAGATGCTTCCTGCCCTCTGCAAATGAAGAGGTGCAAAGAGATTCTCAGCACCGACTGCCAGAACCTTTCATAAGCCACTGGTTTTAATATTGGTTTGGCAGCTCCAATCATGATTTTTTTTTTTTTTAAGCACAGGACCTAGAGGCCAATCTCAGAACGTGGCTGTGAACTTGGCCATGAACCTATGAATCCAGCTATGAACCTGGCCATGAACCTGGTTAACAATACATCACACGTCCTTACCTTCTTTTAACCAAGACCCCTTCCCACAGCCATTATTTTGCCTTTCCCTCCTACAAGGAAAACCTTAAGGTTTCCGAAAGTACAGAGGCAAGAAAAACGGAAGGCGAGGCATGCCCCCACCTACAAATACCTTGGGGTTTGCTAATACTCGTAAAGATGTGGACTTGCTTGTTAGTGTTCTTTCCAGTCTTCCCACATAGGAGAAATTCCACCTTTCCTGGTTTAAAGATGAGGACATGGCCCGGAGAGGAGCAACTTTGGCCCCGGTCACACTGCGGTCAGCAGAGGACTTGGAACTGGAGTCAAGACTTCCAGCGTCTGGTCCAGATCCTATGAACACATTCACTCCCCTTGAGCCCGTGCATCAAATGTTCCTTCAACATGACCCTTTCTCTTTAGCATCAGAGAGCTGAGAAGTAGAGTGCCAGCGCCTGGACTTGCTAGCAACATGCTAGGGACACGTTTCCTTAGGGACCTGGGCAGGTGAAGAAAATGGAAGGAAACTCTCTTCTGCCATTTGGCCAGCCCAACGAGCCATGGAGAAGAAACACTCTTCCTTTGACTTTTGGGGGTAAAAAACAAAACAAAACAAAAAACTATAAGGTGACTTGCCCGTATCTGTCACAGACGCAGCTGCCAGGAGCACGTGACATTGGGTCACCGTCCGTTCCAGCTCCAGGAGATGCCTCCATGCTCCCCACGCCCTGTGCTGTTTTGAGGTTCTAGCTGCATCAAGAGCCTGGCCGGCCTCAGAGATCTGGCATGAAAGGGAAGCAAAGCTCCCACAAACGTCCCCACTTCTTTGGGGGAAAAGGTGGGGATTTCTAAATGTTAAGTCTTGTCTGCAGGGTTCCGTGGTGTGCTGGAGGGGAGTCAGGGTTTGGGATGGGGACACAGTACCAGGATTATGAAGTGCCTCCAACAGGACCCGCAGAAATGCCTAAACACTCAGAATAAATACATTAGGCCTTCAGACCCCATGGCCCATTAGTCTCTGTTATTTTCCCACAGTGGGCTGGCCTTGTCCCCCATTAATTGGTTCATTCACCATGCACTTACCTAGTGTTTATTATGATAGACCCAAAAATCCAGGAGCAGATGAGAACTTGGGCCTCTGTTATTTAGGGCACCTGCAACTCACTGTTGGTGTTCAAGAGGCTGAGCTGCCTTTTTATCCAGCTCTTCCCTCACTGGTCACCCCCTCCACCCTCCACCCCCCCACCACTCTTGCCTCACCCTGCATGCAGCCAGCCAACCCAACCGGAATCTGCACACTCCAGGAAACAAACAAAATGCTACCTGGGATCCACACAATGAAGAACCAAGAGAAAAGAATCCAGGGGAGCCTCTCTTCCCTAGACCCATGGAGGGGCAGGTATTGATGAAATTGTCAGACAATATTGGAAGAGTCTTGGAAGCATGCCCCATCTTCTGTTGTGTGCTGTATTTCAGATCCTGGCTCCAGAAAGGACGATCTGGCCAGGTGCCATGACCTCAAATTTTGTCTCATTTTATAGATGAGGAAACTGGGGTTTGGAGAAATTAAGTAACTTACCCAAATTCCACTAGCAGAACCATAACTGCAAGCTGGATGGTCTTAAACCACAGCCTGTGTTCTAGAACTACGTGATCCAATATGGTAGCCACCAGCCATGATTCCTACGTGATCCAATATGGTAGCCACCACCAAGCAACTGAACACGTAGAATGTGGCTGGTCTGCAGTGCAATTTAATTAAGTGTAGAACACACATTGGATTTTCCAGCCTTAGTACATTTTAAAAAAAATGCAAAATACCTTTTCTACATCGTTTATCTTTTTTCTACTGGTTTTATATTTTTATCTTGAGTTAAAATGGTGAAACAAAGTATATTGAAATGCAAGTCCCTGTCCCTTCTTACTTTTTCAATGTGGCCACTAGAAAATTTAAAATTGCTTCTGGGGCTCACATATTTCTATTGTACAGCTGATAGGGGCTGCTGTTACTCAAAGAGTGGTCCGTGGACCAGCCACACTGGTGCCCAGGGGTCATCTGGGAGCTTTTGAGAAATGCAAGCTCTCAGACTCCATACTCTATGGGACTTGCCACAGAGCCCTAACCCCAGTGCAGCTTCTGATAGGCCTTAGGATCTGCGGCAAATGTCTTGATCTAAGACTCAGTTTCCTCTTTTGCCAAAAGGTACTGTTCTCTAACAACTTTACAAGGTTGCATGAAAACTAAAAACAATGATGATGTGGAGGGAATTCTTCAACCATAAACAATAATAATAATGCTTGAATAACTCATACTCTGGAAGTTTACTTCTAAGTGCTTTTCGTATATAATCCATTAATCCCCACAACACCAAGAAGGTACTATTGTCAACCCATATTACAAATGGGGAAGGTGATGCTCAAAGAGATTTAGCTTGTTTTCTTTTTAAGATTTTATTTATTTGACAGAGAGAAACACAGCAAGAGAGGGAACACAAGCAGGGGGAACAGGAGAAGGAGAAGCAGGCCTCCCGCCAAGCAGGGAGCCTGATGCAGGGCTCGAACCCAGGGCCCTGGGATCATGACTGGAGACGAAGGCAGCAGCTTAATGACTGAGCCACCCAGGTGCCCCAAAGAGATTAAGCTTTTAAGCGGCAGAGTTATGACTAAGCCCAAGCAGTGTATAAATTGGTAATAAGCATAGTAATGATAGCAGTTCTTATTATCACTGAAAATGACCTAGGTGGACTGGAAGGAGAACCCTTTTCTTTCCTATATCCTCCACCAAGAAGGAAGAATAAAAATACAACACCAAGAAAAATAGCCACCATTATTTGGGGACAGATTTAGTGCCAGGCCCTGAGCTAAAGGCTTTTCATGCTTTATTTCTGTTAGTCCTCATGAGAACACTGAGAAGTTGATTCTCTTATTGTCCCAGAGGAGGTGATGGGAGGCTCTGAGAGGTTAAGACACCCCCATAAGTCACACAGCTGATAACAGGGAGCTGGATCGGAACTCAAGGGTTTAGCTGCAAAGCTCACGTTTTTATTGGTCTGGTCTCTGTCGTCCCCTCCCCTCCTTGGAGACAGCACCCCTGTGTCCCAGCCACAGCTGACCTTTACTGAGCCCTTGCTATGTGCTGGACTCCAATGGTAGGTAGTTTGTATGTATCCCCTCTCCTTTGACCCTCACAACCCACTGAGGTAGCTATTATCACCCCCATTTTGAGAATGAGGAAACTGAGTCACAGAGAGACAAGGCAACATGCCCCAGCACAAAGTTCTCAAGTGGTAAGAGCAACACTGGGATCTAGGGATCCCAGCTCCCAGTCACCCCCTTTAACCTCTGTGCTACCTGCCCCCAGTGATCCCTATCGGGTTACTGCTCAGGCTTTTGTAAACCCTTGTTCTCTTAGATAAGATGTAGTGGAAAAAGCCAGATTCTAGCCCCGCCCCACCAATAGCAGCCAGGCAACGTGAAGACCCTCCTGGACCATAGGTCCTCTAGCTATGAAATGAGAATCACAATAACACCAGGGCTTTGCAACCAGCTCTCAACACCCTAGAATCTAGAGAGGAAGAGGAAGGTTTCCTACTCCTTCACCCAGGGCCACTCCTGGTTGGTCTACTTTACACACCAGATTACCAAACTCATGTACTTGGAGGGGAAAACAGTGTTGGAAAAACCACTCAGCAAGAATGTGTCTCCAAGATCCCGGTGCCTGCACTGTGAGTGGGCAAGAGAAGGAGAAGGTGGTGGTTTGGAGATGATGCCAAAAAGGAGGGTCCAGATCTGTTCCTGGGTCAACCGTCTAAGTGAGACACCCAGTGAGACTTTGATCGGAGCAGCAAGAAGATAGGCATGAAGCTGGACCGGGGCGTGGTGAGGAAGGGGACAGTTGGTGGCATCGGACCAGAGGGACCAGAGGGTCCTGTGAGCAGAGCCAACAGAGTGCAAAGCAGACCTCTGTATCATATTGTGAGTCACCCCACTGTGTCCTCAGCCCTCACTCCACCAGCCCTCCTTCCCTGCCCACTGTTCCATTTTACAGATGATAAAACTGAACCCCAGAGGAGTTACGTGGCTTCCCAAAGAAACTAATCCTTTTCTGCATCTACTCAACATATGTTCACAGAGCACCAGCCAGTTTTTCGGGGGCTCATGGGGCACCTGGGTCCCTTCTGTACTTAGAAGCTCTTGAGAACATTCCCAGAGGCAGAAAGGTCAAAACCGGAGCGCGCGCAAACCACGGCACAATTGAATGTTTACGTGTAACAAATTAACACATCGAATACCACCCAGAGAGCAACAAAGCAGTGCCACCGTGTTATTCACAAGGTAATTAAAGGATTTACAGCAAATACAAGGATGTTCCTATGTAGCTCCTGACAAGGAACGTGTTTTAAGTATAGGATAGAAGTTTAGAGTCACGTGACATGTCCCCTCCTTTCAACGCTATGAGGACATTATCGTATGTGGACATGTGACCAATCGGGGATAACCTCGGCCATCTGCATTTGCAAGCTTTCAGGACCAGGAGGCTGAGAAGAAATAGCCCCTCAGGTGTCTGCTTTAACTCAAGCCCCGCTGGACCAGCAGAAAGCAGGGAGCAGGGTGGGCTTCTGGGCGCCCCAAGCATCCAGTCTAACTGGGGAGCCTCCAGGTACCATGAAGCAGAGACAACCTAGGATATTGTGACAAAAGCACAGTGCCAGGCAAGCACTGAGGAAAGACAAGAGCAAATCAGAGAAAGAAGCAACTCCCAGCCTGGAAAGCCATTCCCCCCACAAGCCAGCAGTCTTGGGGAAGCGCATCCCGGTCCCTCGATGGGCTGCAAGCTCTTGGCGCCCAGCGGCTTGACACGCCCATCTGACACCATGACGAGTCGTGGCACCCAGGGGACAGACCTTTGGGGAGGCCAACCCTGACAGTTTTGCAGCCCAATGACTCAGCGATCATCTTGCCAAGACACAGGCTCCCTCCCTACGAACCGAGACCCCCGTGCGCCCCAGCGCACCCCACGTCAACAGAGTCAGAACATATTAGAGCGAAGTTGGGCTCCCCAGAGCCTCTTGTCTCAGCAAAGCCAACTAATTCAGATTTAACCTCCCTCTTAATAGGCCGCGTTGCTGAGCTTTCTAATTAATGCCACATGTTTCCCTCAGCTGTCATCCTGAATAAATGTTTACAAAGCTATTAACGTACTGTATTTGTAAACCGGGACCGCTCGGCTTTGGGGAGTCATGTGGTATGCATTTTCTCCTCCAAGATGGAAAAGGCTTAGCAATAATAAATACATTGTTTTGCAGGGATGGGAGCAAGGCGTTGCCTGAAAAAAAAAATTTATTGCAAGCTTCCTGAGACAGTGCGGCTGTGTGTACGTGAGGAATTGGAGATTTCCCGGGTTCAGAAGAGCTGTAGGGCCATTTGGTCCAGGTGGGGGTTTTGGAGCAGAGAACTCCAGGGACAGAAAAAAACACTGGTTTGAGATCCAGAGAACCGGGCTCTGGTTCCAGCGCGCCCCCCCCCCCCCTCCCCGCTCACTGGCTTTGCAGCATGGGACAAGTCACTTTACTTCTTGGGAACTCGGTTTTTCCATCTGGAAAATGAGAGAACTTGGGATCCCCAAGAACTGTCCCTAGAATGTCTTGTATAAACCCTTCAAAAGGATCCCACAGTCCTAAAGGTGAAGTCCTACCCTCTTAGCAGGAGACCCCAGACGCAGCATAACCTTCTCTACTTACTTTTCCCATCTGTGATCATTCCTGCCACGTACTCATAGCCCGGTTAAATCACGGAGTCCTGGCTCGTCTTCCTTTCAAGGCTCTGCCTACACTGGGTCCTCTACTGGGAGCACCTCTTTACCTCAATTCCCTTCCTACCTGGCCGATTTGTACATCCACATGTCACTTTCCCTTGCAGCCATTCCTTGAACAGATCCGACTGCTCTCACAAATGCCCCACAGCACCCCGAGTATCTTCTGTCTTAGGGCAGCTTTATAATTGCTCATTTGTAGGTCCAGCCACTCAAGTATAAGCTCCCAAAGAACAGGGATGCTGTCCATTATATTCTACCCTATCATATCCCCAGGGCGTCGCAAATGGAGACTACTTGCAATCAGTGTTGCTGAATGAATGTTCCAGAAAAGGTGATCGGGGCAAGCTGACAGCACAGGGGAGAAGGCAGGGATCTTTGAGATACCTGTCGCCTCCAGGAAGTTTGGCTCGGTCACATTCAGTCTCGCAGTGTTTTTGCCCTTCTTCTCAGTATTTGTGGTAATGGGCTCAGAGAGGTTAAGTGACCTTCCCAATATCACACAGCTCTCATCTGGGACAAGAGCTGGGATTCAAAGCCCTTTCATCTCTAAAAGCCCAGACTGTTAACCATCCCATGCCTAGAGTCACCACCCCCACCCCCACCCCCACCCCCACCCACTCCTGGCACCCGTGCACACCCACCCAGCCAAGGCTGTGGCCTGACACCTTGCCGACACAGATGGCTTTAGCGCTCCCCTCCAGTTCTTTTCCACGTGTTGGTCATGACAGTTACCCAGACCGTGCGAGTCAGGACTCCTGGGGCGTAAGTGACAGAAAGCCACCTCAAACTGAAATTAATCAAAGGGGAGATGTGAAGGGAGAGTCATTCTATCCCACCCCAGAAAGGGCAGATGGGAGATTAGATGCAGGGATGCCGGGAGTCAAGGACCAAGACCTGGCGATCCTCTTTCAAAGCCAGATCCCACCAGGAAGCTGGAATTGTAGGAGCTCCTTCCCCACCAACCCCATTCGGAAAATCCCAGGAAAGCAATTTGATTGGCCAGTCACGTGCTTGTGTCTCAGCCAATCACTGTGGTCGGGGGTGGGCTATTGGGATGGGCCGCTCCCACCAGAGTCCCATATTCAGGGCAGGGCAGGGCAGGGCGGGGCGGGGGTGGGGGTGGAAGCAGTTTCCAAAAGGAACCGCAGGGAAGTGTTTCTGGAAGAGGAGGTGCTGAGCAGAGCAAAAACACCAGTTGTTCTGGACAGAGGTTCTGGGCCGTCGCCAGGGTACAGCACCTTGTTCTGGGATTCTTCGTGTGATGGAGAGGAGGGACAAGTCAGCACGCAAGGAAGATCCAGAAGGAAGAGAAAAGCCCATCAGTTTCTGGGTCAACTTGGCAGAGCGGTGTTTGTGTGAAGGGCAGAAGAAAAGCAAAAGAGGGGGTGGTCTCTGGAGCAATGAAAGATGCAACTGAGATTGGCTCTGCTCGTCATTGTATCCACAGGGCCCAGGACAGTGCCTGGCACACAGTAGGTACTCAAGAGACGTTTGTGGAAGGAGTGAGTTAGCGGGTGAGAGCAGGGCGCTGTGGCCAAGGACATGAAGGTGCCCCTGCTTTCTTATACGGCTCAGGAGTCGGACCAGCACAAATGCACATCTCAGTGTGAGCGCACCTGGAGGCTGTGTAATTTGGGAAGTCACTTTCTCCCCCAGAGCCTCAATTTCAGCCTCCATAAGGGGAAATAACGTATCTCCTTCTGGGTGAGAATGGAATGAATGAATCTCTCCAAACACGCGGGATGGTGCCAGGATACATGACTGTCCCGCCCTGGTAGAGACTAGATGAATCTCTTTATAAAAATGCCCCACTCCCTTCCCATTGGACTATAGGGCCTGAATCTTTATTGAACAGTGGTTTTAGATATTTATGCATTTCAGCTCAAGTCTTGGAGAGCAAGAAAAAAGAGACCCAAGACAAAGATTTTTGTCAGCGCTTGTATCCGTTACAACAAAACATGATTTTCCTATGGAATCTCCATGGTGAATTGAAAATGTCTTTAACTGGTTTCCCTCCAGCAGCAGAAAGGATTGTGGCCGACCTCGTGGCTTTTCCAAGCGAGATCTGGCCCCAGCGAGGGGTAGTTTGGATGCTCTGGGCTCTGCTGACTCTTTTTACAATGAGTGTGAAACAGCAACACTTCTAAAATTCTTGCTGATATCCTACAACATAAAACCCAAAGAATGTTCGGGGTCCCCTGACACTGTTCTCTAAGCCACACACAGACCACGCCCAGTATTCTGATCCACGGAGCCAAGAGCTTGAGATTTTCGCGGATATTGGCAAGCACCAAAAGGTAACATGGCCACAGCCAGGCCAAAAAGGGTGTTGAAATTCTGTTGAGGGTTCTATAAATCCACATGAAAATGTTTTCCTTTCTTAAACATTTTTTGGTTGTTGAGGATCCCTCCCTTCCCTCTGGCTTCCTCCAGCTCATTCTGCTCCTTTAGCTCCTCTCTCCCTCCCTCTTCCATGACAATGAAAGGAAAGTGTTTATCCCCACACGTGAATATTATCCACACACAACGCATCACCAAACAGACAGACAAACACACCACTCCTGAGTTCCCTTCTGGAGTATCTCCCTCTTCTATTTCTCCTGGTCCCTCTAGGAAAGCTCTCTTTGGGACATAGGTCCCGGCTTCCCCAGGCTCAGGATTCTGGCCAGGCTAGAGACAGAGCAAGACAGGTATCCTTTTGGCTGCATGAAGACCCCACACCTCACCACCAGCCTTTTGGCTCCTGGGTGCCCCTCAAACGTGGATGGTGGGCAGACGCCCAAGGTCCTTTGTTCCAGGAACCTGGGCTGAAATGGCCAACCAGTCCTATTTAAAACAGGGCTTCCCGAACCTGGACCAGGGCTGGCTTCATGGGTGTGCGATGGGCCGCCACTGAAAAGGGCACGGTGTCACTATCTTGAAATCCGAAGTAACTTTTGAAGGAGAGGGACCGCATATCCATTTGGTACAATTCATGTTCCATTTTGCACAGGGCCCACCCATGATGTGGTTGATCCTTCCAGAGACCCATACCACTCACTGTGCGTGCTACACAGTCAAATCTTTTTTTTTTTTTAAGGTTTTATTTATTTATTTGACAGAGAGAGAGTGCGCACAAGCAGGGGGAGAGGCAGGCAGAGGCAGAGGGAGAAGCAGGGTCCCTGCGGAGCTCAGAACCCGGATGTCATGATCCCAGGGCTCAGGTCATGATCCCACCTGAGCCGAAGGCAGATGCTTAACTGACTGAGCCACCCAGGCGCCCCAGTCAAATCTTTTCTTTCTTTTTTTTTTTTTTTAAGATTTTATTTATTTATTTGACAGACAGAGATCACAAGTAGGCAGAGAGGCAGTCAGAGTGAGAGGAGGAAGCAGGCTCCCCACTGAGCAGAGAGTGGATGCAGGGCTTGATCCCAGGACCCTGGGATCAGGACCCAAGCTGAAAGCAGAGGCTTTAACCCACTGAGCCACCCAGGCGCCCCAAATCTTTTCTTAATTTAAGTAGTTGTGTGCTCATTTCTGTATGTGTAAGAACAAATATGGAATTAAGGCAACAGGCCCCTGGCTGTGTGACTCGAATGACTTAGGAGGGGTTCAATTTATATATAGAAAGAAGTGAGTCCATTTAAAGAAGACATAGGAGGTGAATTAACTGTGGATATTCCTCAAATGCAGCAAAAGAATAAAAGGGAGAGAAACAAATGAATAAATCAAATTTGAGAATTGCCAACTGAGAGAACCCCAGAGCTTTCTGCCCCCTACCACCAAACCCCAATCCAAAAATACTACCCTCACCAGGCAGCCACAGTGCCTGGAACTTTTATACCATCGCTTCCCAGAAAGTCCTCTGATTCACTATATGTCTTTGGCCAAGTCCCTTCATCCACAGAGACTCAGTTTGTCCATCTGTAAAATCGGCCAACTCTTTCATCTCCGGAATTGTAGATTCTCCTGAGCAAAACCAGTGGTTTGCAAAGACCAGTCCTCACACTACCTCCATCTCAACCACCGGAGGAGGTCTTTTAAAATGCTTGTTCCCAGGCCCGGGCCTTGGAGATTCTGACTTAGTAGGTCAAGGGTAGAACCAAGGGAGATATTTTTACCAATCTCCTCAGTGATTCTGATCGGCAGCCAGTTTTGAGAATCACGGCATCGAAGTATTAAAAATTGCTAGTTAAGGGCAACATGGGTGGCTCAGTCGGTTAAGTGTCTGACCCTTGATTTCAGCTCAGGTCATGATCTCAGGGTCCTAGGATCGAGACCTGCATCAGGCTCTCTGCTCAGCAGGGAGTCTACTTCTCTCAATCTCTCTCTCGCTCTCTCTTTCTCGCTCTCTCTCAAGTAAATAAATAAAATCTTTTTAAAAAATTGCTTGTTCTATAAAAAATTTTTTTTTAAATTGCTTGATAATCATTCAATAAACACTTGCCAACTATGCCTTCTGGGTCTTGCACAGGGCAGAGTAACCAAAATTACACAATCTCTGCCCTCCAGAATCTTGCAATTTCTGGTTGCAGGAAGAACTTGAACTTGAAATTAACAGCAACTTCCTGTATGCCAACTACTCTTCAAACAGCTATATGCATATTAACTGTCACGTGGGATTTTCCAAAAATCGCCCACAGCCTATTGCCAGTCCCATATGCCCTTCCAGAACTCTGCCACTCCGCCATCAACCCATGAAGTCTGTCAGCCCCCCTTGAAACCGGCCAGAATTTTATGACCTCCTTGGTGAGCAGAAAGCAGCAGAAGTGACCTTCTGTGACCTCCGGGTCAGCTCATAAAAGGCAATAAATATTTCTTCCACCTGGTTTTACCTCTCTGCGTGTCCATCCTGGGAACCTAGCCTCTGTCTTTTCAGGAAGCCAAGTAGCCACACGGAGAAGACACATGTGGGTGTTCTGCCCATCTGACCCCACCGAGACCTCACCGATCAGCAGACATGAGTGGGCAAGCCTCCCGATGATGACAGCACCCAGCCTTCCAGCTGGGTGACAGCCACAACTGTCCCCAAGTGGAGCGTACAGGTTGTCCCCAGTGAGCCCGACCCAGGTTCCAGATTTATGAGCAAAATAAATGTGACTCACCGTTTTAACCCACTAAGACTCAGGCTGGTTCATTATGCAGCAACAGACAACAAGAGACCACGGAAGCACCATGACCCAACAAGAAATACACAATGTCCCCCTTTTTTTACAGATGGGAAAACTAAGACTTAGCAAGGCCAAGACACTTGTCCCACATCACATAGATAACAATCAGTCCAGCCAGAATTTGAATCAAAATCTGTCCAACCTCAGAATCCACATTCAATCCACATTCTTTGTTGATGGATGCTCAGCGGGTCAATGTGGACGGTGTGGGTTAAACTGGGAAAGAGTGGAGGGACACAGTGGAAAAGATAGACCAAAGAATGAGCTTAGGGGCAGCCGGAAGAAATAAGCAGACGAGCCATTGAAATTAACATCATTCCAGGCCAAACTCTCCACCTGGGTCAGCTAGGGATGCTCTCTGCTCTACAACCTTCCTTTCCATGATACTCCATTCCTCTCTCCCTCTTGCCTGAGAGACAGAGCCTTCAACAGGTCAGGGACTGAGATATCCAAGTTTTTAATATTCTGGGCGATACTGCTTTCTGGTTTTCGCTTTTTCCTCGTATCCCCTGCACCCCCCGAGGGAGATGTTTTGTAAGGACAATCGCGATTTATTAAATGCCAGGCACTGAGTTAAGTGCTCGACCTACATGATGACATCTGCTTCACTTCAGCATGGGCAGTGGTGGAGAGCCCAGGGAGCTCCGGGCCTATAAAGCGACCCCCGTGTCACCCATGCAGAAGCTAACTTTATCGACCACCTGCTGCTCTGCCAATAATAATCATCTATTACCAGGATGACTTAGCACACGATCCTGTAAGATAATACCACGTCCTTTCAGGTCCTGTGACGTCCCTGCTTGGAGATAAAGAAACTCAGAGTCTGACAGCCTTTGTCCAAGTTCACAGAGCTTAAGAAATGGTGGGGCCAGGACTCAAACCCAGGACTCCATCACCGGGGATCCCATGCTTGTAAGCTGTATGGCTCCTCACCCGTCCCCATGTGCCCCGCGGTGCCCCCAGCCCCTCTCTGGCTTCCTCTCCCATCTCCTCCTTCCACACAGGCGTTCCCTGCCCTTGAAACCCACGAGAGCCCCAGCATTGTTCAGAACCCTTTGCACTTCTTCGACCAACAGCCTTCCTAATACTATTACTGCTGATGGCTTTTCATTCCCGATGCCAAACCTGATTTGGAGTTCACAAGGCTGAGGGTTTCAATCCAGGCCCTGTGGACAGGCTCCGGGGGCCCTAAGTGACTGCAGCTTACAGACAATCTAATTGTTATTGACATTTGTGTCTGATTATTCATCAAGGAGGAACTATCTCATAGGCCAAATCATTCTGTTACTCGGCCCCCTTTCAGCCTCCCCGATAACAACAAAACACGTACGCACTGTCAGTGGCAGGCCAATCAATCGTGATCTCGCTCTCCATCTCTCTGAGTCGCTTTTGTGGGCTTGAGTTTGGGAGTGGGGAGGGGGTAGACATGGGAAGATGAAGGAGTGGATGAGAATTTTTGTGCATCGGCTCTGAGACAGAAGCATCCACACAAACAGAAAAGAACAGATTCTATTACAAAAGACGTCTGTCTATCTATCTATCTCTTAGGTAGGTAGGTAGGTAGGTAGGTAGATGGATAGACAGATAATTAAATCTGTACCTATATGATCCCTACCCCTTGGAAGGGTAATTATTAAGAAGCATGTCACTCATCGGTCCCAGTGTCCGAGGATAATGTCCAATTTTATCTTGAGTGACATTTGTGTTGGGTTAAGCAACATTGATCATAATCAATCCAGTAAGTCGTGAGCTACCCTGCCCCTCCCCCAGCCCCAGGCAGCTCCCACCCAGGTCGTAAATCTTTCCCTCATTTAATTTGATTCTATTTTTCTAGAATCTCCCAGTCTGCCCTCTTTGGTGTTATCTGGAGAAAGCTGAAACCATTAGTCTCTGCCAGCATTGACCACATCTGACTTCAAGAGCTTTCATAATTCCTCCTTAATTCCAAAGAATGTGTGAAGACTTTACAACATCTTGCCAGAAAAAGGTCATTTTTCAAGGAGTGGTCAACGTTTTGCACTGGACCAGGCCACACTTTCTTGGACTCTAAACAATGGCACAGTCTTGCCACATTGATCGGTTACTCTGGGGATACAATGGTGACCCTATACTTCTCAGTAACAGGATTGAGCTAGCTTACAGCCACCAGAGCTTTTCTTTGCTCAAAAAGGAAAAACAAATGGCCACATGAGAACAATGAGGTCTACACACTACCAGAATGACAAAAGTTAAAAAGACTGATTGTACCAAGTGTTGGTGAGGATGTGGGATGGCTGAAGTCCTTGTATCTTAATGATGGGAGTTACAGGCTGGGCTGAGTTGTGTCTCCCTGCCTCCACCACCATCAAATATTCAAGTTCTAACTCCCAGCAACTCTGAATGGGACTGTATTTGGAGACAGGTTCTTTAAAGAGGTGGCTGAGTTGAAGTGAGGTCATTGGAGGTAGACAGTAATGACTGGTGTCCTTATAAGAAGAAGAAATTTGGACACAGATGCACACAGAGGGAAGATGATGTAAAGCCGCAGGGAGAAGACAGATGGTCATCGACAAACCATGGCGAGAGGCCACAGAATACCCTGATCTTGGGCTTTTACCGTCCTGAACTGTGAGACAACAATTTTTTGTTGTTTAAGCCCCCCAGTCTGTGGTATTTTGTTACAGGGGCCCTAGCAGGGGATGCAAAATGGTACAGCCCCTTCAAAAACAGTTTACCATTTGTTATAAAGTTAACCACATACTAGCAGTTAAACCCACAAATTACATTGTGGGGTATTTACCCAAGAGAAATGAAAACATGTTTGCACAAAGCCCTAAAAATGAGTATATATATCACAATTATCTATGATAGCCTGAACTGTGGAAATGACCCAAAGGTCCACCAACTAATGTGTGGATAAGCAAACAGCAGTATGTGTAGGATAGCGGAAGGTTATACAGCAGTGAAAAGGAACAGATCCCTGACCCAGACAAAAGCATGGATGAATCTCAAAGGCATTCATTCTATGAATTCTCTTCATTCATTCTGAAAGAAGCCAGACACCAAAAATTATGTAGTATAATTTCCATTTATATGACATCCTGGAAAAGTTGAATCCAAACAAACAGAAAACCAGATCCATGGTTCCCAGGGGCTGGAGGTGGGAGAAGGGAATCTGTTTACAAAGGGAACATTTCTGGGTGACAAGAATGTTCTATTTCTTGATTCCAGTGATGGATACATCAAACCGTATCCTTAAAAAGGTAAATTTTATTTTATACTAATTATATTTTAATAAACTTCACTCCAAAAGAAATGATGATGAGTTATCCTTCTTACCTAAGGGATCCCCATTTAAAAAAAAAAAAAAAGATCGTATTTATTTATATGACAGACAGAGATCACAAGTAGGCAGAGAGGTAGGCAGAGAGAGAGCTGGGGAAACAGGCTCCCTGCTGAGCAGAGAGCCCGATGCGGGGCTTGATCCCAGGACCCTGAGATCATGACCTGAGCTGAAGGCAGAGGCTTTAACCCACTGAGCCACCCAGACACCCTGGAACCCCTTTTTTTTAACATCAATAATATCCAATATTGGTGAAAATGCAGGGAAACCGTTGCTTTCATAAACTCCTGCTGGATGTCTTAAATAGAAGTGTCTTTTTGGAAAGCAAATTGGCAGTTCTCTATCAAAATGTAAAATACACATCTTTTTTTTTTTAAGACTTTATTTATTTATTTGACAGAGAGAGAGATCACAAGTAGGCAGAGAGGCAGGCAGAGAGAAAGGAGGAAGCAGTCTCCCTGCTGAGCAGAGAGCCCGATGCAGGGCTCGATTCCAGGACCCTGAGATCATGACCTGAGCCGAAGGCAGAGGCTTTAACCCACTGAGCCACCCAGGCACCTCACATATCTTTTTTTGATGCAGGATTTCCACCTCTAGAACTCCAACCTCCAGAACTACTTGCATATTTACAAATATGTCCACCGCAACGTTGTTCACCATGGCCAAAAATGAGAAGCAATCCGTGGGGGAAAAAACCCATCACAGAAGCAAGCGCTCAAAGATATTCACCCCAACTGTTGGAGTTGTTCCCTTCAGGGAGGAGGTGAGGATGAAAATTGAAAGGGAGAACTCTGCACATTTTACTCTAAATTCTTCTGTATCACGTAAATCTTTTATACAGAGAATGAATTCATGTGTTGCATGATTTTTTAACCCTGACGCCAGGACTCCCATTTCAATAAATAATAAAATGCTTCTAACTCCATCATCCTCTTGAAGTGTACCCCCCTCCCTGCTCTCTCTTCTTTGACATTTGTACTCATCGTTCCGAGAAAATTAATTAGTTGAGATGGGTACAGACCTTTCATTGATTTTAGCAAATCTGAAGCAAATAAGTTTTTCCTTTTTTTTTTTTTTTAAGAAAAAAATGCTAGGTTCCGCTAGTACACAGTGTCACCAAAATAATGGCAGTAATATTGAAGGTCATAAAAGTCAAAGAAATTGGCTGGCCTCACTTAGGTGTGGACCCAATGATCAAGCGATTCTTCTGCCTCGCAAAGGTCTTCTCCGCGTTGGCCGGATGACCGGAACGAAATTAGGACAAGAGGAGGATGGAGAAAGCGAGGACCATTGACGCTGTGGAGGAGGGATCAGAGACACTTAGAGGAGCAGCAGATGGATTGATGTTAGATCCAAGTTTTCCTGACCTTAGAGGGTAAATATAAAACAGATCAACTTCAATTACAGTGAAAAACACCGAGTTCCTTTGGAACAACGCTATGATCAGGGACTTTGACTTTGCAAATACCTGGTGTGCTTGCAACACTTGGCCCCCAAGGCCACGCTAGGAGCATGTGCGGCTGACCAAGTGCGTGGGCTTCTTCCGCGTCCCATTCCTAGAGCTGAACACCTGGGTGTTCCCATCGTTGCTGAATGCGCCAACCTTGGCGAAATCAAATCTTGCCCTCCCTGAGTCTTTGGGAAAAGAGGATGGGAAACAGGTAAGTTTTTGAGTGACAATGCTTCCCTGGGGCCATTTTCCTCCCCAGTGAGAGAATTATACCTCACTTTGGGGGAGTCCCATGAATTTTTCCAGGTGAAGATTCTAGAAATGATGATCTCAGGGAGTTATTTCTTGGTAAATTCTAAGCTGGAAGTGGAAAATCAAAGGATGAAGGAACTACTACTCACTACAAAAGTCCCTTACAAAGAATCATTAGGCATCTTCGTGTCTCTGGCAAGCCCGGTGATTATTTCCCCGCTTTATTTGGGGTTGGGGTGGAGAAGGATTCCATCAAATTAGGAACCAGCAAGATTCTTAATATGAAGGGGCGCCTGGGTGGCTCAGTGGGTTAAACCCTCTGCCTTCGGCTCAGGTCATGATCCCAGGGTCCTGGGATCGAGTTCCGCATCGGGCTCTCTGCTCAGTGGGGAGCGTGCTTCCCCCCTCTCTCCCTGCCTGCCTCTCTGCCTACTTGTGAACTCTGTCAGTCAAATAAATAAATGAAATCTTTTTAAAATATTTTTTAAAAAAAGATTTTTCCTATGAAGGGCCAAACAATAACCCTTTTAGGCTTTGGGCACCCTATGGTCTCTGTCACAGCTACTCAACTGTGCAGTTATAATGCAAAAGCAGCCATAAATGATAAACAAATGAACATGACTGTGTTCCAATAAAACTTTATTAATGACATGAACATTGGAGTTTCATATACATTTTATCTGTCATCAAATACTAATCTCCTTTTGCTTATGTCTTGGTTTTTATTTTCAACCAATGAAAAAGGTAACAACCCTTCTTCATTCTGGAGCCTTAGAAAAACAAGGTGTTGGACTGCATTTGGCTCCCGGGGACCTGCCTGCCAACCCAACCATTAAATCACCTTGTCATTTATACTCTTTGTTACAAATCTATTTCTATTTTGAAACCTTCCTCTGACTATATACAATGTCTTGACAGACAGGTGTATAGACAGAAAATTGGTGATCGAGATGATAGATGGTTAAATAGGGGGCTTTTTAAGCAAAAGAAATGGGTCCATTTGGCATTTTAGAATGGAAGCTAAGGGCTATGCTTAGCTTAACGCCTGGCATTTAGTAGAGACTGGTTAAGTTTCTCTCACTTAAGTGAACAACTAAAGGTCCCAACCCCAAAACATTAGCAACACTCCTTTCTCCAAGCTCTGAGTATTCTGAAAAAAGGGTAGAGGCCAGGTGTCAAAAACCGGAAGCTTGAGCGAGATTAAGAAAATAAAAGGCGACCTGCCGGCAGTTTGTCGGACAGAGGTGAATTGCAACATCGGATCTCAAATGCAGGGTCAGACCAAGATGAAAATCTGGAAAAATTATCACAAAAGGAAGGACGTGTTTAGATTTGTCTTACCAAGAGGAGAAGTCCAAGTAGAGGGGAGAGAAAGGGAAATAAATCAAAGGAAATAAGATCCCAATTTATTTTGGTTAGGTGTTTAAAGCCCAACTACACTGGCTTAAATATTTCAGATTTCACTTTTTCTCCCATAAAAGAATCCCTGAAGTGGACAATCAGGAACAATATGGGAATTGCACAAAGTTTTCAGCGAGGCAGAGGCCGGCCCCTTCTATCTTTCTCCTCCGTCTCTGAGTTACCTCATAGATTAAGGTAGCTGCTGGAGCTCCAACCATTACATAAATATTCCAGACTTCAGTGCAGGAATGAGTCAGGGGAGGACAAAAAGGTGCCCTGAGCCCCCAAGTCGATTTTCTTCATCAGTGTTTCCAAGGCATCAGGCACAATTTCACTTGCCAACCAATGGTCAAAACTTAGTCATATGAACATATTTAGCTGCGAGGGAAGTTCAGAAACACAGCTTTTTAATTGGTGCATTTCTATGCACATAAAACCAGGGATCTATTCCTACGGAAACAGAAGAGAAAGGACTTCGTAAAGGCAACTAGCCACATCTGCCTTAGTGACTTATAGTAGTTCATTAATTCATTGATCCATAAACATTTGTTACATGATTATCAAGCTTGTCAGACAGGGTTATAGCAGAGAATGAGGCAAGTTCCTATTTGCGACATTACACGGAATCATGTGTCATGAAGTTTTCTCAAGTACAGAGAGTCCCTGGAGCATATAAACCCAAGAGTTGACAAACTTTGTCTGCAAAGGGCCAAATAATAAACTTTTCTAAGCTTTCTGTGGTCTTTGCATGGTCTCTTGTCTCAACTACTTGACTTTGCCATCATATCACAGAAACAGCCATAGGGAACATGTAGTGGATGGGCATAGGTGTGTTCCAATAAAACTTTATTTACAAAAGCAGAGGGTGGACAGCTTTGGCACAAAGACCATTGTTTGTTCGATGAGCCCTGATGTAAGCTAATGGGAGAGGTCGGTTAGGTCCTGCTCAAGGGATGGCTTTGTTAACCTGACCCATGAAAGGTGATCAGAAGTTCATTATGAAGAAAGGAGCAGGACTGACCTGGAGTGTTCCAGGTAAGGGATACATCATTTCAAAGATGGACTTATAAGACAAAGCAAAGCATGCTCAAAGAATTTAAAGGAATCCAAATAGGATGGAGAAAAGTAAGCATGAAGAAAGTTAGAAAAGTTGAATTCATAGGAGGCTGAAGTCAGGGGCCGTCTGGAGGTTGGTGGGGGGGGGGGCTCTGTAATTTACCATAAGGGCAACAAGGAGTGACTAGGGGCCTTTAATAAGGAAGTGACACGATTACAGGCATATTTTAAGTTCATTCTGGCTGTTGGGCAGGGTGACGGCATCAGAGCGGCCAAGAGTACAGATTTAAAAAGAAGAAGAAGAAGAAGAGGAGAGGTGAGACATTCATCAGAATGGCTAGAATAAAAAATAAAATCCAATCACATTGGGGCGCCTGGGTGGCTCAGTGGGTTAAGCCTCTACCTTCAGCTCGGGTTATGATCTCTAGGTCCTGGGATCAAGAGCTTTGGGCTCCAAGAGATTGGGCTCTCTGCTCAGCAGGGAACCTGCTTCCCCCTCTCTCTCTGCCTGCCTCTGCCTATTTGTGATCTCTCTCTCTCTGTCAAATACATAAATAAAATCTTAAAAAAAAAATCCAATCACGTCAAGAGTTGATGTAAACTGTTGATGTAAACAGTGAGTAAACTGTGTTTACTCACAACATTTCTGACACCAAGTGTACAGGGGTTTTTCCTCACACCAAACAATTCTCCGTATCTCTGGATGTTGACTTGGTATTCTACCATTCATCTCAATTCTGACATTAACTACCTGGGGTTAGTGCCATATTCCACGGGTTGAAGGACTCAGTCCCTCACGACGGCCCTCCAGCTGCAAGTACTAGGTCCCCGGGGTACCCACACTTCTGTCCAACTTCACCCTCCCTTCCCCAGGTTCAGTGGTTTACTTAAGCAAACAGGTTACTTACGTCTACTGGTTAATTACAAAGCACACAACTCAGGAGCACCTACATGGGAGCGATGCCGAGGGCAAGGTTTGGGGTGGGGTTAGGGGTACATGCCAATTCCAGGCATGTCACCCTCCCCAGCATCCCAATGGCTTCACCAATCCAGAAGCTCTCGAATCCCTATTTTTATGGAGATCTCATGAAGGCATGATTGATTAAACCACTGGCCGTGAGTGATTAACTTGATCTCCTGCCTCTTCCCTCCCTAGAGGTCAGGGACGCTGAACGCCCCAATCCCAAAATCATACCTTGGTCTTTCTGGTGACCATCCCCCATTCTGAAGCTACATAGTGACTCCCGGTCACCAGTCATCTCATTAGAAAGCCATTCACTCTCCCAGACATGGCAAGGGTTTTAGGAGCTGCGTGCCAGGGACCAGGGACAGGGAGCAAATATTTATTTTTTATGATATCACAGGTGGCCAAAAGTGGACAACCTAGGACATCTCATTACCTTTTGTTGGGAGGGTTAATTGGTACAACCACTTTGGAAACTCTTTGGGAGTTTCTACGGACGCTGCATATACTCCTACCCCACGAGCCTACACTTGTGCTCCTGGGAGTATGCCCGACAGAAACACAAGCACACGTTCACCAAAAGACACGTACCCATCATCCATAGTCGCCGTACTTGAAATCACCCCAAATTGGAAAAAATCCAAATACCCAGCCATAGTAAGATGGATAGGGTTATCCTGATACAACCTTGTAACACGGGGCCCTGAGAATGACTGGTCCACAGCCAGGTACTGTAACCTTGATGAATTTCACAAACATGAGATGCACCGAAGAAAAGAAGCCAGACACAAAAGAGGGCAGTCGCTTCTGCTGCCATATGACTTACACGTATCTAGAGATCACTGCCCTGTGCAAAGTCGCTCAGGAAGAACCACAGAACCCATTTTTGGGGGAAAATGGGATTAGGAGACAACGTTCCAACATTCTGTGGGTGACACATTTAAAAAAATTAAAAACTAATAAAAATGGTACCACGTGTTTACGCACATTAAACAGGTAAGTGCCTAAATGTGGCCATAAAATGCGGCAGTCTGAAAGTTTTGTAGCTTGCTCATGGCAGGGGCACGAGAAAGGGTGCAGCTTGTGAATTCTCGTGGAGGGGTGGCGGGGGTTATCCGAGATGGGAAAGTCATAAACCCAGGTGTGGACAGGTAGGAGACAGATACTTGAGACACAGGCATCCTGTGGATTCCTCGCAGTTCGGTTCAGGGGGCTGTATTTTTCTACATGTATTTAATGTCTCAATGAAATCATGCACAGGCCAATGCAAAATTTGCCTTGGGTTCACATTATCCCCTAATGAATCCGTCACGGGCCAAACTCACATTTTTGAAAGCAGCATTATCGCAGGACTGATTCTCCATCTTGGAGAATTCCATTTTATAGAAGCTTCAGAACCAGGTAAAGTCCTGCCTGCGTGTAACAAGTCAGGAGCGTGGTTGCCCTTGGGTGGGGGAAGGCCATGGCCAAGAAGGAGCAACTGGTGGGGGACGGGGGGCTTCCAAGGAGCTGGGAATGTCGTGATTTCGTCCGGGCACTGCTTACACGCTGGTTTCATTTTGTGGAAACGTCATGGAGCTGTTGCCTTTTACCATCCGTGCACTTTGCTGTGTGTGAGGGCATGGTGAATGAATGAATGAATGAATTTACTGTGAATGAATGAATGAATGATAAAAATAGAATCTAACAGAAAACAAAGCAGTGGAAAAGAAGACAGTGAGGAAGCGGCTTTTGTCTTCTGGATGAAAGAGGTTGCTGGCCTGGACCCGGTGTCTGCAGAAAGGACTGGAGAACTGCCTAGAATATTGAGGGCTGTGACAGCATTTACAGGGAAGAAGCAGGGATGGGGAGTCCAGGGTAACCCCAAGCTTCCCTCCGGGCCGCAGGATCAGCCAGACCACAAGAAGGAAGGCTCCCATCTCAGATGAACTCCTTAGCATTCGCCCCCTCGTCCAGTTTCCCTGCAGCTCTGCAGGTCCCTGCAGCCAACTGGGGACCAAGTTCGCTGCGTTGCTAGCACACATCCAGATTCTTCTTTCCCTGGGTCTGTGGGGTCTGTCTCCTTTCTTGAAATAGAACAGCGCTGAACCAGTGTTTTCCTACCCGCAGATCTTGGTGATTTCTCCCAGCAAGGACAGCAGCGAGAGAAGCCGGGCTTTCTTGGGACCTTTGCACGGACTACCGGAACAGAGGTCCAGCACCGTTTCCTAACTGCGCCCAGCTTCCAGGCCAGACGGCATCCGTCTGTCTTTCTCTGCCTCCAAAAGACCATCAGCCACCCCCCCCCCCAGCTTTATGTACTCCCGCAGGGGAAATAATTTGGACAGCAACATTTTTAAGTTGGAGACTTAAAGGGGAAGAAAGGAAATCGAAACCTGCTCCGTTTCATGGTTTTGCGATGCCCTAGTGCTCCTCGGTTCTGAGTTTAGAAAGAGCTCTTCTTTCTTAAATTCATTTTTAATAGCATCTGCTGCTCTCGTGTCCTTCCTGCATTGAGAAAAACTGTGACGATGTCGGGTCAGCCTCCCATGCTCGTCTTCTTTATGGGAAGAAACCACGAGTTTTGAGTTAACGTGCTGTGGGCATCCGAGCTCCCTCTCAGCTGGGGCACTGGGAGTCTGAGTAACCAAATCGCAAACTCCTCGGGGTCCAGGGCTTATCTTTCTTTATCTCTTGTAAAGGGCTGAACAGACTGTGGGTATTCAGCAAGTAATAAATAACACTATATTATATGTCCATGGCATGTGCAGTCTGCTTGGGAAAAGCCGATTCTGATAAAATCAAGGCCCGAGCATCACCCGAGGCTTGGATTTCATCCAAATGTGACCTCGTGGGAAGATTTTTTTTTTTTGAAAATCGAGAGGAGGGATGTGTGTGTCTCTGTTGCCTGCATTTCCTCTGTCCAGATCGGAGCCCCTTCAAGCAGGAAAATAAGGGTTTCCGGTCACAGCAGAAGGATCTTTCGTCTCTCTGCCTATTGCCCACAACTCACCAGGTTTGATAAATTAATTGGCCTTCAGTTAACATGCATGGAATGAATATTAAAAAGAACGGATGTTCACAAAGGGCTCACTCTGTGTCAAGCCCTGCGATGATGCTTTCTTTACCTCGGGCATCTCCTTCCACTGTCGTTATCAACACCATCAGGTCAGTTCTGCTACCAGCCCCGCTTTACAGATGGGAAAACTGAGGCTCTGAGAGCCTTAGCCACGGCTCAAAACCACCCGGCTGGCGAGTGGTAGAGAAGGATTTAGCAGTCCATGGAAGTCAAATGCCTCATCAACGGAATATGCTGGCCTTTGTGCCTGACATTATTCCAGTCCAAGGAGAAAAACACAAAAACTTTACCAAATGACTCTTGGGTGGTCACGCCTCAGAGGACATGGGGATGTCCCATCTGTCTCAGCTGATTTGCCCCAAACATAACCAACTCCTTAAGGTCACAGAAACTTGGGAGCGGGCATTGAAAGGAATTTCAGAGACTATTTAGTCCAACTTCTTCTCCAACAGAGAACTGCCTTCCTTGAAATGGTGCAGCCTCTGCTTACATGCCTCCAGGGAATGGGAGGCTCACTACTTCAAGTGTCTTGAGTGGTTCTAAGGGATGAGTTGCCCTTACCCCACTTTTTAGAGCTGGGCAAAAAAAAAAAAAAAAAAAAAAAAAAAATGATGCTGAATGCCCTGTGCTTCACAGGGAGTACAGATGTGTCTGCCTAAGTGGACACTGCCTGGTTTATTCCCTGGAGAGATGAAATGATACCCGAACTCGCTGAGGCTCCCTGCCAAACCAGTCCCCATGTTCTACTCCCAGCTCCATAATCCCCGGATCTACAAGAGCACAGAATCGCAGTGTGCTGCAGTGCATTCTGGGAGACAGAGATAATCTCCAGGGTGCTAAGGAGGTACCGAGGCAGCTTCTGAACCCCAACCTCTCCTCGGTCTTCTTTCAACGGCACATGCGTATCTTTCCTTCTCTGAACACTCAGCTCTGATAGGCCCTCTCCCAAGGCCATAGTCTTCATTTCCAGCCTCTATGACCTCACTTGTACTCATACCCAGCTCCCTCCTCATCCCCTTCTTGTCCCCAGGTGCCAATGACAGCGAAATCCCAGCGGTGACAGGTATTGTTCTCAAAGCCAGAGAGACCTGGGTTTGGGTCCCACCTGCAGGATTTCCTCGCTGAGTGGCCTTGGCCAAACATCTTAGCCTTTCTGAGCCTCAGTTTCTCCATTCAGAAAATGAGCGTATCCCTCAGAGGAATACAGCCCATATAAAGGAATGCACATCTAGCCCCAGCATGTTTAAAAAAAAAAAAAAGGCTCAGTCCATACTAGCTGCTTGCTGTTGAACACAGAACTGCTTTTCTGCTGTGGGGAGGAACTTCTAAGGTATGAACCAGCCCTGAGAGAGCTCGGTGTTCTGTTCAACAGGACTCAACTGGAAACAAACCCTCCTTCCTTCCAGGCCTTCCGGCTCCAGCCTGTCTCTCTACCTACCTCGAGCCCAAATCTTGGATCCCTTCGCCCCCAGAGCACCAACCGTGAGTGGCTGGCCCAGCACGCCAAGTCCGGTGTGCGCTGCCCAGACTCGTGCCTTCCCACAGATGCCCCCTGACTGAATCCAGGCCAGAAACAGAGAGGTCTGTGCCTCCAGGACACACAGCCACCGCACATGTCAAGAAAGACCCAGAGTGGGTCGTGCCCAGTTTTCTTCTCCCCGGCCATTGGGATCAATGCAATTTTTTCGAGTCCCCACTCTGAAGGGTACATCCTTCCAACAGGCCAACGACTAAGGTGACTTTCCAAAAGAGCATTCAGTCCTGGGCCCCTTCCTACCTGGCAAAGATGTGTCCTGTGCACAGGAGATTAGCTCATCTTGGTACCCGCCCAAGTCTCTTGAATTCTAGCCGAGGGGACTGAGCCTGCCACCCTCATCCTTACCAAGTTCTATGAAGACACATTAGCGCTGCCACTTACGAGCTTTGAAAAAACATATTTCTGTGTTTACTTGTCTAGCACATGCCTCCCCTCGCGCGGACGGGAGGTCCCTGCTGTCGGGAGCCTTGTCTCGGTCACTGCCACATCCCGGTGCTTGGGACCGCGCCCGGAACTCAGGTGCCAAACAGATCTTTGAATGAACGGATGAATGGACAAGCAAACCTCAGCGCGGTCTTCTGCAAAATGAAGAATCTGGTCTCTGCTGTGTGGTTTGCTATATAGAGCTTCCTTAGAAAAGTCTGTGTGTGCTAAAGCATTTAGCGCGGGGTCTGGTATATTACAGGCATTCAGTAAATGGGTGCTATTTAAAAAGGACACACATTCATCAGCAGACGAATGGCTAAGGAGAATGTGGTATATACATACAATGGAATATTGCTCAGCAATTAAAAGCAGGAAATCTGCCTTCTGCAACAAACACAGATGAACTTTGAGGGCATTATGCTAAGCGACGTGAGTCGGACACAGAAAGACCAATTCTGCATGTTCTCATTTATAAGGGGAGTCTAAAAAAGCCAGGCTGTGGGAAACAGGAGAGTGGGGGTTGCCTGCAGCTGTGGGGGGGGGGGTGGAGGCGATGGGGAGGGGTGAGTCAAAGACCACAAACTCCCAGCAACAAGAGAAGTGAGTTCTGAGAATCCAATCATCAGTTTGGTGACTGTAATTAACAATACTGCCTTGTGTCCTGGAAAGCCGGTAAGGGGTAGATCTTACACGTTACCGCACACCCCCAAAAATGTCCTATACGCGGGGAGGAAGGTGTTAACTAGCCTCATTGTGCTCACCACTGTGCGATGTATACATGTATCAAATCATCACATCATACCCCTTCAACGTATCTATGTTCCACGTCAACGACAGCTCGATAAAGCTGAGAAATAATGACAGAATGCAATACAATGAAACAGCTCACACCCAGCGCACAGACTGACGAACAGACCAGTGGACAGACGCAGACAGAAAGACACAGCCGCACAGACTGACGAACAGACCAGTGGACAGACGCAGACAGAAAGACACAGCCGCACAGACGTTTCCACTGACTCGTACGCGGACCCACACACACAGGGACACACAAAAAGACCCACAGGAAGCAGGGAAATTCCATCACAGCAGTGGCTATGCTCCCTGCCACGCAGCCAGCCGCCTCCCCTGGGGACCCCAGCGCCTCCCCGTTGCCCACCGCCCCCCAATGCCTGTGTGCAGAAAACAGAGCCTGCCCGGCAGCGGGATTGGCCAAGCCCCCCTCGGTGGTTTTATTTTTCCGAGTGCGGTTTTGAGGCAACATGGGAAGTAATAAGAGGAAATAATTCTGCTCATTGTTGAACAACCAGAGGACACCGTGGCAATGTGTATAACAGATGTGTGTGCAGTGGGAGGATGTCTACACATGATCGTGTGCTCCGTTCTGTCTCCAAAGATGGGGGATTCAAATCAGCATTTGTATTTTTGTTTTGTTTTGTTTTGTTTTCCAAGAGAAGGAAGCAGAAGGAGAGTTTGAACCCACTCCAGGGGGACCGTCCTGTTGCATATGCAGTCGCCTCGCCTGCAGCCCTGTTTCTCCCGAGAAGAATCCAGGGACGACGCACACTGCCGTTCATTCCTCCACTTTATATAATAGTTCAGAGTTGGGTTTTAGCTCTCCTCGCCCCCAAAAGAATGTGAAATAACTTGGGACAACGCGAAAGTCACTTCATGGAGTCGTGCAGAGAAAACGAGGATTCGGGCTCCGTCTCCATGGCGAATGTAATAGGAAAACTGCCGCATTTCCCTTTAACGAGAAAGCCCGCCCCACCCAACCCTGCCCTTACTGCTGCTGAACCTTGTCCCCTCCCTGCACCTTCTTCCAGATCTTATATTTTAGGTGGAGGGTGCTTTGTCTTGTGTCTGGTGTCTCAGCTGAGGCCTCACTAAAGACAGCTCTGCCAGGAGCCAAGGTCATGTTCTGTCTTCCTTAAGAAGCCAACCGCCTTCTCTGGTCCACAGGCTTAAGTTCAACCAGAGATCACAACTGGCTACATGGGAGCTGGATCCAGCCCCGAGACCTGTTTTGCTTGGCTCACAGAGTGTTGGCTCAAAGGATGTATTTTTGAAAATCTGAAACGATTGGCCAGCACTTAAAAATCAGAAGCTTTCACATAAAAATTCTAATTTTTCAGCTTTTCTTGAAAACTTGAAAGCTCTGGCACTGCCGCCTACATTCCTACACAGTCATATTCTGCTAGAGCTGCATGGCGGGTGGTCCCCTGAGACCAGACTCTGTATTTGCCCTAGTCTCCACCACTCCCTATTGTCTCCCTGTACTGTGTCTCAGGGTCGTTTGCTCTCTATCACTGAGATCTCACTGCTGTTTTCCTCACAGCAGAATTGAAGGGACAGTAGACTAGGTCTCGTACCCATGGCTGTTCTTTTTTAATTCCTCTACCCCACCCCACTCCTGACCCATGGCTGTTTTTATTTGTAGAGAAACAAAGGATCGTGATGGTATGCTAATGAAATAAAAGCGAACACTTGGAATATTAATGAATCAATTCATTTCACCCTCATAACACTCTTGACAGTTGGTAAGTGGGTGCCATTTTATTACAATTATAATTATTTTTGTTGTTATCATTCCTACTTTAGAGAATGGGAAAGTGAAGCACAGAGAAATTAAGGTCATCCAAGAGGACTATCCTGTTTAGGGAACACGGGATATATTTCCCTGTGGAAATGATGCCAGTCCTACATACCACCTTAAACAGGGTCTACGCATCCTGCAGATCCACCCCCCTCTGCCCCACCCTCCTTTCTGCCCCTGATCTTTACGGATCTGTATGGGAGCCTTCTTTGGCTTCATGTTGGACTTGGTCAACAGGACAAAGGGAGGGAATGTGGGGGGAGGTGAGTCCAGGGTATCCACTCCCCAGCCCCCTTCCGGAGGGGTCGCTGCATCCCTGCAGGCTGGCTGAGTCCCCCCCACCCAAGGTCAACATTCCTCTGCAGCCCCTCTCCATAGCACTGCTGCCTTCAGCTACGCCTCTTCCAACCTAGGAGAGATGGGCACTCCCACATAGTGTTAGCATCAGGTGCCGCACTATTTCTCTTGGCTTCCCTCTACCGCCTCAGTTTCCCTGCATCTTCCCAGACATCTGCAAACAGTGCCAGGAGCAAACTCCCATCAGAAGGACTAACTGGAGAGTGTCACCTGTTTCCTACCAGGACCCCCCTCTCCCCGGCACCACCAACACATCCTTGATCAACTTCATTCATTTCTGTCCCTCGCCCAGCCCTAGAAGACAATGGAGTTGGCAACGCCTGCACTAACCTTGCATTTCAGAGAGGGCACGACAGGAGTCCAGTAAGTTTATCAGCGGCTCTCAGAAAACTTTGTTTCCCACCACTAGAACTGGCAAGACCATCTCCAACTCAAAAAAAAAAGAACTGTGTCTACAATCATGTCCTTTGGTTGAGAGACTGTAATGGGGTAAAGGAAAGAGCACTGGACGAGGAGTCAGTAGTCCTGGATTCCAGGTAGAACGCCCTCCTTCGTGTTGTCTGCAGAAACAGGGAGAGAGCCAGGAAGACAGCTGGCCTTTCACCAAACGCAACCAAGTGAAATATCATTGCTACGGACAGGGTCTTCCCAAGTGCTATCCAGGAAGGAAAGGGCATGCCCACATTTTTCTCTTTCTCTTATGTTTCCCTATTTGACACCCATCCCCACCTCCTCTGAAGCCTCAGATACATCCTTCCCCCACTCCAAAAAACTTTGCAATCGTGCATCTATAGCATAAATGTTTGCTTCTCGATGAAACTTAATTTAAACACTCTCTCTGTGGGAAAGGAATCTTGGCACTTCTATAGAAACATAGTTCTGGGTGATCCCGGCACCCCACCCGCCAGCTCCTGAGAGTTAATCGCATCGTCAAGCCATGGATAAGACCAGAAACGTCCAAAAGCCTCTCGAAAGCGAAATCTTTCCTCAGCCAGAAGCAGAAACAGAGAGGACGTGATGCCATTCACTCTTTACACACGTGTCTGCTAAGAGTCTTGTTGGTACCAAGCCCTGACTTGCATGGGTCCTGGAGCCACAGAAGGCAAATGAGAACCTCCTGGTTCACTGGGAGCCCGTGTTCCAGCTGGTGCCTACACACGCAAGACCTTGCTTTGATGGCATTTTCAAAGCACAAGGGAATCACAGACACAATGACTGGCCATCGTGATCACGTTGCCCCAGCTTGGGAGTGGGAGGGCAGCATACATAGGAGAAAGGCTGCCCAGGCAGTGGGAACAGCAAGTCTAAATGTACAGAGAGGGGAAGGCCAAGTGTGCCTGACAACTACCACAAGCGAAATATCGTTGCCACGGACAGGGTCTTACCAAGTGCCCTCCAGGGAGGAAAGCGGCATGCCCACATTTTTCTCTTTACATCCCTGGTAGACCAGCGCTCCAGAGCCAGTGGCCATGTATGCTCCTGTATTATGAGACTGGAAAATCCCTGAGGCTAAGGTTCCTCTGGTTTTGTTCATGACTGTAGGGTCTGACACATAGTAGCAGCTCACTAAATATTTGTTAAATGAATGTATCCACGTATTTCCTGAGAACTTTCCAGATCAGATGTACAGCTAGGGAATTAGCTTGGCTCTTCAGGTGCTTACAGACAGGAAGGAGTTATAGGTCAGAAAATAGATAATCGTGATGCACCACAATCAACAGCAAGTTATGGGAGCTGCTAGTGTCGATGTCTTGGTGAGTTGAGTGAGAACCCTGGAGACAGTCACATCTCAGCTGAGACCCGAAGGGCCAAGCAGAATTAACCAAGGGGAAGTAGGGGTCGGGAATAGACATTCAAGGTGGTGGGAACAGCATGTGCAAAGGCTCGGAGGCAAGAAGAAGCATGATAGGATGAGCTCACAGGAGACGGACCGCCAACAATGTGTCACAGAGAAAGTTTGCCCATCAAGCTAGAACACAGAAAATAAATACAGTAGACTCCCCCATCTATGATGGAAATGTTCCAACACCCCCCAGGGGATGCTTCAAACCATGGGGAGAGAAAAGTACCAAACCCTATAGACACTATTTTTCCCTATCCTAGATATGGATACATTTTCATTTAGAAATTAGGCACATTAAAAGATTAGCAACAACTAGTGCTAATAAAATGGAATAATTATAACAACACACTATAATTAAAGTTGGGTGAATATGGTCTCTCTCTCGTTCTCTCTGTCTCTCTCAAAGTATCTTCTTGTGCTACACTCTACTCATCCTTCTTCTTCTGGTGATGACGTGAGACGATAAAATGCCCACGTGATGAGAGAAAGTAAGGTGGACAATGTAGGCATGAGACAGAGCATCCGGCTGCTGTTGACCTTCTAAGAATAGTCAGAAGGAGGGTCATCTGCTTCCAGACCATGGTTGACAACAGCTACTGAACTGCAGAAAGTAACACTTTGGATCGGGGTGGTTGGGGGGAGGCTTGGTGTAAATAGAGACAGAGAGATGACAGTCGGAGAACAGTCCAAGTTCCATCACTCTTGAGCGGTCAACCCCAACCACCAAGTCTATGGCGTTCTCCTTCAATAAAGACGCATCGCCTTTATTAACTACTTATAGGCCATCCACTGTGCTTTGAAAGTGTTTGGTTTTCAGTCCTAAGAGAACCCAAGCCGATAGGAGCAATGGAGGCGCCTTGTAGCCAGAGAGGCCTGGTAGATAAAGAAACTGAAGTCATCGATGAGCATGTCTTCCTGGCTCACCTAGGCAAACGGAAGCCTGGGACGGAACCAGACCGAACGGGCACAGGTAATTAAGGTGGAATGAAGTTGGGGAGGCTGGGACAATGGGGAACATTCTCCACCGTGTGGGGCATGGTGGTTGCCATGGAGACCAATCAAAGGGATGGCCCCAGAGATCACGGGGATGGCCCGGTGAACTTCTCCTGTTCTCCTCCGTTGGAGTTGGAGGACCAACTGTTGTAGCTCCTGGTGAGCCCAAGGACACAGCCGGCTGGCCCAGTTGGAGAAGAAACAGTCCTTAGCATCTGCTTCTGACGCTGGGACATGAGACACAGAGGAAGGAAAGTCTCTGTGTCCTTTAATCATTATTTTTATTGTCTATCGCCTTTAATTTTCTTAACACCAAGCTTGCTGTCAAAAACTCAGACAATAGGTCAAACCAGGTACCCATCCAAAGGAAAATTCTGTCCATCCTAATTGAAGCCCCTGATAATGGACTCTTTCTGAAAAGACACGCAAGAAGTTGAAAGCCTTGGTTGTTCCCTGGAGAAGTGGGTGCCGTTGCACAGAGCAAGGAGGGAATCTTTACTGTATATCCTTTTATATGCCCTGATTTATTTTTTTAGTTTAAAAAATATGAACTTTAGGGGCGCCTGGGTGGCTCAGTGGGTTAAACCTCTGCCTTCGGCTCAGGTCATGATCTCAGGGTCCTGGGATCGAGCCCTGCATCAGGCTCTCTGCCCAGCTGGGAGCCTGCTTCCCCCTCTCTCTCTCTACCTGCCTCTCTGCCTACTTGTGATCTCTGTCAGATAAATAAATCAAATCTTTTAAAAATAAAAATAATAAATAAATAAAAATATGACCTTTTTTATAAACTTTAAATGAAAGTAACAAGTAGAGTTACAAACTAAAATGACAAGTAGAGTTACAAACTAAAATTGAACTATCTCTTAAATATGTGGCTGTGTCTCTTGTAGACTTTTTCTCTCTGTATTTAGAAACACAGAGCTGGGACGAATGTAATTGTTCAACGATGATGAAATCACTGGAGGATACTGCAACAGTCTTGTCCTTTGAACTACCTTGTCCTTTGAAAAGGTGTCGAGAAATTCCTTATGAGCTTGGTCTATGGAATCTGTTGAAGGACACAGTGTACGTATGTAATGCATTCTCTTATTTAGAGGAGAACGTTGTTCCCGCTTCATGTGTCCCCCCGCTCCCCGACCTGTGTCACCCAAACTGCAAGGGGGCAGGGTGGCTCCCTGGGGACTTGGACATGAAGCCAACTCGAAGTGTGGACGTTTGAACAACTGAGTCAGGCAGGCCTACGGCCTGGTGGGAAGGGGCAAGAACTCCTTCCGCAGGTTCCCTTCTTTCCACCAGCATGGTCTCCGGGCTAAATCTCAGTATCCTTATCGCTCAAAAGGGCTTTGTAGTGTCTACCTCACAGAGTATTCTGGGAGGAGCAGATGGAAAAGTTCACATACGCTAGCCTGCTGCCTGGCATAGAGTCCTTGAACACCCGGAAAATAGTCAGTAGCAATGTCATTACCACTATCGTATTTTTGCATCCTCTAGGATGGTGACTCATTAAGTTCCGTCTCTAGCCACTCACTCAACACGTGTTAACTGAGTACCTACTATGTGCCCAGCTGAAGTCCGCCCTGGGCCAAGAGGAAGGCACACGTCAAAGAAAAAACTTCAGCTAGCTTCAGCTCTAGAGCTCAAGACTTCGCTTTAAACCCCTGATCTGAGTCTGCCCCTAATCAGCATGGGTCCTTACAAAAAGAAAAGGAAAAAAAAAAATACCTAGAGTTCAAAGTCACTGGTGTGGTTCCCAAATATTAGGTCATAATGTTTGTTGCCAGGGCTCCAGGGGACATGTCAATGGGGACATTTTAAGAGAAACTTTAAGGTGAGGCCAGGGAGGACTTCCAGAAGGCATTTTGTTCACACTTCTTTTTTTTTTTTTTAAAGATTTTATTTATTCATTTGACAGAAATCACAAGTAGGCAGAGAGGCAGGCAGAGAGAGAGGAAGGGAAGCAGACTCCCCGCGGAGCAGAGAGCCCGATGCGGAGCTCTATCCCAGGTCCCTGGGATCATGACCTGAGCCAAAGGCAGAGGCTTTAACACACTGAGCATCCAGGTGCCCCCACACTTCTTTAAAAATCAACAGACCACCATGGGAAAATCAATGTCGGTCCAGATTTAGGTTAAATTATTATAAAGTAGTAGCATAATGGAAATAACGGAAATGATACTAGCTACTATTTATCAAGGATTTCCTATCTGCCAGACTCTATGCTAACAGCTTTGCATGTAACATCTCATTTCAACTTCAATAACCCAAGAGATATGAAGTATTAAGATCTACAGTATCTAGATGAGCCACTGAAGGCTCAGAGACATCAATGGGCTTGCCCAAGGTCACACAGCCTTGTCAATGGCCAGACGAGGATTCCGACTTTAAAGCTCATTGTTCCAGAGCTCGGCTGTCACCCATGAGCAAAAAGCAAAGATTCTTCAAACATGGAGATGATTTAGGCTACCCCAAGAAAGACTCAAACCTGGGGCTCCCTTCTCGGTGCCCCTATAAAGGCCACCACAAAGAACATCTACAGAAACAGCAGAAGACCCAAAAGCCAACAGAGACAGCTGAGTGGTGACATTCCCTCTGCGTGTGCTCAGGGGTTGTGCGCAAGGCTGGGGGCGGGGGGGGGGGTGCAGGGGGAGCCGGGGGAGGCGGGGAATGCAGAAACTTGAATCATTTAGCACACAGCCCAGAAGACAATGAATGACATTGTAGGCTGGGGCAGCTGAACCTGAGAAGCCTGGGGACCCAGGCACATCTCTCTAATCGGATCTGAAAACCACATTCCTTCAGCTCCTTCAGGTTGCTGTGAATTCCTCTGGCTTATTAAGCAGGTACGACCCATCTTTTTGATATAAAAACACTAGGCTCTGTGCCGGGCCAGGCAGAGAACGAGCAGAAAATTAAAAGTCAGCAGCACAAAGCCTAGCACCTCTATCGAACACACATCTGGAAAGCATTTTCTATTGATAGGGAAATGGACGTGTGGATAATACATTTATGAATTTATGAATCTGGTGGATTCATCACAAAGGCCACAGCGAGAAAGGGTCATTCTTCTCCCCAAGCCAGCCCCCATGATGAGCTTTTGGATGACTTTGGGGTTGACTGATCCCAAGCTGGGTTTCTTAGAAAACCACATTCTGGGAAGAGAACTGGTTGGTTTGTGTGGCTTCATTAAAACCATAATTAGCATGAGCAGAGAGTGACAGGACTCGAAGTTGCAGGTACAACACAATTGTTGTGAGTCTCCTGCATCCGGGATCGGGGGAAATGGTAATTAACGGAGGTTTGTAGGGTCCGGTCTCCCAGCTCACCATTTTGTTTAAATAGTATTACATTCCATTCGTTGGGCAACTGGAGTTTCAGCTGAAAAAGGGTGAGACGTCTGGGATGGTCTGAAACTACCACGTGATGCCTGAGAAATTCTGTTAGGGGCATGCAGGGTAGCCTGTGGACCTGCTTTAAGCTTTCGAATTCATGGATGCTGCCCGGCATATGCAAGTAGCAGGCTCTGGGGTTGGAAGCAAGATGGTTAACATGACAATCGTGAAGACACCTGAAATTGACTTTGGGGAGGTGGTGGGGCTAAAGGGGTAGGTAGCCATTCTTCAGTGTGATGATACCAATCTACATGGAGGCCATGTGGCTGGCTACACACATTAAGATACCATGAACAGGGGCTCCTGGGTGGCTCTGTCGCTTAGGCATCTGCCTTCAGCTCAGGTCATGATCTCCAGATCCTGGGATCCAGCCACGCATCGGGCTCCCTGCTCAGCAGGAAGCCTGCTTCTCCCTCTCCAAGCTTCCCCACCACCCTCACCTGTGTGCTCAATCTCTTCTTCTCTGAAATAAATAATTAAAATCTTAGAGGAAAAAAAAAGATACCACAGACAAAGCAAACTCACGCTCACAAAGACAAACGTGGATTTTTTCATGAAACCACTTCTCCCGCGTTCATGGGTGTGTTCTCAGGTGATGAGCAGGAAGGAGCTGATCATCTGAGGGAGACTGGTTACCGTATCAGTCAGGATGGGCCAGGTTATGTAATACCCAGCCCCCAAACCCCTGAGGATGAAATCGTCGATGGTTTGTTTCTTGCATTATCTGTGTTTTCTCTGGGAATCGGCTTGGGATCATCCACATTCAGGGACCCGAGCTGAGACAGGAAGTACGAAGAAAGAAATCACTACCAAATACGCTGCAGGTCACCCTAGCAGGGGGGAATGGAGAGAGTCTTCATGCACGCCCGCTCACCAAGCGTCCACCCCCAAGTGACACGCATCCCATCCACTTGCTTTTGAACAGCCAAGCCAAGTCCTGTGACTACTTGTAGAGACTGGGACTCCATCCCACCACAGGCCCAACAAGGGAGAGAATGAGAAATAATGGGTAGACAACACTAATTTTTAAGAAAGTATTTTCCAAGGAGATGAACTGGTAAGACCATAGTACGAATAGCGCTTAGCCCTCAAGGAATGTTCTACAGTTCACAAACCACTTTCACTGACGTTTCATTTTATACCCCAAAGCAATGTTTCCATATGGCATTTTGTTCGTTTAAAGGAACAAAACTTCACTCAACTAGCTCAGTTAAAATAACTTTCCTTTATTCATTCAAGAAATATATTTTAAGCACCTACTGTGTATCTGTGACTGTCCCAGGTGCTGAGGCTACAGCCACGAATAAGACCGAATAAAGTTCCATATCCTTGGAGGTTATGGTCTAGTAAGGGAGGCACTAGATAAATCAGCCAATAAAGAAATATAGAATATAATTGTGATGGACAGACTCTAAGTTACCCCCTCCCCGATTCTGGCCTCCCGGTGTTCACAGCTTCGTGTCATCCACCCCCCTACTTTAGTGTGAGTGGGACCTATGACTTGGTTCTAACCAACACAATATGGCAGCCATGGTGGAATGTCATTTCTGTGGCCTTCGTAAGACGCCATCTTGCTGGCCAGCTCTCTCTAAAGACCCTCCTTGATGGACTGATGAAGTAAGCAGCCACAATGGGCAACCACAAGCAGCCTCTAAGAATCTAGGAACTGAGAGTGACCTCCAACTGACACTGAGCAAGAAGCCAGGCCCCCCCCTCACTTCAATGACTACAAGGAAATGGATTATTCCAATGACTGTCGTGAGCTTGGAATTGGATCCTCACCCAGCCGAGCCACCAGGTGAGAGCCCAGCCCAGCCAACAACTGGATTGCAACCCTTCAGACTCTAAGCAGAGGACCTAGCTAATTGATGCTCAGACTCCTGACTCACAGATGCTAGGAGACAATAAATGTGTGTTCTTTTAAGCCACTAAGTTAGTGGTTCTATTTTACGCAGCAATAGAAAAGTCATGGAATAACTATAGTTAGTAATAAATGCCATGAAGAAAATTAAGGTAGAGAAACAGAGGTGGGTGGAAGGTGACTTTATGGGGGTGTCCGAAGATCACCTCTCTGGGGAGGTGACAGCTAAGCAGAGACCATTAAGAAGCCACATGCAAACCCTGAAGGAACCATTTTAGAAAGAACAAGAATGGCAAGCACATGGTTTCATTAAGGAAGAGAGTCTGGCATATTTGAGAAATGGTAAGGAGACAAGTGTGGCTGGAACCAGTGGTCAAGGAAAGAGTGGAAGGAGCCAAGGAGCCAGTGGTCAAATTAGGTTCACGGTAAGGACTTTGGACTTTATGTTACGTCTACTGGAAGCAAGAGCTGGACTGGATCTGTTTTGAGAGACTCCTCTGGCCACTGTGTGGAGAAAGGAATGGAGAGGAGGAAATATGGAAGGGCAGGCAGACCCAAGAGGCGGCTGTGGTCATTGTCTTTGCGAGATGCCAGTGACCTGGACTAGAGTCAGGGTCCAAGGTGGAAATGGAGAGGAGCCGCCAGATGCAGGATTTTTCTCAGGGATTCAATGCAGAGGGCAGCCTAAGGAGAGGGGTTTTCTAGGACATCTCATGGAAACTGTGGGAAAGACATTTAGCGGGCCCCGGGGCATCCTGGGGACTCCCTGACCCGTTGGTGACATAATAAGCCTGCTATGAACACCTGCGTACAAGCCTTTGTTTGCACAGATGGCTTCCTCTCCCTTGGGTAAATACTTAGGAGCAGAGCGACTGGATCATAATACAGGTGTATGTTTCACTCTTCCAGAAGCTGCCCACTTGTTTTGCAAAGAGGTTGTACCGCTTCCCATTCCCTACAGCAGTGCATGAGAGTTCCGGTTCCTCCCCACTTTCACCAACCTCTGGCCTGGTCAGCATGTTTACTCGCTCAAATGTAGAGTCAAAATACAGCTGATGAAGCCAGAGGGTCAGGGGGAGGCATTTGAACTGTCACCGCAGAGGCCCAGAGTCTCAGTGAGCAGGAAGGCTGGGCGCCTGTCAAATCGAAGGATACCCAACCTGGTAAATCAGGCCAACACCAGCTGCTGTAACAAAAAAACCAAAACATTCTAGTGGCTTAACACGATGGAAATTTATTTTTTATGTTTACATAGAGGTCCAGTAGGCAGTCCCGCTGTGTGATGACTCAGAGACCCAGACATGTTACATCCCGTGGGTCTACCTCCCCATCCCCCGAGGACCTCAGAGTCCCTCTGCAGCCAGTCACCCCACAGGGAGAGAGAACACGACCAAGTCCCACTGCTTTTTAAAAATCTCTGGCCCAGGAGGGACACATCTGCTCATATTGCATGGGCGGGACCCGTCACTCTGCCTGGACCAGGGTGGGGGCAGGAACAACTGTCCCTCCTCGTGCAGTCCCCTCCACATGACAATTCCCCACTAAGGGAATGTGAGAGGTCACAAATGTTTGCTAGACCCCTGGCCATCGATGCCACACCCAGGCTTGTGTAACAGTTATAAGCACAGAGGCAGACCCTAGCCCCTAACGGGTCGAGGAACCACTCGCCTTCACCTCCGGATCCCCCGGAAGCCGAGCCCACCAAGATCCAGCTGGGTGCTGGATGCTGCAAATCGCTGGCACAGCTTTCCTGTTGCTGCATTCTGAGGTCTGCCCGGCCACTCCCCAGTGGCTCTGCCCAAAGACCTCTCAGTCCTCCCAAACAATTCTAGGGGCTTGGCCACAACAACCTTACCACTCTTGACAGAACCAGCTCCCAGGGCCAAAACATTGTGTTAGCGTTTTCTGCTCACAGGAGAGGGGGTGGGTTTATATCAAGTCCCTGCAAGGCTGGGAATGGATGCGGGCTTTGGTAAGAGCACCTGGGCGGTGGGGAGGCTTTCCAGAGGCAGGGATTCCCAGATCCCTGAACACACAAAGTCGACTAATAACAAAAATATGGCCCCGTGCTCTGCTACTCAGAGTGCATCTTTGCTCTTTCTCACAATGACACTGCCTAGTTAACCCAATTTCATGATGGGGAAAACCGGCAGCACCCAGGATGCTGACTTTCCAACTGTCACTTGGCCATGAGCAGAGCCAGGACTGGACCCAAAACCACCTCCCGCTCATCTAGACTAGGATTCTTTCTCTAAGGAACCCAAGCATTGGTGCATTATTTCCGCCTCTTTGCTCTGAGGACATGACCAAACTCTTGGTTTGCCAACACACTTGCCAGGATCTTTGGGAAACTGTGACACCATGCTTCCATCTTTTGGGTCAATATTCCACCTATAAGGTGGGAAGTGAAATTGTGAATGGCCACAGCACAAGCAGTTGAAGTAGGCATGGTATAAACAGGGATAGGAATGAACTGAAACTGAAATTGGGTTATCTTGGTTGATAACCCAATGGGTTTCAGGCAGGAAGCATCCTTCTGGATCCCGGAAGAGCCACTAGGGCATTCTGGATGAAAGAAGCTTGGGACACGTTGTGGCTACTGCTGGCCTGACCCAACATGTCCCCAGGGGAGGACATCTGAAACTCACTGGAGGAAAACGCAGTCCCTGAGAATGTCTCTCCCCTAGGATCTGCCACTGACTCTTTAGGAACTCCAGATGTCAAAGGAAAACAATCTCTGATGCCTCATCCAATCATTCTCAAAGCCCATTTGATGGTAAGAACTACACATTTCAAGAACCGTATCTGTTTTGTGGTCCCCACCACCTGACACATTTCCTTCAACAAAGTAGGAGCTTAACAATTGTTGATGAAGTGGGAAAAAAAAAATGTTCCTTGTATGAGCAGAACTCAGCAGCCAGCTGGAGACTCATAGCCCCTGTGTAGAAAATAGGAGTGGTAGTTACTGGTTTTAAGGACCTACAGTGTTTCAGACTATTGTTTTATGCTTTCCAATCATTCATTCATTTAAAACTCCAATAACAGTGTGAATTAAGCACTGTTATTGAACCTACTTTACAGCTGAAGAAACCTAGGCTCTAGGAGGTAAAGGGACAGCCTCAAGGTCACATAGCCAGTAAGTAACAGAATTTACTAGGATATGAACTGAAAGGGGTATATAACCCAGACTTCCGCCTCTTGGGTTTACAACTGAGTGGCTGGAATCTTATTTAAATCTCTGTATTCAAGGCACCTGGGTGGTTCAGTCAATTAAGCATCTGCCTTCAGCTCAGGTCATGGTCCCTCGGTCCTGGGATCAAACCCCGCTTCAGGCTCCCTGCTCAGCCAGGAGTCTGCTTCTCCCTTTCCCTCTCCCTGCCGCCCTGCCTACCTGTGCTCTCTCCCTTTATCTCCATGTCAGATAAATAAATAAAATCTTCCAAAAAATGATTATAAATGAATGAATGAATGAATAAATAAATAAATAAATAAAATCTCTGTATTCCTCCCGATACCAGAAGTGATTTGTAATGAGCAGGCACTCTGTGATTACCCACGAGAAAGAATTCTCAACAGACATCCAAGCCAAAGCCAGCAGGTGGCACGGGTGCAGCCACTCCTCCCTTTCAAGCACACAGGAGACATTGCTAATCTATCAGCATGCCCTTTTCAGACGAGCTCAGTCTGAGCCTGGCACCTTTGGCAATGCATCGATGAGAATCCCCACTAACATATGATCAGAACCAGCTTTGGTGTCCTTGAAAGGTCAGCCGTGAGCCTCACTGCTGCTCCTTCCAAGGTGATGTGTCTTTCATTTCCTGCCTCCTTTTTTTTTTTTTTTTTTTTTTTTTTTTACTATGGTATACCTAATGTGGTTTCTTGTATTTAATGAGCTCTGGCTTTTCAGTTTTGGAAAACACAGTATTCTTTCAAATGTCTTCTTCATCCTGTCTCTTTTCTGGGATTCCAACTGCACATATCTTAGATCTGTTCACTGTGTCCCTAGGTGTCTTATGCTTTTTTGTTGTTGTTCTTCATCGCTATTTCTCTCAGCTCTGATCCTGCATATTCTTTTCCACTGAGCTTCTGCTCAGTTCACTAATCTTCTCTCCCGCTGCGTCTAATCAGCTGTGAGAACCATTTATGCAATTATTATTTCAGAGATTCTTTTTTCAGGTCCGTAATTTCCCTTTGATTGTCTTTAAATTGGGCATATTCTATTATTTTATCAAATATATTAACTACGTTAAGTCCCTGCTGCATGATTTCCCCATGTTAAGTATCTGCCTTTGTTTGTCGGTCTGATCACTACCGCTGGGTTTGTGTGTATCATAGGGGTGTTTTTTTCCCTCTCGGTTAGGATCATTTGGTCCTTTTTATTAGCATCCATTTGAATTTGGGGTCGTATGTCAGACACTGTGTGTGAAACACAGTTGAGTCTCTGGCTGGCCTTTACCCCCTTCAGAGAGTGTTGAAGGCAGAGGGACCACAAGTGTAAGACCTTGATTCTGGGGAGAGCCAGTCTTGGGCTTCATCGGGTTTGTCTCGTGCAGCCTTCTGCTCTCACTCTTAAGATGTGGTACTCACTCTGACTTCACGAAGGTCCCTTTCAATGGCAGACACTGAACTCCAAACCACTGTCTCCCCAAAACCCAATGCCTGATGCTCCTCGATGCTCAGTCCTTCAGCCTCCCACGTGCTTCCGCCTCCTGAGCTTCTGGAAGTCTTGCGCCACACTCAGCAACCATCCCAAGGAGGAACTGCACCCCATATTTCTGGGCTCCCATCTCTGCAGTTCCCTCCTTTCCACAACATGCCTCTCAAATCCCAGCCGCTTTGGAAGCCCCAAAGTCCAACCTCTTACAACTCCGGACAAGACATTTTGCGTTCACCTTCTGTTCACCAGCACCATGGATCAGGTTAAGTCCTTAGAGAAAAGGCTGCAAGAAAGGTGAGGGTCTCAGGGTGCTTCCCTTCTTTGTATCATATGCCCCCCAAATTCTGTGTTGGTGCATTCCGATTTCTATAAATAGCTGTTTCGTGGTATTCTATCCAGATTTTATCACTGTTTCTGGAGAAAGGGTTATTTCTAATACAAATGACACTAGAATCGACTTTTGCACCGAAGTCTGTTCCCACACCTGCTTCCAGCCAATCCCTCCCCTCCAGCGGTTATGAGCCCACACTCTGGAGCCAAACTGCCTAGATTCTGACACTTCTGTCCCCTGCCAGCTCTGGGTCTCAGACCAATCAGTTAACATCTCTGTGCTCAGTTTCCTCACCTATAAAATTGGAAGAAAAATAGTTCCTGCCTCACGAAAGCATGAGGTTCAAAGAAGACCATAGAGTTAAAGCACGTAGAGCACTGTCTGATTCCTGGAAAGTACTAATAAATGCTGTTGTTATTATTTTTAATTAACATATGGGAAAACCAAAGACCCAACTTGGTACATGGCCAGTGAGTAGCAGAACCTAAGACTCAAGTCTTCTGACTTTCAGGGCAAAGCTTCGAAAGAAAAATTGGCATGGAGCTAATTAGCTGGTAAGAATGTTAATTCCTCGGAGTACCCCTCAATATCATTAATACAAAGTAGTTATCCTCTTTGCTGGCCTTTTTCCAAGGGAGTAGAGCACCTACAGTACCGGAGATCAGATAAAGGAGTTTTGCTGGAGAAGGAATAAAGGGACAGTGTGGAGAGCGGGAGTGAGGACCCAAGCAGAACTCCAATTAGCCAGGCATAACGAAAGCCAGTCCGTTACTTAGTTCCTATTTTGCCATGGCCTGCATTGGGTTGTGTAAAGTTTACACCTAAGTCTCAGCTTAGACCTGAGACATTAGAAAGAAAGACCCAAGGGGGTTCCCATGTTTTTGTAGTCCCCCGAGTGCCCAGTCCCCAAAGTCCTCCGAAAATGGAAGAATGCCATCCGCCAAGATGGCTGCACCACCACCTCCCGTCTGCCCCCACTCGCTCCCCTGCCCACCGGCTGGGAAAGAGGAGGCCTCCGGGCCAGAAACTCAAAGCATGCCAGCACAATTCTGGCACCATTCGCGGCTCACTCCATGGGCCTGGGAAAATGATGGAACTTCTCAGCACACTCATTTCCCCACTGCCAGAACCGAGACAATAAAATCCACTTCCCAAAGAGCCAGGGGAATTAATTACTTGAGCGTTTATTAAGTGCTTTGAAGATGAAATGTGTGAAGTGTTCATTTTTTCCCTCCCCTGCCCTCAGGTTTTCCTAACCAGGACAAGAAGTCACCGAGAGCCAAGTCCAAGGCTTGTATGGAAAGTTCAGGACGTTTCCTAAGGGCATGTGCAGCATATTAACTCTTACATGGGAGTTCCAGCCTAGGCAACACTAGGGATGAAATGAGTGTGCACAAACTCTCAGCTGGGCTGAATTCCCCTCCCAGGGAAGGTTGAAAACTCTCAAGTTGCTGCTTCCACACTTTCATGTATCTATTAAACAAATATGTAACCAACACCTTCTATGTGCCAGGGATTCTTTGGAGCACTAAGAACACACGAGTAAACAAAAGAGCAAAAACCCCTACATTCTGGAATTGTGGATGTGAGATAGTGAAAAGTACCAGTGAGGAAAATAAGGGTCAGTGGTAGACAAGTTGCCATTTGATGAACAGTGGACAGAGAAGACATTTGAGTAAAAACTTGGAGGGAGGGAGCCAAGTGGATATGCAAGTGTTCCAAGGAAAGGGAACATCACGCATAAAGGTCCTGAGGCAGGAGTTTATCTAGAGTGGAGCATGGAGGCCAAGGTGGCTGGAGTGGAGAAAACTAAGAGAAGAGAAGGGGAGATAAAGACAGGTGGGTAAAGTTGGTGGGGGTGCAAGTCATGAAAGGCCTGGTAGGTCAGGAATAATTTGGCTTTTATCTGAGTGTAGTATAAATCCACTGGAGATGGATGGATGGGTGGATGTTTGAATGGGTAGATGGGATGGATGGATGGATGGATGGATGGATGGATGGATGAGTGGATGGATGGATAGATGGATGGATGGATGGGTGGATGGACAGATGGAATGGGACAGATGGATGAATGGATGGATGATGGATGGGTATGGATGGATGTTTGAATGGGTACACAGATGGATGCATGTGTTTGCCAGAGCAGTCAAGATTCTTAGTTGCAAACACTGACCCTAACAGAGGCAGAAAATAAATGTTGGGGATACTGGGTAACTCATAGACTCCACAAGAAAGATTTCAACAGAGAAGTGATATGACCCTTCTCTTCACCCTTCTCCATCCTGCTCTAAGACTGGGAGGCTGGCCTGTATAAGCTAACTCAATATTTTCTCTTGCAGTGGGAGGAGATCAGAGGGAGGGAGGAGATCAGAGGGAGGGAGGAGTGTGCTGACAAGGTATTCATCCTCCTGTCCCATCCCTGCCAGGTCACCACAGGTTGACTGTGTCCCTCTACCTAAGCCCACAGCTGCTAGCGGGAGGCCTCACCACCCAGTCTCTAGATTCTGACAACTGCTCCCTCCCCTCTTCCCTCGAGCCTCATGGTGGTAATATCTCCAGTCCTGGCGTTCTGTACCATTCCTCTTCCTCAACAGTGACCACACTTCTATTCACTGTTCCTTTCTGAAACTCCCCTCAGATTCCCCGATTCGAATATGACATCTGGTTTTGCTGTTCCCTGCCGCTTTGCATATGCCTCGTGCCTAACTCAGTGCTGTATCAGAGGGATGGACAGGTGTGTAAGTGATGGACGGACAGAGGTGCTAAATGGATGGTGGATATGTAGATGGATACAAGGGTTTGACAGAGCGGCCAGTATTCCTGCTTCCAAACAACTAACTCCAACGGGAGCAGAAAACGCATGTCTGGAAATGCTGGATCGCTCAGAATATCCACAAAGACAGTGGGTAAAATGCGAGGGAGGCTGGGAAGCTAAAACCCCGAGCAGTGCTTCCCTGGGACAAGAGCTAAGCCAGAATGTTGCAGCACTCACCACCGCCACCACTGCCTTCTGCCCCTGGAATAAGGACTCAGTAGTATCAGTGTTGTCCCAAAACTCCTGTCCTGGGCAGGAATGGCTAGTGTGCACAATAGTAATCACTTCACCGAATCCTAGCTTCTCCGGAATGGGGAGAAGGAATCTGCCCCACTCCCTTGACTTGTGTAGAGGGTGATGGGGACTGTATCCCTCCTATTTTGGAATTTCTCCCAAATAAGAAAGGTATTTATTTTTTATAAAGCTTTTTATTTATTTATTAGAGATATGGAGAGAGAGCACAAGTAGGCAGAGCAGCAGGCAGAGGGGGAGGGAGAAGCAGGCTTCCTGGCGAGCAGGCAACCAGATGTAGGGCTTGATCCCAGGACTTCGGGATTCTGACCTGAGCTGAAGGCAGACGTTTAACCGACTGAGCCATCCAGGTGCCCCAAGAAATATATTTAGATGTGGAATAGAAAAGAAAAGAAAAGAAAAGAAAAGAAGAAACGTACAATGTAGTGAAGAAATAATTAGTCGTGAACATGGCCCACCAAAAGCACCCTTAATAAGGGGCTTTGTGAACAAACATAACGGGATTATAAAGCTGATCTTTGCTCTAAACAGATTTTCTTACTGGTGGATGAGGATGTGTAAAGACACAAGAAAAAGGCATTAGAGACCTAAATAATCCTGGAAAGGCAGAGTTTCCAAAAAGGGACATCCAGTTAACTAGCACCTTCTGATACTCTATTAAGGAGGAAAATGCTGCATGATTAACTATGCATATTTACACCTCCCTTTGTAGAGATTCATATTAAACCTTAGTACATCAAAGGCTCTGAAAAGGTCTGCAGGGGAGGAAAAAAAAAAAACTGTTGGATTTTCTTTAATTCCAAAGCTGATCACTGCAAAATCGTTTTTCAAATAACAGCCCCCATTCTTAGTGATTTGTGAAAGGAAAGTAATCATCAGATGTTGGGAGAATATGGGAAAAATACAGACAGGGCAGAGCCCTATTGGAGAAAACTTCATATTGGAACACAATCTTTCATTTTTATCCTGAAAAGATTTGGATTGATAAGAACACTCATGGTTGAGATATCAAGAAAGACACCAAGAGATTCTGGAATGGCGATATATGAAGTAACCTCACTTTCCTCCTTGGCCCTAGATGTTCATCGAATAAGCCTAGTGACTAGCTCGGTGTTATGTTAGAGGAATGGGTGGGGAAGTGATGGATGGATAGATGTTGTAAATGGACGGATGGATATGTGGATGGTTGGTGGTAAATTCTTGGGGCTTGGGAGAGATAGATCCTCAAGGCCAGTCTGTTCCCTACAGAAAACTCAGGCAAAGAGAACCCAGAGGAGTTCTGTCCACCTGCTCATGGAATCCCAGCTTGTTCAAACTGAAAGAACATTCTAGATACAACCAGAGCCTCTCAAAACCAGAGCCTGGTAGGATTTCAGAGTTCTGTCCTCGCCGAGGCCTGTCTGTTCCACTGCCAGGGAAACAGTGACTTAAACAAAAATATAACAGGGTTCCTTGTCTATAGGATCTCTGGGAGCCTCTAATACACCAACATCTTTGACAATCTTCAGTGGGAAAACAGCGATGCACTGTGTCCCCAACACAGACCAAAACCCTCTTCCTTTCTTTTTAATGGAGTAGCTATCAGAATAATCATTCCACAGAATATACTTTAGAGAATGAGTGATGGCCCATTAGAGATAGAGAAACTGAGACCCAGGGAGAGGATGCGAACCTGCGGGCATCAGGCAGAGGCAAAGCCAGAATTCTGGAATCCCATCGCTTTCCAGCCCATGGTGAGAATACTACTGTCCTATGGCTTTGGAGCTCAACTCTGAAAAAAGAAATTTGATAAAGAAGGAATCTTCTTTTTCCTTCAGTGCTAATACATGCAGTGCATGACAAGAACACACACACACACACACACACACACACACAAGATCTTTTTTTGAAAGGTAATGGAATGTGGAAAAGTCACCCACCATGGTTTCCAATCCTGTACAGCAGGGAAACGAGAGGGTTACAAGCAGGTCGCTCCTGAGATCACACCAGGGAGGGTCCCCACTTGCATGAACCGATTAGGGTTTTGCAAAGGTTGGAGACAACTAGTTCGTTCTATCATAGATTCACCTCTGCCCCCGGCCCCCGAACCCCCTTCCCAAGGCACCGCAGTGCCTTCGGCTCAGAGCCCCAGCATCTCTTTCCTGGGCCACTGCTGGGGGCCCCAAGGCACCAACACCAGCCAAGCCCAGGAGGTGTTGCCAAAATGACGGTGATGGGGATGCCCTTCCAGGTCACCGCCAAAGCAAACCCCAAGCTCCCACTGAAGAATCAGGGCCTTATAGAGATTGCCAGCCACATTCCCATCCTGCCCAACGCTCAGACCCTCTCCCATCTGCTAAACTTCACCTGCTTTCGTCTCTTCCTCCGTGTCTCTGGATACGCCTTCTGCTCCGCCCAGGACGCGTGCCTCCGGCTGAGAGCTCCTCATCCTTCCAACCCCGTCTCCGATGCTTTCTGCTCCTTTAAGGCTCCCCATGGTCAATGGCTTGGCCCCTACCAAAGTGTATATTGCATTTATTCCTTCCTGAATCCAGGGGCTCATTAATACCTGCTGTGTGCTGGTCACAGTTCCAGATGTCAGAAATACAGAGGTGAGTGAGACGAGGTCCCTGATCCCACAGAATTTTAAATCTACTGGAGGAAAGAGGACGCATCGCCAGGTAAGCAATTAAATAAGCTATTGCAATCCCACCCCCCCAAAAAAAGCCGACAAAAACAAAAACACTCAGGAATCATGCATACGTGTAAAATCGTGTTATGTATACAAGCACGAGCCATCGCCACTTCTCCAGCTTCCGGGGGGGCACCTACGAAACCAAAAAGCAGGTGAGGTATCTGAAGGAGCTGATTTGGGGGCTAGACTCTGGCTCTGGCCTGTGGCAGAGCCTGGGGCAGGTCCCCGAGCTCCTCTGGTGCCCTCGTTCATCCTGTAGCATGGAAAACATCAAGGTTAATAATGTGGCCACTAAACCTTAAGCAGGGGTGGGGCCGGGGGCAGAGATCATGATTATTAAGCTCTGCCTGATGCCGGGATGAAAGGTAGTCTATAAAAGAAGGATCACTATTAGGGCACAGGCGGGTCAGGTCCCGGCCTTAGCCAGTGGCTGGAGAAGGCCTGGGGATCCCTCTACATAAAAGCAGGGCTGGAAAGCCAAGCTGTGATTCATCGGCACTATCATTATTCTCGGATTACCAGCTTGCTAGGCCTTCACCGGGAGGACTGCTCATAAAAGCGCCCTCCACCGCACTGGGAGGAAAATCTCATGGTCATAACCCCAAATGGCCCCAGCTCCTGGCCAGCATTCAGACCCCTCTGAACTAGCAGGACGTGTACACCTCCTATGTGCCAGGCACTTCTCTGGTATGCGATGAAGGTTTGATGCTGTTGTCTCGGTCTTGACCAGCAGGGCAAGAAAGGAAGGCCCCGGGGGATTAGGAGCTGGTGGGATGTGCAGTGATGGGGATTTTCTTCCAGCTCTGCCGGCCCTCTGCTACACACGCATCCATCCCTTGTCTCAAGGCTGTGCCGAGTCTACTGGGAGCATCCCACGTCAAGAGTTGTGTTACCTCGGATTTTTGTGTAAACCACCCAGCTATGGAGACCCATAACTCAGTTTCCCCATCTGTAAGATGGGCACAGCTAACTTCCTTAAAATTAAGAGCATGAAAAAGCGCTTTCTTTCTCTTTCTCTTCTAATTCCCCCTGTTAAAATCCCATCGAGCTAGAGCTCTTTTGCCATGGCTTTAGCAATTCATTTGCTCATTCATTCATTCATTCATTCAGTATTTTCTGAGCATCTACAGCATGCCCCAGCAAGCCCCTGCTTTTGGCCCCAGAGATAAAATCAAGGGCAAGATGTATCTGGCTGCAGAGGACCCTGGCTTCCTTCAGTTTCTCCCAGACTCCTGTAGAAAGCAAAGCTGCGGGGCTATGATATTATGTTACAAGGGGGAAAATGCTTCTACATCTTGAAGTATGCTTTAAGAGCAATGTTTTTGTTGTTCTTTTTTTTTTAAGATTTTATTTATTTATTTGACGGAGAGATCACAAGTAGGCAGAGAGGCAGGCGGGGGGGGGGGGCGGGGAAGCAGGCTCCCTGCTGAGCAGAGAGCCCAACGCGGGGCTCAATCCCAGGACCCTGAGATCATGACCTGAGCCGAAGGCAGAGGCTTAACTCACTGAGCCACCCAGGCACCCCTTTTGTTGTTCTTTTCACCTGACTGAATGCAGCTAAGCAGCTAATAGTTCCTGTGCCCCGTGCACTCAGCAGTGTGTTTAGGCGTGGCCACAAAATTTCCTTTTGACACACACAGGTATTTTGGGTCCCCAAGCCACCCTCCTCCTGCCTCTATTTCTCCATCTATAAAATGGGATAATGAAAACTGCCCCCCCCCAGGAGAGCATCAGATTAATGAGATGAAGTGATCAAGGGGCTCTGAGCTTCCTGAATAAGGTGAGGCCACGAGCTGCAGGGCTGGGATGTGGCTGCTGCCCACCAGCATGTGGCTTTCCTTCCCATTTCCTGAATCCCAGGAAGCCTAAAAGGACACTGGGGTCCCCTGGGGCGAAGCCTGAATGGGCGTTGGAAAGGGGCAAGTTCCCAGGGTTACAGACCGAAGGGGATAAGTGGCGATGCACACACGTTTGCCTCTGGGTCACTGGTTCCAACGCAGCCTGGCAGATCTCAACTGAAAGTTCGAGCCATCTGCTCCATGACCTCAATGCACTTGCTACCGTGCACATTGCAACTGGCAGCCCCAGCGGGCAGCCTGGCGGTGACCGAGGCTGAAAATGGGTCATTCCCAAGAGCCTTAAGGGCTGGCCTGGGCCCTGGACTGGGGCAGGGGGCGAATAGGGAGGGGCCTGGAAGTTTCCTTCTAAAGGACTAACTGTGAGAATAGTGTGGGTGGCGAACGTCCCATTCATCAGGAAACCCTGCAGACTCCCCACCATCCCTCCACCCCGGATCCCAGGAAGCCATGCTATGGGACACCCCCGTTCACAGGAGCTGGGCGTCAGATAAGTCCGAGCAGAGCGTGAAAAGCCACATGGTCAATTTCCCATGATAATAAAGGCTGCTTATTAAGAATCTACGCCGGCTCATTACCTGTGTCATCTCATGCACTCCTCATCCCAAATCCAGGAGCTATGTATTTTTACTTTCAATTTACAGATGAAGAAACGGAGGCTCAGAGACGAATAGGTATTACCCCAAGCCACACAGCAGAATAGGGGATGAACCAGGATTTGAACTCAAGAAGTTGCTGCTTGGGATGCCTGGGTGCCTCAGTCGGTTAAGCATCTGCCTTCGGCTCAGGTCATGATCCCAGGGTCCTGGGATCAAGTCCTATATCGGGCTCCCTGCTTAGCAGGGAGTCTGCTTCTCCCTCTGCCTCTTCCCTCTGCTCTTGTGCTCTCTCTCTAATAAATAACTAAATACATTAAGTTTAAAAAAAAAAAAAAAAAGAAGCTGACGCTGGATGGGTAGAGAGTTTCAGTTTGAGACAATGAACACGTTTTGGAGATGGAGAACTGCAAAACAGCATGAAGACACTTAATGCCACACTGAGCTGTATCCTTAGAATGTAGTTAAAATGGTCGATTTTGTTAGTACATTTTTACCAGAATATACTTAACTAATGAAAGACAGCATTCTCAAACGGAAAAAAAAAAAACAAAACTACCAAGTGTCCAGTCCCTGGGGACCCAGCAGATCTGCTTATAGAGATGATAATGAACAAGTAGAAACAATGTCCATGACCCTCCAGAGGGGAAGAACCACGAGGAGTGTGTTCCTGCCCTGGAGCTCTATATGGCAAAGACAACTGGGGGTGGGTGGGGGGTGTCTGCAGCACCAACATGGAAAAGTCTCTTAGGAATATTGTTAAATGGAAAAAAAAAAATAGCAGCAGACTTCTGCACACGGGACTATGCATCTACTTATGCAAAAATACTAACAGGCACGCCCAACAAGTATCATTTTTTTTTCAAGTATCCTTTTTTGTTTGTTTGTTTGTGTATGTATGTGTATAGTCAGTTCTGTTTGTTTTGAAAACATAAATTTGTTCCAAGGCGATTGATATATTTGGGAACAATCTGAGCATAACCAAATCTTGTGTTTGCTCATGCATGATTTCATCCACAAAAAACACTGGGTCATTGCAGAAAATTGCACCCAGCTGACCTGCCCACACAGGAACAGGCAAAACAAACACCCCTCCAAGGAGAGCCGGCTGCCTTGGCGGCGGGATGTGCTTTGAGCCGAGCCGAGCCGCACCCCTCCACACCTGCTGGACGATTTTTCCATTTCAGACAAATCTCTTCCCAACCCGTCGTAAGACTTCACGAGATACAAACTTCTGATGCCACTTCCACAAGAAAGGCTCAAGACTTTTCCAAAGTCAAATGCTCTATTGATTGCACTATTTGTATATTTCTTATGCATACAATGTATCCAACGGTGCTACTGTTCTTATTAGGTTCCTACTTTTTATGTGTCACTGAAGTTTTTTGAATGTTGTCCTCAGCCTTGTTTTTCTTGTGCCATTTTGCACGGTGCAATGCTTTGCAGAATGCAAATGTCACATTCGTGCAGAATCGCCCGTGCACACATAATTTTTTCTAAAAACATACATACATCCATGTACATATATACATGCATGGATTTGTGGGTATGTGGAGTCAAAATTGATCAACTAATGGCAGTTACTTTGTCACTCTCATCGAAGTAGAATCGAATAATATTTCTCATTTTGTGACTGGCTGAGTAGGCAGATTAATAGAGACAGAAGGCAGAATGCTAGTTGCCAGGGGCTGGGGGTGGGGTGGAGGAGACAGGATAAGGGGTCATTGTCATTTAATGGTACAATTTCAATTACGCAGATTTTGGAGATCTGTCACACCAATTCGTTACATGACAGGGTGAATATACTTATCACTACTGAACCTTCCACTTAAAAATAGGCAAGATGGTAAATTTCATGTTACACATTTTTTTACTGAAACTTAAGCAACAACAACAACAACAACAAAAATCCATGGTAACAAACAACTATATCGCATGAAAAGTGACTAATAAAACACACAGAGGCTACACCAAAAAATACGGACCAGCCCGTTTCCCACAGCTTCTCCAACAGTGCTTGGCCCTCTTGTAAGAGAACCCCGGTTCATCAACCCGTAGGGCTGGTTGGTTGATTGATCGGTCAAGGCAAAACGCCCCACCCAGAGGCTTAATATGAGACCAGAGTCAGGAGGGCGCCATAAATAACATGGTAACCACACGAGTCTCTAGGCCCAGCCATCCGACAAGGCGCTGCATGACTGTCCCTCCAAATTCTCCGAGAAACCAGAGCCTGCCTGTCCTCTCCTAAGAAAGTGCCCAAAACAGCGACACCCCGGGGGGACACACAGGCAAGAGAAGCCAGGGGCCCAAGGCCTGTAGTCAGCCAGGGCCCACAGACCCCACTCCCCTCACAACACCCACAGACCCCCAGCGGCCGTGCCAGCTGCTCTGGGGCGGGGGACAGGGGGAGACAGAGGACAACACGGCATGTCTGAGTGCGTGTGTGCCTGCCACATAGCGTGAGGACAATTTTGGCAGGCCTGTGTGGGAAGCTTGCGGAACACCTGCCTCTGGGGTGTGTGGGGGCAGACCCTCTGCAGGGGCCCCGCTTCCCTGGAGGGGTGGCAGGCAGGGGTGATGAGGGCCCGAGTAATCCGCAGACGTGCCCTGGGCCCCGGCCACTGTTTTCAGTGGCAATCAGAGTAACGGCCCGCATCTGTCACGCTGATGAGCCCTCGTGCTTGCAAAACCTCTGAGCTACCACGGGAAGGAAAGGCGGCTCCCGTGGGCTCCATCCCTGCCGAGGGGACTGGGAAGCACTGTCTCCTCACTCAGCCCTTCCCACCCCTTGGCCCGCCTGGCTGTCACTAGATTCAGCTGGTGCCTCCTTCTCCAGGAAGCCGCCCTGACTCCAGGGGCTTCCACCTCTGCTCCCAAAAGAAGCACATTCCATTTGACGATTGGGGTCCGGTGCACTGTCTGGCATCGGGTAGGCTGGCCAAAGCCCGCTGGACAAGACAGGAAGGAAGGGGAGGCCTTCTCCGTGTGTGGAGCCACGGAGCTGAGGGTCAAGAGGGCTGTTTCCTCCGCCGCTTACCCTTCCTGGGGAATTGGATTTAAAAAAAAGAAAACAAAAGCGAAAGCAAAACTCAGACCCATCTCCTTAAATGCACACGCTCAAACACATACACAAAAAATCCCGGAAGGCCCCGACAATGTCAAGAATAGACTTACTGTAGACCCCAAGCCATTCCGCTATTCCTCCTAGCTACATACCCAGGAGAGATGAAAGCGTGTTCATACAAAAACTCCCACATGGACATTCATGGCAGCCTTGATCGCCAAGAGCTGAAAAGTGGGAACAGCCCACTTTTATCAGATGCATGGATAAACAAAATGTGGTCTATCCAGACAACAGAATATGATTCAGCCATAAAGAGAAATAGAGTCCTGGGGCTCCTGGGTGGCTCAGTGGGTTAGGCGTCTGCCTTCAGCTCAGGTCATGATCTGAGTCCCGGAGTCGGGGTCGAGCGGGGCTCCCTGCGAAGTGGGGAGTCTGCTTCTCCCTCAAAGGCCACACAGTGTATGATCCCATTCCTACAAAATAGCCAGAGCAGGCACATCCTTGTAGATGGAGAGCAGATTGCTGGCCGCCAGGGGCTGGGGAGGAGCATGGAGGGGGCACTAACTGCTCCATGGGTATGAGGTTGCCCTCTGGGGTGCTGAGAATGTTCTGGAACCAGAGGTGGGCGTCACACATCATTGTGAAGGTACTAAACACCACTGAATGGTTTGCTTGAAAACAGTTACTTTTCCATGATGTGAATCTTACCCGGATTTAAAAAAAAAAAAAAAAATTCCAAGAACTCCAAGTTTATCCTTAGGGCCCTCCCCTTCCTAGGCCTCCCAAATTAAGAGCCCCGACTAACATCGTTCTTTTCTTTCATAGTCGGGGGAACTCGAGGCCCAGAGGGGAAACAGAAAGTGCTTTCGCTCTCAGATCTGGAGCTCAAGCCAGGTTTCCTGACTCCCTGTCCGGTGCTCATCAGACATCTTTCCAGAATGTTCCTTAGGCCTCGCCCTGCCTCCAGCCAGCTGTGAGCCCTGTACACGTTTTCTATCTTAAACCCTCAGTTTCTCCATACCTAGAATGGGAGTTGGGGGCAAGATATGATACCATCATACAATATGATTTACGGTAGTATCTGAATGAGAGCTAATTAATTTTTATTCTAATAATTGTTACTTTAACTTGTAGCAGAAAAAAAATTTTCGAAATCAAACCGTAAGTGATACAGACTCAAGGATGTATATACAGATGTCTTCCTTTTTTAAAATGCTTTGTGAATGCGGGTCTTCCTCTTAAAAAAAAAAAAAAAAAATCCTTCCATTTGCTGCACAAAAGCTAGAGAGGGCTTGGATTCATCTGTATCCTTTATTGGTGAGGAAACTCATGCGTGCTAGCCTTAAAATAGATGTTTATTTCTCTTTCAAGTGAGTCAGTTCAGAGGGAAATATTAAGAGAATAATCCTACAGGTGGTGCAATCATGGGAAAAAAGGCCAAGAAAGAACATGACTAACTGCGAGTTCAAGACTTGGTGAGCAGCAGCTGTGACATTCTGCGACCCTATGACAAAGTCCGGGCTTTCCCCTGCGCTAGCATGGTTATTTAGGGTTCCAGCCTAAAACACACCAGTCGGGATTGGCAATGAGACAGGTGGAGGCAGTGGAGGCCCTCTCTCTGGGCCTTTGTCTGCGCACGGCCCCCACACTCCGCTCAGGGGTCGCTCCATGGCCTTGGGGTCCATCGCCGGCCAGCCCACCTCCCTGCCGACTTCCCCGCTCCCGGTTTCCCCCCGTCTCCCAGGACACCTCTACCATGAAGCCACCCAACAAGGCCCCTGCCAAGAGGGGAGAAGAGGAGGCAAAGTGGAGGGTGGAGGGTGTACCCACCCTTAAACCGTGCCCGAAAACGCCTTTAAGTAAAGCCCAGGGGCATACCTCTCTGATGGTGGAATTTGAGGCCGTGTGACAGGTGGCAGGGGGAGACATTTCTGAGCCACGGGGGACTTGCCAACATCTTCCAAGCACACCCCCGAGGCAGCTGCTGGCTTGTCCCACATTTGGAAAAGCACGTGGTTCTTTTCCTAAGCAAGTGCATTTCGGGGGCGGACAAGTTCAGCCTGGCGGGGTTGGTTGACAGCTCCCAGCACCGCCGAACTACCCCCTCCCCACCACCACCACCACCACCACCACCGCCAGCACCCCTGCCCACTACCTTGTCACACACCCTTTCCCTCTCGAGTTCAACCAAGCACTTGATATAGCTGAAAAAAACAAACAAACAAACAAAAAACCAATTTTGGAGCCAGCCAGACACCCGAGTCTGAGTTGCGGCTTTTCGGCTTACCTAAGCTGTGTGGCCATGGGTGTGACCCTTCACCTCTCTGAGCCCCAGGAGCCTCACCTCCCACCCGGGGTGAGTAACTCCCAGCTTGCAGGGTTACATCGGGAATGGCCATGACCTAAGCCCATAACAGCTGGCACACAGTAGGTGCTCAGTAAGTAGTAAGCGTTCTTTTAAGGACAACGTGATTATTCTTTTAGACTCCCATCAATCCATGGCTTGGGAACTCTAAACGCAGAGTGCAACAAAATATAATTGTGCGTGTGTGTGTGTGTGTGTATGTGTGTGCGCGCGTGTGATGAGAGGTGGTAAGAGATGGAAAAACCGGTGGAAAAACGGGAAAGAGACTCAAACATCTCTCCAAACACGTTTATCGTACTTTGGGTTATGGAACCGGCAATGGTATTACTTACCCCCAAACCGAATCACAAGCCACTCGTGATGTGGGAGCGCAGTCTGATGCCCACGTCACCCCTCCTCCCACGCACATTGCCACCCTCCACCCCTACCCAGGAACCAGCGTATTCCCTTATGCCTCCTCTCCGTCTGTCTGTCAAGAGACCCAGTGAGAAGCGAGAATGAGGACAACCTTCAAACCCGCTGTTAGATTCAGCCAAGCAACTGGTGGCCGCCTCGCTAATTAAGTTAATCCGGAGGGTTTGTCTTTTCTTTCCTTGCCCGATTTCCTCTTGCGGAATCAGCAGGGACGCCAGAAAGAAGAGGGCATCCTATGGGGCCAGGCGGGCCTTCCCTTCAGCTGACGAAATGCATTAACGCCGGCCAGGCAGGGTGACTTTCCTCCCCATGCAACCCAAGTCCTAAAAAACCCATTTTGCTTTCAGCTGACCGTACAGAGCACGGAGCGTGGGCCTGGGTAAACAGATCTGCTTTCTGGGGCTCTGCCTCCCCTCCTTCTCCTCCGGCCACCGCCCCCTCCGCACCCCCCCCCCCACCGCTTCCCATGTTTGGGCCGTTTTGATATGTCATAACATCGTGTCTGTTTATCTGAACTCTTTCCACTCAAAACGCTTGTTTCTTTAACGTGACTGACATGTTGAGGCAGCTCTGGACCGCCGAGTGACTGGGATTGAAGAAAAATGTAAAGTAAACACATTTGCATACAGTTTATATACAGCCTGGGTCTGGGGAAGCAGAGGAAATTAGGAGATGGAAGTGGTGATCTCTTATCTCCCATCGCCCCACCTTCAGGGGCCCTCCCTTCTGTTTTTCCAGCTCTCTGCTCCTGGAATGCTTTAGGAGTTCAAGGACCGGCCCGCCGGCTCGCCCGATGGGGCTGGAGAAAACTTCCTTCACGGTCTCTGCCTGATCGGCTCCCTTCCTCGGCTGGTGCCCTTGAAGGCCTGCCTACCTTTCCCAGCAAATGTCTTCTCCGATGTGTTTTTGAGATAGGAGAGCTTTGCCCACATGAGTCCCAACAGATGAGAGGTGTGTGTGTGTGTGTGTGTGTGTGTGTGTGTGTGTGTGTGTACAGCCCGTCCCTTCTGGGAGGCTGTTTCTCTGAAATGAAGGCGTTTCACTAAAATAGATCTCCCCTGGGACCCTTCTGAACTGAATTTTCCGTGCCCACTTTCTCAGATATTCCCAAGCACTGCTCAGGAAGTAAAGAAAGCCTGTCGCACACTGAGCTGTCCTTCTCAACTGCCCTATGTCCTCCGGAGACGGAACTCCAACCATCCTCCCATCCGAGTACTAACCAGGCCCGACCCTGCTTAGCTTCCGAGATCAGACGAGATCGGGCGCGTTCAGGGTGGTGTGGCCGTGGACGGGAACTCCATGCATCCTACACTCCTTCCTCCTATTTTCCATGAAGGAACCATAAAGCAGCACTCAGAGATCCAGGCAATGCCTCTCTCCTGTGCCCATGGCGGACGTGACTAACCGATCGTGGCGCTTTTTCTCACGAAGCCTGACACAGCCTCAGGATCCTACTCAACACTGCCCTCCAAGCAGCTACAGATTGATTAGTGTTGGCTCTCAAGGGTCTGTGCTTCCAACTGCTCATCTAACCCGGTGGTTCTCAAAGTGGGGTCTCTGGAGCGGTAGCCTGGACATGGCCTACGCACTGGTGAGAAATGCAAATTCTCAGGTCTGTCCCCAGACCCACCCGCAGAATCAGAAACCTGTGGTTGTGGGCCATGGAGCCAGCTTGCCCTGGCTCACGAGAGCCACCTTGGGAATAAGTACGCCACGGACACCAGCTTCAGGTCAGGTCTCCTCCCCCCGCCCCACGCCGGCCCTGTGCCCACCCCAGAGAGCCTGTGGTCAGCAACATCTACCAGCCCACCGCTGGGACGGGCCTAACAGTTTGCGTTTTAAGCTGCCTTCCAAGTGACTCTAAAGTCGCAAAGATTTCAGAACCACTGCTGTAAGTAAAATCAGTGATTCTCAATCAGAATTATCTGGGGAGTTTGGGGAGCATGCTGATGTGAAGGCCGCATCTCAGACCAACGGAGTCAGAATCTCTAGGATGGAACCTGTGAGCACTTTTAAAAGGTCCTGGGGGATTTCTAATGAGCAGTGACGTGTGAGATCCACCAGTCAAATCAGTGCCTCGGGACCTTTTATATATGCCCACAACTTCTAGGCATCTTGTTAAAGTGCAGATTCGGTTCCCAGGGGGCTGAGACCCACACTCTGAGTAGCCTGGGTACGTACAGGTCATTCACACTGTCCCTTTCCCAATCACAGTCATCCTCTGGGATGCCCACCTGCCGAGCCTCCTTCATCCTTCGCCCTCAACTATGAACCGGTCCTGACTCATCCACCCCACCACACGGGCACATTTCAAAAGAGTATTTGCATAACCTGCAAAGAAGAGAAGGATCAAGGAACAGCATTTGCCTACAGAAACCCAAAGGCGGCAAAAGGGCCGAAAGATGTGCTCAGGCAAATATGTTTGCATACAGTTGGCAGACCTGTGCTGGGACCCAAACTGCCCCCCTTGTGGGCAGGGTCGCAGTTGTAACTTGCCTGGAGGCTGGCGGAGCCAGGCATGGGGCAGGTGACCAGCCTATGAAAGCAGAGCCTGTTGGGCCACCTCGGCCTCTGGCTTCCAAGGCCCTCCAGTCACCGGCAGGCCGACCTGCAAGGAATCATTCCCCTACTCTTGCCCAGTCTCTAGGGATTGGCTCCAAGCAAGATGGGCAGCCGGTAGCTGGTCTTCCAATCACAGAGGTCAGAAACCTCTTTAACCGGGCAGGTGCGCGAGGGCAGCCTCAGACCCCACGGGCGACGCCCGATGGGAAGGCAGAGAAGAAAGGTCTACAGAGGCCTCATAAATTTCTGCAATCACGGAATAACGTGCATCAAGTCGTCAGGGCAGTGTCAGACCTCCTGGCCTTTCCCCAAGCTGTTCCTTGCAACCAAGATGCCTTTCCTATTCTTCATGCTTGTCATCATCGTTTCCAATATGAACTGAGCACCTAAAAGGTGGCACAGACTGGGCAGAGGATTTTACAAGATTTGCTCACAACGCCACTAGGTATTACTGTTAACCTTTCCAACAGATCAGGAAGCAGATCTGAAAAGAAAAACTCGCCTGCCCAAGGCCACGTCACTTGTAAGTGGCAGAGCCAGGATCGGAACCCTGGTCAACGGGACTCAAGGGCCAGTGTTCTCAAGAACCAGCCTTTGTGGGTTTAGTCCAAGCAGGCTCTCCCCTCCAGCAAGTCCTCCGTGGTTACCCATTCCCAAATGCGCTGGCCCTCCGGTGTGTTCCCACAGCATGCCAGACACTATCTCTATCACAGCACTTGCTGCGCTACCTTACTTTTGTACCTCAGGGCCTTTGCACTTGCTGTTCCTTCTACCCAGAATGCTCTTCTCCAGAGTCTTGGGTCTTTACCTCATTCAAGCCTGTATTAGTTTTCTATGGCTGCCAAAGCAAGTCACTATACACTTAGGGGCTTAAAATAATACAGTTTTAGGGGCACCTGGGTGACTCAGATGGTTAAGCATCCGACTGTTGGTTTCAGCTCAGGTCATGATCTCATGGAGCCTGCTTAAGATTCTCTCTCTCACAGGGTGCCTGAGTGGCTCAGTTCGTTAAGCATCTCCCTGATCCCAGGACCCTAGAATCCAGCCCCATGTCAGGTTCCCGGCTCAGCAGGGGAGGTCTGCTTCTCCCTCTCCCTCTCATGTCCTCCCTCCCCATGCTCGTGTTCTCTCAAACTCATGCGTGCTCGCTCTCTTTCAAATAAATAAAATCTTCAAAAAAAAAATTCTTCTCTCTCTCTGTCCGTCTGCCCTTCCTCCCTCAGCTCCCCACTCCTGCTCACACTGTCACTTTAAAAGTAAAAAAATAAAATATTTTAAAACACACACAACTGTATTATCGCACAGTCCTCGAGATCAGAAGTCTAAAATGGGTTGTCCTGGCTGCATTTCTCCTACCGGCTCTAGGGTAGTCTGTTTCCTGGCCTTTTCCAGCCTCTAGAGGCTGCCTGTGCTTCTCACCTCCTGGCCCCCAATCACTGGGACCTCTGCTTCTGTCATCACATTCCCTTTCCCGATTCTGACACTCCTATCCCCTTAAGGGGACAGGAGTTCCCTTAAGTTCCCCGTAAGGAACTTATGATGACATTGTCCCCCCCATAATCCGGGATAATCCCCCCATTTAAGGTCCTTCACTTAATCACATGTGTGAAGTCCTCTGTGCCCTGGGAGGTAATATCATCACAGGTGTCAGTGATTAGGACGGGGACATATTTGCAGGACACTTGCACCTGATCCAACCCAGCATCCTCCCTCTGTCTATCAACCTTCTCTCCTCACATCCCCCAGCACCCCTGGTACCATCAGGGCATCCTGTAGCTCTGTCTGCCTGCTTCCCGTCAGTCTGTCTCACAAGAAGAGATGCCAAGAGCCAGAGACCTTGCTTCTCCTTCACTGTTGACTCCCAAGTGCTTAAAACAAGACAGGCACGGGGTGCCTGGGTGACTCAGTGGGTTAAGCTGTTGCCTTCAGCTCGGGTCATGATCCCAGGGTTCTGGGATCGAGTCCCGCATAGGGGGTCTCTGCTCAGTGGGGAGCCTGTTTTCCCCCATCCCTCTCTCTCTGCCTGCCTCTCCGCCTACTTGTGATCTCTGTGTGTCAAATAAATGAATAAAATCTTAAAAAAAAAAAAGACAGGCACACAGTAGGTGCTCAATAAAGGTTTGCAAGGGACTCATGGTTGACATCACCAAGGAGAATCTAACCTGTTCTTCCTGACTGATGGCTCTGTCCTGTGGGAGGAAGGGGGCTGGGGTTGGTCCGTGAAGTGGATGAACGTACCCTTGAGCCCCACTGTCATGCACGTAGGGGGAAAGAGACAGACTCCAAGCTCCCACGTGCCCCTGCCACCCACATCTGCGCACACATCCACACACTAAAGTCCACATAGTTGAGGAATGTCCCGACACCCGGGGGGCTCTTGAGGGGGAAATTATAAACAGGCAGAAGAAAATGGGGTGTTGGTGACGTCACTGCTTCCCTGAGTGAGCTTGTCCCAACCAGGCTGCTCTGTCCCAGCTGTCCCAGCCCCAGGTTCTTTCCCAGACTTGTCAAACAGTCTGGTGACGCAGTAAGAAAGCAAGTTCTCGCCATGTTTATCTCCACACCTCCTGGGCGTCCATGTCCCCGCACAGGGAGGAAATGAAACTCTTCCAGGAGTGGTGACATGACTTTTTTTTTCCTGCCATCAAATTCCTATCAAACCAGTTCCACCATCTCCCACCCCAGAGTTGGTCCTTGAAAATGCTGCAGGAGAAAGTGAGAGGAAAATGAAGAATTAAATCTGACCAGTTTCTCTGATCAAAACCCTTCCACGGGTCCCATTTTCCTGCCTCTGTCTCTCTTAGAGGCTGTGTGGCTTTGGGCAAATTGCTTAACCTCTCTGTGCCCCAGTTTCCTTAACTAGAATATGGGATATTAACAGTAACCAACTTCATGGAGTTGTTGCCAGGATGGAGTAACTTGATCTAAAGCATTGAACACGGTGCCTAGCATAGAATAAGCTCAAAAACTGGGGGAAATCACATGACAGTTCCTCAAAAAGTTCAACATAAAATTATCATATGGCCCAGCAAGTCTACTCTTAGATAAGTATCAGGAGTAATGAAAACATATCCCCACTCATTGCACATGAATGTTCATGACAGCATTCTTCACAGTAGACAAAAGGTGGGAACAACCCAGTGTCAATGATTTGGATACACAAAATGCGGTCCAGCCACACAATGGAATACGACCTACCCATAAAAAGGAACGAGACAGTAAACACGCCCCAACATGGATGAAACTCGAAAACGTTGTTCTAAGTGAAAGAAGCCAGGCACAGAAGGTCACGTCTTGTATGATTCCGTTTGCATGAAATGTTGGAGATGGGAAAGTCTAAAGAGACAGAAAGCAGATTAGCGGTTTCCTAGGGCTGGGACAGGGGAAATCAGAGCGAGTACTCAAGGGGCATAGGGTGTTCTGGAACAATGAAGAAGTTTTGACACTAGAGAGAGGTGGCAGGCGCACCAAATGCCACTGAATTGTGTACTTTAAAATGGTAAGCTGCATGTTATGTGAATTTCACTTGAATTTCACAAAGTTAGCTCACATACATCGTGTTCAAGAGTTGGCCCGGTCTCTGACTCAACTTCTGGGGGTTCCCAGTCTCCCCAGTCACACCTACCATGGCTACTCCTTGTCTCCTTTACGCATTAGACACTCTAAATTACAAATATGAATGATCGCTATGGTGGCCCTCTCCATTTCTAATAACACCTGTTCTACGAAGTCTGTTACATGTATGCTCAATAGAGTTAAGCCGGATTGATTTTGTTTATATTCGCTGCATATTTTTATATGCCATTCTGTATACTTTTAATTTAGATGTGCCTCTTGTGCACACATTTAGTTAGATCTGAACCCCCTCCCCCCAAAAAAGGTATAATCGTCATAACGCAGCTGCCATTGCTGAGACTTTCCAAATGTCAGGCAAGGGGCTAAGGGGATTCTACTAAGGCGGGAAGCAGCTCACCAGAGGTCATACAGCTGGTAAACAGAGGAGGCTGGATTTGAACCCATGACTGACAGATTTCAGAAGCCCAATTTCTAACTAGTCTGCCATGTCACTTCTCCCAAGCCACCATGTATTTTCATGATTGTCCTTTTGTTTAAGGTGTTTGTTTGATCCAAGACTTCTCAACCTCAGCACTACTGACATTTTGGTCAGAGGGACCATTGATATTGATATTCGATCATTGGTAATTATTGATAACTGATCATTCTCATGACTATTGCTAATTCTTTGTTGTGAGGCTTGTTCTGTTCACTATAGAATATTTAAGAGCGGGGTGCCTGGGTGGCTCAGTGGGTTAAAGCCTCTGCCTTCGGCTCAGGTCATGATCCCAGGGTCTTGGGATCGAGCCCCGCATCGGGCTCTCTGCTCAGCAGGGAACCTGTTTCCCCCCCCCTCTGCCTGTCTCTCTGCCTACTTGTGATCTCTCTCTCTCTGTCAAATAAATAAATAAAATCTTTTAAAAAAAAAAAGAATATTTAAGAGCATCCCTGGCTTCTACCCACTAGATGCCAAGAGTACCCCAGTGGTAACAAACAAAACTGTCTCCAGACATTGTCAAATATTAGGTAGAGGGGTAAAAGCCTCCCCTCGTTGAGAACCATTGTCTTGACTGAAAATGATCTCCCTGCTTATCTAGGGAAGCAGACAGAGTCATGCCCCCCAAATACTCCATTCGCTCCCCTACCTTTCCTACTCCCTTGCAGATGGCTGAGGCCATGTGACAAGTTCTAGCCAACAAACTGCAGGTAGAAGCTACGTTCCAGGTTGAGGCAATGAAAAGTCCACCAGAGATCACCCAGCCTCTCTTTTCTCCTGTCACAGGGACCTACAAGGCCAGATCTCTATATGGCAAGGTTACAAGATGGCAGCACTTCCCTCGGGCTGAGTCCTTGAGTAATGGTGTAGAACAGAGTCCTCACCAATCAGTGATAGACACACAGGGCTAGCAAAAAGCCAACCTTTGTTGTGTCGAGCTGCTAAGATTCTGAGGTCTATCTGTTACTCCATCATAATCTCACCTACCCTGACTAACACACACACCTGAGAAAAACTCTTCTTCATCCTTCAAAACCTAACCCAGAAGTTGACTCTCATTGGACAAAGGGTTTTTTTTTTTAAACCTCCTGAAAATGTTACTTCCTCCTCCTTCCATGTTCTAAATTTTTAGATAGTTCTATTGCTATTTTTTTCCCAAAGATTTTTATTTATTTATTTGAAGGAGAAAGAGAGCACGAGCAGAGGCAGGGGAAGAAGCAGACTCCCCACTGAGCAGGGAGCCCAATGTGGGTCTTGATCCCAGGATCCCAGGATCATGACCTGAGCCTAAGGCATATGCTTAACCAAATGAGCCACCCACCCAGGTCTCCGCTATTTCTATCCTAAGAATGTACATCTTCTAGGAGTCCCACTGTGTCCACGCGATCATTACTGACAACGTTGTAGGAGAGGTGTGCTTATTATTAGTTAGTTAGTAGTACCATGTAACCCTATTTCATCAGCCAGGTTCTATTCAGAATGGAAGTAGACCTTCAACTCTCACTGGATCAATCCACTCTTTCTCCCAGAAAACCAGAAACACGGAGACTCCAGTCAGTGTGTACCAGATGCTGGAACTGAAAGCAGCCATGTACGGTTGGGGTTGGAGTGGCCACTACCATCCATTGGGGGCTGGATCAGAGAAAACTATTCTTCAACAAAAGGACAAGAAGGAAGGAACAGACATACAGAGAGGAACAAAGGTCAGGTACCATATGATCCTAGGGAGACAGAGAAAGGAACATCTAATCTTGGTCTTCAGGTTCCCCATTTTCATCCCTTCCGATGACAGTTTGTAGCGGGGGGAGTGTTTCTTATGAACAAGAAATCTTGATTACAACATTAATGATGATTTCTGGAACAGACTGCGATAGTTTTATGTCTGCTCAGGGATCATTTCCATCCCATTTTTTGTGGGCCTCTGACCACGGAATGGGCACATTCCCTATGCCTGGTCTATCACAGAACTCCATGCTATGACAACGAGTGGACAACCAAGGACACACGACTAAAATGGGCCAATCAGAGCCCTTCCCTGGGCTTCATCTGTGGATCAAGATGCTGTTTGAAGACGCATGAGGCCATCTCTCCCACCACCTGGGAGGTGTCTATGGTGGGAGCCTAAGATAATAATTCAGGTACGGGCAAATGGAAGACAGAGAGGAAGAGGGGAACAGAGAACAAGAGAGAAGGCAACGAATCCTTATTTTAGCCTCTGGCCCTGATTCCTGTCTTCCTTCTTTCCATTAGGTAAGGTATTCCACTCCCCTTTCAAGGTGTGTAAGCAGTTTTCAGGCTCAAGCTGGTGGAATCTGCTTTTATATTGATTGCTTGCAACTAAAATAACTTGATCTTGTGCATCTCGGTCTCCCTAATAGACTTTAAGTGCCTTGAAGACAAGAACCAAGTCCCATTCATCACTACAGCCCAAGGTTAAGTATGTAGACGTTGCCAATGAATGTTCTTGAATGAAATTGTGGGACTCGTGGTGATGCTCAACATTCAACTTATCAGGTCAACTCATGGTTGCATGAAAGCACCCCTGACATCATAATGGAAGCTACAAATTTCAGCATTTCAAAGAGGACGCCCTTGAATCAGACCGATGTGAGTTTGAATCCCAGCTCCTAGTTCCTAGGCCTTGGGTAAGTTATGTAGCCTCAGTTTACCCATCTGTAAAATGGAGGGGTTTTTTTTTTTTTTTAGATTTTATTTATTTATTTGACAGACAGAGATCACAAGTAGACAGAGAGGCAGGCGGTGGGGGCGGGGGTGGAAGCAGGCTCCCTACCGAGTAGAGAGCCCAATGCGGGGCTCGATCCCAGGACCCTGGGATCATGACCTGAGCGGAAGGCAGAGACTTTAACCCCTGAGCCACCCAGATGCCCCTAAAACGGAGGTATTAACAGTACCTACACCATAAGATCATTGTAGAGATAAAATTATATGGTAAATGCAAAGTACTTTGGACAGTGCCTTAACCATGATGTGCTTAATGCATATTAGATTTTATTATTGTTGTTGTTATTATTATTAATACTATACTATATGGTTATTTTTTTAAATCATTTAAAAAATATTCTGGCTCTTTCAATTCATGAGATTTTTAGCCTGAGCTTCAGGGAGACTTTGGGGGACCAATATTGTATTAAATTTGGGGAGCGTGTGCATATGGCATCATTGAGAGAGAAGGGGAGCTCATAGAACCATTGTCCAATTCTCAAAGGTCATCCAAGATCTTTAGTTCTGCTAGGTACTCTCAAAATATCCATCTGTACCCATTCCAGCCATTCCACTTCTGGGTATATGCCCCAAAGAACTGAAAGCGGGAACTCAAAACAGGCATTTGTTCATGAATGTTCATGGTAGCATTACTCACAATGGTCCAATGGTGGAAAACATCCCAAATGTTCATGGATAGATGAACGGATAAACAAAACATGGTCTTTACATACAGTGGTGCCCATACAGTGGTATCTACATGGAGGAAGGGAATTCTGACACCTGCTACAACGTGGATAAACCTTGAAGATATTACACCGAATGAAATTAGCCAGTCACAAAAGGACAAACATGGTATGATTCTACTGATATGGGGGGACTACAGCTGTGAGAGTCATCGAGATGCCGTAGAAGAGTCGTAATTGTCAGGGGCTGGGAGTCTCAGTTTGAGAAGATGAAGAGGTGTTAGAGATGGACAGTGGAGATTATTGCCAACAATATGAATGTATATAATGGGCGCCAACTGTATGCTTAAAAATAATGAAAATGATCAATTTTAGGTTATGCATATAGTTTACTATATTTTTTAATGATGTTCAATGATTCATTAACTACAATTTTTTTTAAGTGGAAAAAAAAAAAACCACCCATACACACGTTTAGTATCAAAGGCCCTCACACCAGCCCCACGTGTCTGGATCACCCAGAGATAAGAGTGGAGGGAAAGGAACCAAACAAAGCTCCCTCTTTGGTTGGGGCCGCAGACCCAGGTCTTCCAAGAGCACTCTGGGTTCAGCCAAGCCCCACACACGTTTGGCCTGCAGCATTTCATTCCGGCTGTAATGAAATTATGTGTGTGTGCTTACAGGGAAAGGGAGTGGGTATGGTTTTAATTTCTCTCCGCTCAGCCCCTCAGAATGCAGCAGGGTACTTGCTGTTTGATGTCAGAGGCACTCCGTACAGCCTTCGCATGAGCCTTGGTCCTCGTGGGTAACAAGAAACCAAGGTTAGCTCAGACTAAATTGTCTTGAAAGTCTGAGCGGAGGAGGCACTCCAAATGCGGAACTTGCCAAGGCAACACATTCCCTCACCCAAGCAGGCATGAAATAAGGATCTGGTTCCTGGGACCCAGGCGCTTCCCACAGAGTTCGGAAACTCAGATCTGTTCCACAAATTCTCGGGAGCATTGCGGTGGAGAGGAATTGAGGCAGAGAGAATGGCGAGAAAAGACCTTTATGGAAAACCTACTAGGGGTGCCAGGGTCCCTGCAGATACCCCTGCAGTCAAAAAAATCTCCCATTGTTTCAATGAGGAGACTAGGCTCAGGGAAGGTAGCAGAACAGAGTAAGGTGTGGGTTGGAGCACCTTTTGATGCACGCTTTGCATCAAACACTTTTCGCACTCACAATGGATGCATACCAAAATCGCCCCAAAACTCGCCATGAGAAACAACCCGCATTTCACGATGCTCACAGATCCTGTGAGTCAAAAATCTGAAATTTGGAAAAGTTATAGTGGGTATTATGAGCTGGCTGGTGTCCCGCCGTAAAAAAAAAAAAAAAAAAAAATGCTAGGCTGTGGCCTTCCTTACTCCCCAGTATCTCTGAATGTAACCTGATTGGGAACTAGTCTTCACAGAGGTCATCAGGTTAAAAGGAGGTCCACAGGGCCAGTGTCCTTTTTATAAGAAGAGGAAATTTGGACACAGACCCTCATACTCACACAGGAAAGATGATGTGAAGACAAGAAGGCCATGTAAAGATGGGGAAGACTGAATGACACATCTACAAGCCAAGGATGGCCAAAGAATTGTGACGAACCATCAGAAGCTACGGAGAAGGTACAGAAGGATTCTTCCCCTCTGGGTGCCAGAAGCAGCACGGCCCTGCCGGCATCTATATTTCAGACTTCTGGCCCCCAGGACCGAGAGACAATAAAATTCCATTGTTTTGAGCAGCCCACATTGTGGTACATCGTTGCAGGAACCCTAGGAATCTAGGATGCCGAACAAAACAGAGGTCAAGGGCAAAGCCAAGCATTAGGGTTCCAGGTCACCATATCCCCTCCAGTTCCACTCCTCATTAATCTGCTTTCCATATGGGATTTCTGCAGGTAATTTTATTTGAAGAGAGATTTCTGTACTTAGAAAAGTGCTTGCCTTTTATGAGCTGGGAGGTGGAAACCAAGGTCCAGATAGAAGTCAGACCTGCCTAGGGTCGCCAGTGACTCAGCCACAGTCTTAAGACAAGAAAGCGAGTTCTCTGGGGGCCTTTCCTCTTTTCTTTCCATCCACCAGAGGTGTAAGGCTGCCCGGGGCAAGGGGAGGCAAGTACAGGAAGGTCCCTGGGCTCTCAGTGGGGGGGCTACGTCACACGTCTCCCCCTCCAAAGCGGATTTTCCCCAGTCAGGTGCCCCTTGTCATCGCTGCAGGAGAATCAAAGACTGTGCCCTCATGGCACCCAGCGCCGGGGCTCCAAGGCCAGCCAGGCACAAGGGCTGGGCCGGGCCCCACCCCCCTGGCAGTGACCTTATGGAATGCCCTTTCCAGAGGTGAGGGCGGGCGGAGCTGGCAGAGCAGGCCCGGGGCGCAGGGTTAGACCCTGATAGCCCGAGATCAAAGCAGCCCGTCAGCAGTGTCAGCCGAGAGGCAGCCAAGACAAGCGATGCGGGCGGCTTTATCTCCCCGCTGGCCGAGAGCTGGGGCAGGGAAAACACCACCGTTCCCGGAAACTATTTCTGGCCGGGCAGGAGGTTTGCTGCTGGTGCCCTGGCTCACTCCAGGGCGGCTCAGGCTCTGTCCCCTGCCCGCGTGGGCGCCACGCGCCGGCTCCTTCCATGGCCTCACGTTTGCATTTTGTCCCGCTCCTTGTTCCTGAACATTCCATCGTCAGAGATACATGTGCACACACTCTACAGAGTGCCCCTGCCGCCCTCTCCCCCTGCCCCCAGACATTTGCTTGCCTTCCCGCTCTGCACTGGTCCCTCTGTCTCTGACCGTGGCCCAAAGACGGCCACTGCCCTTCCCACTCCCCGCCAACACACCCATAGCTGCCCCTGGTGGCCCCAGCTCTGCCACTCTCCCAGACTCCCTCACACTCTCCTTCTGCCTTCCCTGACACACACGTGCACTCAGGCACACACGCACACACCCTCACACTCACACCTCCCCAGGTTATCATAAACAAAAGTCCAGAGACAGCTGCCAATTAAAACAATAACACCACCCCCCCTCCCGCCTTCCTTTCAGTGATGATGAACTCTAGGACCATGTCCACCAGCTGACGCCTGGGCCTTTTTTTTTGGCAGGGCTGAAGGGGTGGGGGGCATGGGAGTTCCCTCAAGGTGTTGACCCCTTCGTTTGCAGCTGGAAGAAACCTAGCCGTGCTCTTGCTCCAGCTGTGGCCTCTGTCAGCTGGGGAGCCCGCAGCTGGCCGGTTTCAAACACACTGACCGTAGGACTTTTGAAAAGGAAAGGGAGGGATCTACCCTCTCCATAGATTATCTGAAAGATTCCAGAACCTTCCACACACCAAAAGTCTGAATTTCCCTCTCTACCCTTGGACTCACACCTGATGTCGTGTCCAGACTGGCTGCAGGGGAGAGGGACAGGGAGAGAGACATCGATAGATCTGTCACTTTCTGCCTCCAGCACCTGTAATCTCCAGCTCGCATCCAAACAGCTGGGCTGGCAGAGACCAGGAAGGTGGGGGTGGTAGACAGGGCAAGGCAGGGAAGATGGCTCTCAGGGAGCCACACCACTGCCCAAAAGCAAAGGGAAGGAAAAAGCATTTATATTAAGCCCCTGCTGGGTGCTGGGTGCCTATTTCCTATCTGCCCTTAGAAGTTGTCAAGAGCTCTCCACATAGAGCCTGACATGTAATAAGCACTCTATACCTTGCAACTATGTTTCTCTTTTAACCACGGCTGTACAAGTCTTCAGTGGATATCCTCATTTTGTAAATGAGGAAAATGAAGCTTGGAGGGGTCTGGTGACAGCCACCTGACCCCAGCCCTTAGACACCGGAGCCTCTCTGCTCTCCCGGTCCACCCGGTGGCAAGGTGGCTGAGCAGGGAAAATCGCATTGCATCCTTTTGCTTTTTCCACACAGAATACTGCAAAATCTTGGTTTCAGAAAAGTGTTTTTTTCTAGTTTCACTTGGGCCCCACTCAAAATTTCTGAGTATTATGTTTGAGCGGGCTCCTACAGATCTGATAATGCAATCCCTTGTGTTATGAATCTAGAACGATCTTAAAGCGAACTTCACCAATGCAAAGGACAGAGAGGCTGTGATTCAGATCTCCCGGCATCCCTGCGTCAATATTCCTTATCAGGGGCCAGCTGCTCAGTGTTGCTTTGGGAAAACAAATGTCCTTTCATGGGACACACTCCTGGCGGAGCTGTCGATCATGACGTCACCACCAAAGGGCAGGCTTACAGCCTGAGCTCAGCCCATCAGACACTCCCTCCCAGGAATCTGCATGCCAAGCCAGGCCTGAAGGTTTGCAGGTCATTCTGGTCTGCTGCTGAGTGCCTGTGTTCCCACCACCCAGCTCCCCCAGCTCTTGTTCCCCCTTTTTTCAGAAACCTTATTCTTGTATTCTACAGGCTCCCTCATATCCTTCCAGTATATTCTTTCTTTGCTTAAGGTTTTGAAAGTCACTTTCTGTCGCATGCAGTCAGAGAACTGCAAGCTTGATAGGTGAAAAAAGGGCCAATCTATATCATACGACATGTGTCCAGGTCCCAGACCCAATTCATGGAAGAGTGCCCCATACTAACCAGCAACTCTCCAGACACCGGGTGGGTGCCCTGCAATTTAACTCAGTTCAGACACGGTCTACCTGGAGATCGTGTCAGATCTCACAGGTGGAGGGCACGGAACCACAACTCTGTCCCCCACACAAACACACATGCACACTCAGATGCCAGCCGCAAGTCCAGCGGACTAAAATTTCCAACCCTCTAATTCCAAACTGGGCTCTCCTGGCCACCAGCCCCCATTCTTAGAGCTTCCAAAAGTCACCGCATTCACATTACAAAAGATACCTTTATCGCTGTCATCAGTTAGGAAATTCCAAGGGTTTGGGGTGCCTGGGTGGCTCCCTTAAACGTCTGCTATCTGCCATTGGCCCAGGTCATGATCTTGGAGGTCCTGGGATTGAGTCCAGCCCAGCGAGTCTCCCTCTCCCTCTGCCCCTTCCCCCCTCGCTTGCGCACGCTCCCACTCTCTTTCAAATAAATAAAATAAAATGTCTAAAAAAAAAAAAAAGAGGAAATTCCAAGGGTTTTAGTAGCTTGGTGCCAGAAACAGGGACAAAGACCAAATACACGTTTCCTCTTCTGAATTACAATGATCACAGTCACCAACGGCTCACTGTGCCTCACTGAGGGGCCCTCCTTCTCATGGGTGATAGGTAGCCCTCCTGTCCGAGAGCTCAGAAGTCTGGAGGGGGATTCTAGCCTCCGGTAGAGCTGGATCCATACAGACTACCCCTTGCAGAATCTCCCTTCCTGTCTCTCATCTGGTTAACTGTCTTCCCTGCAGGCTTCTCCCTCTTTGTGGCCAAGACCTTCCAAAGCTTGAAGCTAACATCCTCCTTTAGCAACCCCAGCCTGAAAGGTGCTCCAGGTCCTTAACCGTCCCATTTAAGAATCTCAGAAATGAATCTCCTTGTCCTTGCTTCCTCACACAGCCATCCTGGACCCCATCACTTTGGCCGGGAATCAGAATGCTCGGATTGGTCAGGCCTTGGTCACGTACCTACCCCTGAGCCTTGGGGACGGGGCGGGGAGGGGGGGCGGCGGGGAGCCTCACCTTAATCATAGACACACAGCAGCAGAGCAGTATCCAGAGGGGAAATTGGGGTGAGTTACATAGAAGGTGGACTCTGAGCAGGCTAGATTGCCCATTCTCTGTGCCCCGCGGACCCACAGCGACATAGCAGCAGTTAAACCGACAGACTTGAGTCTTAAGGACGGGTCTAGAACCTGCCCCCACCCCCTTCCAGACCTTGCGCCAACGGTGATCTCGCTGAATATCAGTTTTCTCATCTGCAAAGTGGAGGGAAAACGAGTATCAGCCCAGATTGTAAAGATTAAAAAGAAGGCAACTATAAACGGACATGGGTCACATAGAATGTGGTAAGAACGGTAGATAATGGTTAAATCCATGGCTCTCAGGGCCTGTAAATCTCCCCATTCCCGGCTTCCAGAGGGGGATCTCTTGTCTCTCGCTGTCCTATTTTTTCCTCATTTATATGTTGCTTCGCCTTTCTTTACCTTGCAAAGATTCGATCCACGCACACACACCCAGTCGAGCCCAAATAACAGCATGCGCATGAAAGAGAGGAGGAAAATTCATTTATATCTAACTGTGAGCAACCAGAGGCTAGTGTAGTGGAAAATACGTAAAAGGCTTGAAGGAGGAAAGGGGATGTTAAAATTGTAATTTTCCCAATCATCTGGAGACATCGCTTTAGCCCTAATGACAGGATGCATAGCACGTCTGTCAAGAACTGCTATGTCTCCGAGCAAAAACCAACGAAATTGACTTTGCTCAGTGACAGTGGAGGCTGAGGCTACTGCCGGCCTTGTTCCAATTGTTTTTTTCCCCTGTCTCTTTTTCTCCAAGGCATTTTTGTTGTTGCTGTTGCCGTCTTTGTTGGATCTGCTCCTGCGTTCCCTCCCTGCCCGTCTTCCCACAAGAGCTGGCTAGGACGCCAGTCCGCATGTACCAGGAAGAGTGAGCACTGAAGCCATTCAGGGCCCCTCCCAGGGGCCCCAGAGTGCAGTAGGAGGTCTAGGGATCAGGCCCTGAGGGTCTGACCTAGACGCTGACTTCCCTAAGCAGAGCCCAGGTCTACTGCCTTTTCAAGTGGCCGCTGCTGGAGGCCACGATTGGTTACGCAGGGGGAAGGCTGTGATTCGGCATCCTAAGTGGTATGTGGTTGAACAGACACCAGCCCGTGGTGGGCAAAGGGCTGATGCTATCTCTGGCCAATGGGTGAGAGCATAGCACAATTTCAGGGACTTCCCTAACCTCCAAAGCCTAGCTTGGAAGTCTAATCTATGACGATCTTTAGGGGTGAGCCGGTTTTTAAAGCCCAGCTGGCAGAAGACTGGCATCATCCAGAGGTTCTTTGGCTGAAGCTATGGGTGGAACTCTACCATGCCTGGTCCCCAGGTCACCTTACCCGCATGCCTCAAGGTGGGACTCTCCCTCCTGCCTTGCAGGGCAACACCAGAGCACACCAGCTTCAGTGACAGGGGACAGCAAAGCCCGCAGTCTGTACTTAATGCACCAGAAGCTCATATCCTTGAATGGATGGGGCCGATGGGGCCTTCAAGGATGGAAAATCCGAAATGGAATCAGAGGAACTCAGATCAATTAGACCCAAGGAAGAGGGGGGCCTGGGGAACTTAAAATATCTCCGAAGCCAGTGGCAGCAAGAGATGAGCCTGGGGAAGGAAACATGGGTCAGATCTGGAAAGATTTGGACACTAACACACACACATACACACACACGCACAAGCACACGCACACGCACACAGGGGAGCCACTGCAGACCTTAGACCCAGACAGCGAATTTGCATTTCTGAAGAACAATCAGACTAGGAGGAAGAAGGAATGGGGGGAGGGGGCAGCGAGCAAGAAAGCAGGCGACCAATCAGAAGGTTCCTTGGAAATCAAGGTTAAGAGAGGGAGGTGGCCTGAGTCAAGACTCTTGGAGAAGAATGGAGACAAGTCTACAGCTCCAAAAAGGGTTCTAGAGATAGGATTAGAAAGGTAGGCAGTTTCCTGGTAAGGAGACAAGGGTTGAGCACCTAAAAAGCCTCCTCCCCTGGGAAGAGCTAGTCTAAACCATCCCCCTCCCTTTAGCTCATCACACGCTAGGGTCTGTTGACATCTTTTTCTTTTTTTTTTTTTTTCTTTTTAAGTTCTCATGTGCCTATGTTTGTCCCTGCCCTGGGTACAGCTCCAGCTGTTAGACTCTGAAATCTGGCTGACTGGGTGTGGTTGTATTATTTAAGGTCTTCATTAGAAGCTAGTGGAGGTTGGATGCATTTAATACTTATTGTTGATGGGTATTACTTCCCACCTACTTAGGAGGTGGGAAGAATGAAAGGGATGAGGTTTTGAAGGTTCTAGAGCAGTTGGCAACTCAGCCTCCTGATCCAAGTAAGATCTGGATGCTGCCCATGGCCGTGGAGTCAGAAAGACTGAAGCCACAGCAGAGAGACACTGATCTACATCGAGGAGAGAACAAATCACTTGCAGGATCCCAAAGGGTGCAGGTGATATTGAAGAGCCCTTGAGTGGTCCTCTGCCTTCTAGCAAAAGGCACATGTATTTGCCAGATCCAGGATTTGCCTCAGATCCCAGTGATGGACAGTACAAGTTGCTAGGTTTGTTCCTCCAGGGGAACTTATCCAGACAGATTGTTCTAAGTCTGGGTAAGGCAGAAACTCAAAAGAGTACCATGGTGGGTCATCCTGGAGTCAGTTAAGAACTCACCACTCAATCCAGATCACAAACAGAAATTTTCCACTATGCACACTGACTGTTGTCCCTGAGCAAGGGGACTGCCCATCCCAGTGTGTCAGGGATTTCCAGTGCTAACACAGGGAAAGTTCAGGCAAGCCAGGATGAGTGGTTCCACCCCCCACCCCCTGAGGACCCCTTTGAGCTCCTGTCACCATTTTGAATGGTGGTGGTGATTTCAGAAAACATCATTGAGCAATTTGGGCTCAACCTTGTTGGGAAGGAAAGGAAATTTATTTGTTCTATTACATCTATTCGATCACCCGTCTTTTCCAATGGAAAGGGCACTGGTGGGTGTAGCTACAGGGGGGAATTCCAGCTCTGAAACAGGGGCGGAGGGTTTAAATCCTTGCTTCCCTCTATAAAATGGGAACGTTCATAATTCATGCCTCATATGTAAGAAACTGTATGGAAAGTGCTGAACACAGTGTCTGGCTTGTAGCAAGTATTCAAAACCATAAGCTGTTATTATTAGTGTTTTCCATCTCACCACACCCAAAACCCCAGTCCTTTGGATCGAAAGCTCCTTAGAGCTTTTAATCTCCCTCTGGACAGTTCCCATTTAACATAATGCTCTGAGGAGCTTCTGTTATTCATCCTCCCCTACAAGGTGCCTTAACTGATAGAATCCGTTTACAAAGTTCCTCTTTGCAAATTTGTAACCAGCAGGATTGGAAAACCTTTAACCAAGCAACTAACATGACTGAATAAGAAAGAACAGCCTATCAATCATGTCTTTCCTTAAAAAGGAACGGGTTATCTCCAGGGGAAGGGAGTTTTCTAAGAACCAGAAGATGTTTGTTAACTGAGATACTGTATATAAAAAGCTTGAGCTGTAGTCAAAACAATGCTACCACTGTATTATCTCTTGTCTAAACAATTGCAGTAGAAATGGTCTACTGCTTCAGTCTTTGCACCGCGGAGTCTGCCTCCCCACCCCCCACTCCCACCCTGCCCTGCCACCGCCCCCTCCACCCCCCCCCCCCCCGCACCCGCCTGCCCTGCAGCTGGGCTCGGGGTAGGGGGATCCTTTTATAAAGGTACAACAGCCAAAAGCTAGAATCTACCCTGGTGTCCAGCAGCAGAAAGGATAAACTGTGGTATGTCCATACAAAACAATACTATCCCTCGGGGAAAAAAAAATAAAAAAGTGATACACATAATAGCATGTATAAATCTCAAATGCATTATGCTGAGTGAAGGAAGACTTACACAAGAGGACACACTGAACAAGTCCATTTATATAAAGTTCTGGAAGGGGCAACACTAACACACTGGTGGGAAAAATCTGAACCGTGGTTGCCTCGGGGGAGGACAAAGGGAGAGGAAAGTGAAGATAATGTTCTCTTCCTTAATGGGGGTTTCAGGAGCACAGGTTTGTCAAAAATCCGTCAAAATTCGAAGAACAAGAGGAGGCGCCTGGGTGGCTCAGTCGGTGGGTTAAGCCTCTGCCTTCAGCTCAGGTCATGATCTCAAGGTCCTGGGATGGAGCCCCACATTGGGCTCTCTGCTCAGCAGGGAGCCAGCTCCCCCTCCCCGCCCCCCCATCTGCCTCTCTGCCTACTTGTGATCCCTCTCTGTGTCAAAAAAATAAATAACATCTTTTTTTAAAAGTTCAAAGAATGAGACACTGAACGATTTGTGCATTTTACACTGTGTGTAAATTTTCTCTTTAAAAAAAAATCTGTAAACAAATATTGAGCTCAGGGTTAGTAATATGCCTGCCGGAGTGTTTGGGTGATGAAGTAACTGATTCTTGCAACTTACTTTGAAATACAACAAAACAATGAGATGAGCTGATTGATGGGTGGAGGGGCGAATAAAGGAGCAGATGTCAGTAAAGAAATTAGGACAAAGTGTTGAGAGTAGAATGCACTGGGTATATGGGCTGTTTCATATACATTTTTCCCCACCTCTTCTATATGCTTGAAATTTTCCATAACACAGTTCTGGGGGGAAAGCAGGGCAGAAAAGGGAGATAGGTCCCTCCTTTTTATTCTTTTTTAAAATATTTTATTTATTTATTTGACAGAGATCACAAGTAGGCAGAGAGGCAGGCAGAGAGAGAGGAGGAAGCAGGATCCCCGTGGAGCAGAGAGTCAGATACGGGGCTCGATCCCAGGACCCTGAGATCATGATCCTAACCGAAGGCAGAGGCTTTAACCCACTGAGCCACCGAGGCGCCCGGTCCCTCCTTTTTAAATAGTGTCCCCTTTTAGGCAGGTGCAAAGCCAAGCTCTAATAAGGCCTATGGGATCTGAGCCATCCCCAGTCCCACCTCTCCAGCCTCACCTCCCACCATCTTTGGAGCAGTGTCCTTTCCGGGGGCCATCAGCCCCTCTTGGCCACAGTACTTCCAGCCACCAAAGCCTCCTTGCTCTTCCTCAAACGCACCAGCCATGCTCCTGCCTCAGCCTTTGCACTTGCTGTTCCCTCTGGCTGCAGCACTGTTCCCCCAAATCTCCCAAGTTTGATTCCCTGATTTCTTCAGGTCTCTGGCCCCATGCTGTCTCCTGACTACTCTATATAAAACAGCACTTCCAACTCCTGCTATCTGGAAGGTTGTAGGTGGCCTGGCGGCAGGTGGCCTGGTCTCCTAGTACCCACCGATGCCAATATTCATTTCTTCCTTATCTATTCCTCCGCACAGCAATGCTGTGCCTGGTTCCTCGTGGTACGCCAGTGCCTGGAATGGTCCCCTGGAAGGAGACAGCACTCATAGGAGCACTTGGTAAGTGCCTGGCCCTGTGCTAAGCCATTTATTTCCATCCTCTGGTTGCATCCTCCCAAGAAGACTACTATTATTTTTATGAATGAGGAAAATCATAGCCTAGGAAGATTAAGTGATTTTTGCAATGACACGAGAGTCCAACCCAGTTATTTTGGTGCCAAAATTCAGAACGTTTCCACCTTGCCAGAGGGCACAGAGGGTCTAGAAGAGGGAGGCTGATGGGGAAGAATGTGTCAGACTCTCAATCATAAAACTTCCAACGACACCTGGTGTCCCCTGTCCCCCATCTGTAAGGATCAAAGGGACTGACCAAAGCAACTGGGCTTCCAGCTTCATTAGTACTTCTGTGTCATGGTCTGTGTCCGCCAGTTGACTTTCAGTTGCAAAAATGTTATTAAGCCCCTCATCAAACATCCTTCTTGTGCGTTTCTTGTGCGTTTTCCTAGATATACAGGCTATTTATCTAGTGACCTTAACAGAGAGCTTCTTAGCGAACAGATCACAGTTCTCCTCCAGGAACATGAATGTCCAGTGTGCGATATTCCTCTAAGTGTGCAAAAATGTTAATTTTCTCCGTGAATAAGTCGTTCATATCTGACAATCAGATTCAATATATGAGGGGGCGGGGGAGAGATGTCAAAGTGTTTGCAATGATTCACAGATGACCTGTCAGTGAATGGGCATTCGAGGAGCGAAGGACATCTCAATTGTCACCACACGTATGTACTGAGCCCCTCCTATGGGCATAGTACCAGGCAGCAGGGCACGAGGAGGGAGGTGGGGAGTGTCGTTAAGTTCCTGCAGGGTTCAATCCCTACTATGTGACCCTGGCCAAGTTTTTGGAACCCACTGAAACTCACTTGCCTCATCTGAAAAGTGGTGACAATTAAACCTTCTTGAAAATGTTACAATTGTGAGGAACACAAGACACCATCTATATAAAGGGATTTAACACAGTGACCAGCACACAAGAGCTCAGGAAAAAGATGTGAGTCCCGCACCTCCTTCCTTCTCCCCTGCGCCCTCACATTTCAAGGGGACCGTCAGACATGCCTGAATAACTCCGACTTCTAGGCAGACTGGGTTAAGTGCTCTGAGCAAGACAAACTATTTACTCCTATGTTTAGGGATACTTGCAAAGGATCTATTTTTATCTCCCTATTACAGAAGGAAAACCCAAAAGTCAGAGAGAATAAGTAACTTGGCCAAGCATTTAATAGCATTTCGAAGTTTCAGAAGTCACCTAGTTCTTGTTTGTCTCCTAGTAGAGAGAGCTGGAGTCCAACTGAGGAAATCCAGGAAGGCTACTTGGAGGAGATGGTCATCTTAAGAGTTGATCTTCACAGCACGAACATCTGTTTCCCCTCATACCAAACTTGGCATCCCACGAGGAATCTGCATCCTGGATTCCATAACCCACAGCTTCGTGACTTTCTTCCCAGCTTTGGCTTTTGCCAAAGTGGATCAATCAGCAAAGATTCCCTCTTCTAAACACAAATAAACCATTCCGATTCACGAGGACGTCCATCTAACACCACCCATTCCCTTCCCGGAATGTCCCCACATCTAAAGAGATTGAGAAAGACAGACCCCGCTCAAAGACTCTTTGAGAACCCCTCCCACAGACTGGTCATGTCAGACCTACTTTTTGTCACTTGGTGACAAAGTTACAAAAAGGGAGGGGAGGGGAAGGAAGAAGAATTCAGGAAATAATAGGACATCATCCTCAGGATGGACGACCCACCATGTTAGCATGAAAAATATGTGTGTTCTGGTTCTTTACAATTACCTGTTTGTTTGGGAAAGATTTCTTCTCTTCCTTCCACGTCTCCTCGCTGTGTATACGGTGAAAAGGATGGGGCTGGGCGTGTAAGACTTTTCTTCCCCCCCTCGGCAGTGTTTATCCACCCAAGAAAGTATTTTAAGTACTTTGTTTCCATTATGCTATTCTGAGCCCATTACTTGGTAGGGTGATTAAAGATTGCTTTTGGCAAGAGAAGAGAAGACAAAGTGTTTGTTACTTCCATGACTGTTAGCCTTTTCCAGGCAATCTTCAAAGGGAAAAACATAAACACATGGCATACAAAATACATATTGGCTTCGTAATGGGAGCCCTGGAGAATGTCTGGCCCTTCACCTTTGCCTGGAATCCGAGTTGCTGGGACAGAAGGCATGAGAAAGACTCTTTCCAAGGCATCGTGAAGCTCCTGACCTCTGGGTTCTTCTTTTTTCCTCTTCATCTGTGTGTTAACTGATCCTTTTGCTTGGCCGGGGTCTTCCTGCAAACTTCCCTACCCTCCCACCAGTATTTGGACGTAGACACGGACAAGACAGGTGAGCTGTCCACTTGGGTCTAGTGTGGCGCTTGGGTCCAGGGAGGAACACAGATGGTAATCAAGGATGCCAACAAGCGTGTTTCCGAGCAAGGGTAAGTTTCATGGTGGAGAAGTACAGGACGTACCATGGGCATGGGAATAGGAGTCTCGAATTTCCTAGGGGTCAGGAAGAACGTGGAAGACTGGGAGAGTTGGAGAGGACTTCCCCGGATGTGCAAATCTGAACGATAAGCTGGCCCTGGGGAGGAAGGGGTCTTTTAAGCAAAAGCTGCCAGGAGAGGAGAGAACAGGGTTTATTCAAAGAAGGAAAGAGGGGGTGGTGGCTGGAACCCAGAGGACAAGGTCAAGAGTAGCTAGAGATGTAAACAGGAGGTCAGGGAGGTTGGGGCCTCCCCCCCTCCCCATCCCCAGTAGGTGTTAAATGCAACTCAGTGGGAGTTAGGAGTGAAAGCTCTAAGTGTCACCACTCAGAGGGGCCAATCCCTGCCTTCTTAACAGCTGGGCGGCCCTTGGACAAGGTCTCTCACTGCTGTAGACCTCCATTTCTTCATCTGTCAAATGGGTATCATTAGTCCTCCTGCATAGGGCCTGTGCTGCAGAGCTGGAACTCAATAAACGTTAGCTTCCTTCTTCCTTCCCAATTATCTTTAATGAGTTCAACTTCCCTTGTTTCACTTAACATCTTGGCAGACTTGCACGAGGCCAAAAAACCCCATCGTCGTCTCTGATCCATCAGTCCTCTGAGCCAATGCCCCAGACCTGTCAGTCCCCTTGACCAGGGGTCCCTCCGGGCTCTGCAAGGTTGCTGCAACCCTTCATCCCCCATCCCACCAGTCCCCTGGAGTCCCTTTGAAGTCAGCAGCTATCTCTCCCTGGGATCTCGGGGACATGAGCATCTCCCTGGGCTATCTCCCAGACTATTGTGACAAGCAGATGCGATAAAGGGTGGGTGAGGTCTCCGAGGCTCGTAAAAAGCCCAGGATTCCTGTTCCCCTCCTTCAGCCGGGGAGGAAACCTGCGTTGGTCTAGATAGGGTTGCCCAGATGCATTTTCCCTGAACTCCTGTAACTCAACAGCCTCTCGGATTCAACATGGCACCTGCAAGTTCGGGCATGTCCAGGGCGCTTAAATTGTCTGGGAATCTCTCTCTTCTGGAGCCAAGTGGGCAGCTCTAGAAACTTCTAACTGCTCAGGCAGAGAGGGAAGGCACTGGCTGGCGCAGCCCCTGCACGGCCTCTGTTTCAAGACCTCTGGAGTGCCGGCACCTGGCCTGGTGCTTTTCAACACCCCTCTCCATCTGTGCGTCCCCATAATTCTGTGAGAGAGGGAGTAATCTTCCCCTGTTTACAGATTTCATCAACTGAGAAATTCAGTAATTTGCCCCAAGTGTCGGAAAGTGAAAGAGCAGAACTCTTGACTGTGAACACACCCAGATCTTTGTTCTTCCATCAATTTAAGTCCCTTCCCTCCACTCCAAGAATGAGTTTACCTGGCACCCAAGGAAGCGTCTTAGGGAGGCTCAGGGCCCATGGGGGCCTCCAGGTTGGGGGTCTTTGCTCTGAATGCTGAATTTGGATTTCTGGGGACTCCCAGGCTACTGACAGTTAACTGACAGCTTCCAACTTCTAGTCCTCTACTGATCCTGATCACGCTAACCTCACCAGGGTTCTAGAAGGTATGATCACAACCATAATCACCGTAATTGACACCATTGACTAAGCTTTTGCTAAGCACTAGGCACCGAGGCACGCAATATGGATTTCCTCCCATCATGAGTTTAAGGCCATCCGTATCTCCAACCCCACTTCACAGAGCAGGAAACTGAGGCTCACAGAGGGAAAATCGTCCCCCAGGATCACCAGCTAGCCAACGGCAGAGTCAAAGCTGAAATTCGGTCTGGCTGGCCCCAAGCTCTCAGACGTCCACACACGGACTGGTTCTCTGTCTCCACACTTGGACCAAGGTCTTTCCAGTAAAATCCTGCCCTGCCAAACCCTCAGACCCAATCCAGGCTTGCGCTGCCCTCTCCACCTCCACACCCAAGTCTCAGTGTCCCCACCTGTGGAACAGGAAACCAGACTAGGTGAGCCCCTAGGTTCTCAAACCCTGACAACTGCAACCCAACACAGAAACAGCTGTCTCCTGCCCCAGGTCCCATCCCAGGCCTCTGTCCTCTTTGGGGCATTTCTCTTTTCATGTGGGACACAGGCGAGGATTTCAACAAATTCACCGCATTTCTCTTGCTGACTTCGAAGGGGCAAGAGAAAATGACTGCAGTCACACCTGGGCCCCTTCTGGGCCCTCACCAACACACCCCAGCGCCCCCTTCAGGCCACTCCCATTCTGGGGGCCCTACCTTGGCCTCTTCTGGACTAGCATCACGGTCTAGAGCCTGATGTTGGAATCAGAGTCATGCCCTCCAGGAACTTAGCCTCATGGTGACTGTGAACCCAAGGAGTACACCCAAGCCTTTAGAGCCAGAGAGAGCTGAGTTCGAAACCAGTACTGTCATGAACTAGCGGCATTTCCCTTGTCCCCACGGAAGACACTTCGGGATTTGACACTTAGGAAGGTCTTCATGGGTTACGGGGCACAGTGTTGAACAGAGAAGCAAGGTCCCTACCACCTGCCATCTTGGAGCTTTCCTTCTGGCTGGCAGAATGGGAAGAGGGGAGGGGAAGAGTGAGCAATTACACAGGAGATTTTTCAGAGGTACATAAAATAAGGTACAAGGCTGGGGCCATGGTGGACGGGGGCCACCTCTTTTGATGGGGTGGCCAGCCAAGTTCTTTCTGAGAAGAGGACATTTGTGGAAAGACGTGATCATGGGAATCACCGTATGAAGGACGGGAAGAGCACCCAGGGAGAGGGAACAGCAAAGGAGTACCCTGTGCTTCAAGATCAGAAGAAAGGTCAGCATGGCTGAAAGGGACTGAACCCAGGAGAGAAGAACTCAAGCCAAGGTGGGAAGATGGCAAGGACCAGATCACAGACAGCATGTCGGTCACAGGACACCTGGATGTTCTTTTTAGAGCCACAGAAAGCCACTGCAGAAGTTGGGGGTGGTTAAGAACTTTTCCTCACTTTTTTACAAGAGCAAGTTGTTCTTAGAAAGCTGCATTCTGGGGCGCCTGGGTGGCTCAGAGGGTTAAAGCCTCTGCCTTCGGCTCGGGTCATGATCTCAGGGTCCTGGGATCGAGCCCCGCATCGGGCTCTCTGCTCAGCGGGGAGTCTGCTTCCTCCTCTCTCTCTGCCTGCCTCTGTGCCTACTTGTGATCTCTGTCTGTCAAATAAATAAATAAAATCTTTAAAAAAAAAAAAAAGAAAGAAAGAAAGAAAGAAAGAAAGAAAGAAAGAAAGAAAGGAACCTGCATTCTTCCAAAGTGGCCACACCATTCTGTGTGCCCACCCGCAGAGTCTGGGCATTCCAGCTGCTCCACATCCTTGACCACCCTTGGATGGGTGATGCGTTTTGATTTTAGCCATTGGGGTGGGTGAACAGCGGCATCTTGCATGGTTTTCATTTTCATGTCCCCATGACTATTGGTGTTGAATGCTTTCTAAGGAAATTTTGACTGCTCACATATCTTCTTCTATGAAGTGTTTGTTAAACTCTTTTGTCCATTTTTAAGTGAGGTCATTTGCTGTCTTATTCATGAGTTTTAAGGCTCCTTTCAGTATTCTGGATATATGCCCTTTGTCACATCAACAATTTAGAGATATTTTGTCCCACACTATGGCTTGCCTTCTCATTTTCTCAACAAGGTCTATTTTCCTTTCCTTTCCTTTCCTTTCCTTTTCTTTTCTTTTCTTTTCTTTTCTTTTCTTTTCTTTCTTTTTCTTCCCTTTTCCTTCTCTCCTTCCTTCCTTCCTTCCTTTTCTCCTTTCTGAGGTCCTACTTTTATTATAGTTTTCATTTTAATTCCAGTTAGTTAACATACAGTGTCATATTAGTCTCAGGTGTACAATATAGTGATTCAACCCTTCCATGAATCACCCTTCTCAACAAGGTCATTCACAGAGAGGCCATACTCCAGTCTTAACAAAGTCCCCTTTATCATTTATTTGCATCTTATGCTTTATATGCTTTCTGTGCCTTAAGAAATCTCGGTCTAGCCCAACGTCACAAATATTTCCTAGGGTGCTCGCTTCTAGAAATGACATAGTTGTAACTCGTATCTTACGTCGTTTACATTAGGTTAACACATTACACATACTTTTGCCATCTGTCTCAGCAATTCCGCTCTTAGATAACTACCCAAGGGAAAAAAAAATCGTATGTCCACAAAGTCTTACACTTGAATCTTCCTATCTGTATCAGTCACCATAAGCAAAGACTGGGGATAATCCAAATGACCATCCACAGGTGAATGGATATACTGCCGTGCTTCCATATAATGAAATGCTGCTCACCAATACAGAGGAACCCACCATCGATCCACGTAACAATGTAGATGGATCTCAAAAATGTGAAGCTAAGCAAAGAAGCTGGACATAAAGGAGTTCACACCAGATAGATGCCATTAATTGAAATTCTAGAAACCACCAAGCTCGTCTACAGTGACGGAAAGCATATCAGGGTTGCCCAGGGCCAGACTGTAGAGATGGAGACGGGCAGGTGATGGGAAGAGCAGGAGGAAACTCTGTAGTGAGCAATGTTCTGTGTCTTGACTGTGTTCATGATTACACAGATGCATACATTTATCAAAACTCATTGAACTGTACACTTGGAATGGGTGTATTTGATTTTATATAAATTATACCTCAATAAAATGGACTTTAAAAACCTTTTAAAAGAGCCAAACAGAGGCCAGTGAAGAATGTATCCAGAACGGGGATAGGAAGGAGAGGCAGGCCACTGAGTCATCTCGATGGGAGATGAAGGTAGCACAGTCCAAAGCAGAGGAAGCCGGCAGTCATATTTGCTGTTGTGATTATTATTTTTATGTCATTGTTGTTGCTTTCCTGCCTCGTCCTTCCACAAGCCAGGGGCACCCTCTCATCTGTAGATGAGTGAACCATTTCCCCTCTCCACTGCCCACATTTTTCTCTGCTGGGTCATCCCTCAAGGTTATCGCAGGCTGGACATTGCTGACAGTTGACGCACACACTCAGGAAACCACACCATGGTCAAGGTAACTCTAAGAACACCCGTGCTGCCACCTCCAGGCTCCCAGGCCCCCGCTCTCCTTTCCAAATGTGCTCCTAGAGTTCAGGTCCAATACATTGACAGTGTTATCTGAGAGTGAGACACCCCTCTCAGGGGACTATGTTAGTGACCTTGGGCTTCTGTAGCAAGAGGCCACCAACTGGAGGGCCCAGAACAGCAGAAATGTATTCTTTCACGGTCCTGGACTCAAGGAGTCAGAAATCAAGGTATTGACCGTGTCGGCTCCTTTTTGGAAGCTGCAAGGGAAACTCTGTCCCATGCCTCTTTCTTCACTTCTGGTGGTTGCTGGCGATCCTTGGAACCCCTTGGGTTTGAAGCTGCGTCACCGTCTCTCTGCCTCGACTTCACCCACGGGTGACACCAATCATTGGATTAAGACCCATCCCAATCCAGTATGACCTCACCTTAACTCCATGACATCTGCAAAGACCCTCCTTCCAAATAAGGTCACATTCACGGGTACCTGGCCTTGCACTCTAACATGATCTTTTTGAGGGCCGTGATTCAACCCAGCACAGAGATCTTATTTTCTCTCACATCAAATAATGCAGTTCAGAAGGAAGCTCGGAGAGGAAGAGAGTAGGATTAGGACCTTGGACTAGGAATTGTGGAGAAGCTGGGTTCAAAGCTCAAGTATGCCCCTGACTTGCTCTGCATTCCTCTCAATCCCTTTCTCTGGGCCCTGATTTCACCATGTCCATCCCCAGCTGAATCACCAAACTCTTGGGAAGTAATGGATATGGTCAGCATTTATCAAGCACCTACAGAGTACGGCGCTAATCACTGCACATATTTCATCTCATCAAAGCCTCACAATGACTGTAGGAACAGAAGACTTCATACAAATGGTGAAATGGAGGCCCGGCGACCTCTGTAACTGGAGTCCCCCATATCCAGTCAATCCCCAAATACCTCTCAACGGTCCCCCAACTCTGCTCATTTTCTACTACAAGCTGTCATCATTCCTTACTTAGATTCAGAAATGCCCTCCAGTCTCACCCTCATCCCAAATCTAGCTTTGAAGCCAGAAAGACACTTTTTTGCTAATCAAACTCCTTGTAGAAAACTCTTCAATGGCTCCCCATTACCCTCAGAAAAAAGCCTAAGTTCCCCCAACAAGGCCAGTCAGGCCCTACATGATCTGAGCCTGGCCAAATTCCATCCTCATCTCTCCCTGTTCCCTTCCCCAGGCTGATATCTGCTCATCCTTCAGAATCCAGCTCAGATACCACTTCCTCCAGGAAGTCTTCTTTGCCTGCCCCTTAGGTGTGAGGCAGGTCACCCAACTCAGTACTCTGAAAACACTCTATGTCACCACAGCACAGAGGGTTTTTGTTGCCTGTTAACTCATCTGTCTACCCCAGATGGCAGGGGATAGGCACAGGGCTTGGGTGGTTCATCTTGTCAAATATCAAGTGCCACATTTGCCAAATTTGACATGTCAAATGTCAAAGGTCATATTTGTCAAAAACCACCAGTGCATGGAGGAAAGACAGAACTGGAAGTTGCTGCTGGCTGACTCCAGGGTCTGTGTTCTCTCTACTATCCCACACAGATATTGGTGAAGACACAAGAGTCTATTTGGATTAGCAGGTCCTGGAGAGTCCAAGCCCAAGACAAGGACCTAGATGACAATCCTGCCTCTTCTTTCCCTGACCACATCCATGGCAGACATTACTAATGGATCACAGCACTGCTTCTCACCGATCTCAGGCTCGGGAGGCCCCCTGCCAGTCTCTACCAGTTGATCCAAAGCAGCATCTGACATGAAGTCTATTTGCCCGTGTGATCTGTCGCCCAACATCCCCATTTGGCAGGCAAGGAAGATAGGCTAGAGAGAGAACTGGCTTTCCCCATATAACACACAAATCCACGTGAAGACAAGGACCGGCTCTTCCCTCTCCCAGCTCAGTGCTGTTCTCCTACCCTTCCCAGCCTCTGCAGACGAGCTCCTCCTCCTGTGTAGTCTACCTACCCTCTGGACATCCTGGGAAAAAAGCATTCCCGTGAAACTGGGGCTCGGTGTCTCGCGGAAAGCTCTGAGGACAAGAACAACTGGGGATGGCCCAAGAGACTCTCTCTCCTTTTCTTCACTTAAGTGGCCCAGAGGTCACTCCAGGGTCTACCTCTTCCCTGTGTCTCTAACCAGCCACCTGGCTGCCACGTGTTCATCACCACCACAGGAATCCAGCGTGGGGCTACCTGGCTGCAACCCCTTAGGGATGAGCAGAATTTCCAGATGGATTAATGGAAGCCCTACCAGGACATACACAATGCCATGCCCCCCCGCTTTCTTTTTCAAAAAAAATAAATGTTTTACTTCAGAGACGAAAGTTGCAAAGATGATAAAAGAACTCCCTATACCCTTCACCCAGTTTCCCCTGATGTTCTCATCTTGCATGACCACAGGACACAGCTCAAAGCTAAGAAATCAACGCTGGGGGGGGGGGGCAGCGCCTGGGTGGTTCAGTGGGTTAAAGCCTCTGCCTTCAGCTCAGGTCATGATCCCAGGGTCCTGGGATGGAGCCCTGCATTGGGCTCTCTGCTCCCCAGGGAGCCTGCTTCCTCCTCTCTCTCTCTCTCTGCCTGCCTCTCTGCCTACTTGTGATCTCTGTCTGTCAAATAAATAAATAAAATCTTTAAAAAAAAAAAAGAAAGAAAGAAATCAACGCTGGGATGTTACTAAACTCCAGGTTTGATTCCGATTTCACCCATTTTTCTGTTCCAGGATCTGTCCAGGACACCCTGTTGCCCGGAGCACTTTCTCCCTCTGATAAATACCTTTCCTGGGTTTCTCCCTTTTTCCTGGTCGCCAACCACCGCCCCCGTCACTCAGACACAGATGTTTGCCTCTTGTTTTCCTCTACTCGGATTTACAGGGCAGATTCTAGTTAGGGGGGAACCTGTGCCCAACGATTTCTAATATTGTAAACAACCCTTCTTCAACACATTCATTTTTCCTCTTTTCTTTGTTAAAGTCTAGTTCACATCATCAAAATGGCCACCGGCGCTTCCTGGAATATTTGGCAGAACGTTTTACTGTATTTCTTAAAAAAAAAAAAAAAAAAGTTCTTTTTTTTTTTTCCCAGCGTCGCCCCCCTCCCACCCCAAACTTCGTTTGTTCTTTTATGACTAAGGATATTTATCTCCTGCCTGCTTTAGAAGTTTATGGGCCGCTTTTCCTTTGAATTCCAGGCCAAGGTCAGTAGCCTTTAGGTTGTGATGTCACAGTGTGTTACCCTGGTTAAGACTATGACATCATCCAGCGAACCTGGGGGCCTGGTGGGGGTGGTGGGCAGAAGAAGGTCTTTGAAACAATCTCTTTCATCTGCAGCCCGTGAGGAAACGGCCACCCGTTTTGGAAAAAGTTTCGAGAAGTGAGAAGCTAGAGAGAAGAATTACTAAGATTTACTGCCCGCTCCCTCCTCAAACGCCACAGACCCCTCAAAGTCAGGCCACAATCAAAGGCTGCAGACTTCTGAAGGGAAGATGCTGGAGGAAGAAATGCATTCCTCGAAACCAGAACACCACGTTTGCAGAAGGAGCATCAGTAACGCCGCAAGAAGAAACCCGCTCGCCCGCCCACGCCTGCGCGCACACTGACCCCAGCAACGACACTGTTTCTAAATGGAATGTATTTCACGAGGTGTCCCTCGGTCTTTAATCTAATCTAATCTGTCTCTCCCTCGGCATAAAAGCAAAAGTAAAGAGGAATTACAGGCCAGGAATGTTCGGGTTTAAAAGGCTTTTTTAATAAAAGGAGAAAAGGAAAAAAAAATACAAAAGCAGAGTGAACACTCAGACAGTTTTCATGACATTAAAACATCTTGAAAAATGTTAATCTTTTTTTCACCCCCGCCTAGGGTCAGGGGAAGGGGAAAAAAAAAGAATGGGTCTTTATTGTGAACATGTGTCAAGAAGGCTCCGCCACATAAACTCGGTACCCACGGTAAGTGTGTTTGCGTCGTCATGAATGTGAGATCAGAGAGGCAAGTTCTGCCAAAAGGCCATTCGTCCACGGGGGACACGTGCTGTGGGTCAAGAATCCAGTATTTTCCAAACGCGGTGTCCACAGCGCTCGCCGTCCTCTGACGGTGTCTTGTCATCCAAGGGCCGAGCCAGCGAGAGTGACTCCCAGACGGGATTATACCTAAAACACGGTTTCCAAATGTTCCTTCTTGGCAAATCTTTTAAGGAAACTCTATGCAGAAGGAATGTCAAGACATCTGTAATTAGATCTTAGAGGAAAGCTTGGAAGACGGCGGGCCAGTTTTTATTCGGTCTCTCCAAGACCCCATGTCATTGCCTGTCCTGGCTGTCGAGAGCCTTCTCCCATCACGTGGCCTTGGGTCATCAATCTCCGTGTCCCTTTCTCCACCAGGGTCCCCCGGAACCCTCTGGCGGTGCCAGGTCCCCCTTGGAAAGTTCACTGCAGCAGCTGGCAAGGCAGGAGCGGCGGCCTCCAAGCGGTCTCGGGCCAGGTCCGTGCTTAGGGCTCGGTGAGATGCCGTTTCTGGAGCTTTCGGCTTTGTTAGGGGCCTGGAGGTCTCATTAAGAAAGCAGAATGGAGCGCGGTTGGGGGGCCCCACGACTGCATTTCGGAAGATGTCTGTGTTGCGAGGAAAACTGAAGCCAAAGAGGAAGCAAAACAGGTCCCTCCAAGACCGTTCCTGTAAACTTTTCGGAGGGACCCCGGGGGGGGGGGGCTGCGTCTGGGGTGCGTTCGGCCATCCTGCTCTGATGTCGGAAGTGGGTCGGGGTCTGTCTCCGTGTGCCATATCGATGTGGGCCTGCTCACGTGTGAACACGCTTCTGCACGCCCGTGGGTCTTCCACGTGTGTTTGCAGGCACGTAACGCCTCTCTGTGCATGTGATGGGAGGGATGGGGAGTCCCGCCCCTGAGCCTGTGGCTGTGGCCTTTGCACACGCGTGGCGGGGGGGGGGGCATTTATAATTCGATGTACGTGCATGGAAGAGACAGTGCAAAATATCCCGTGTTCATGACACATGGCACTCTCTTTTTCAACCAACAGGCTATCTGCCGACCTCTCAGCTCTTTGTCACCCAAATACGATCTCAGCATGTTTGCAAAGCCAAACACTTCATAAATCTCAAGACGGGCTCGAACCTGGAGACTTTTAAAAAGAGAGAAAGCAGAAAGGGGGCGGGGAAGGGAGGCCTTGTGCGGAAGTCTCTGCCCTGTAATGAAGCCTCGCCACGATTCCAACTTAGAAGCAATTTTCTCTTGGCACTAGGTGGGATGGATCCCAGTGTTTGGGCTTTCTCTGCTCTCTCCATCCCTCCCCTTCGCCACGCTAACAGTGAGGAACAGATGTGCCCCACTTTATAAATGCTGACCAGCTGGGGAGGCAAGCGTCTACACGGTTTTTCCCAAATGCTGATGCCTGAGGAGGCCTCTGGGAGGGAGACTGGGGGTCTCTCAGACACATCTTGTGGCCTGCTTGCTTCCAGAAACTTCTTTGGGTTTCCCTGAAAGGGGAGTGCTAAAAAAAACAAAACAAACAAAAAAAAAATACAGAATACCCAGAGCCTTTGCTTCGGGCACCCACGTGACTGTGCTGCTGTCCATTAAGACCTAACACGCCAGACGGGTAACAATCCAGGGCTCTCCGGACTGAGATGAGGCTGGTGCGGGTGATAAGGATTCAGGACAGAGGGCTAAGGCTGAGCCTTGCCTTGCAACAAGTGTAAAGAGGCAAACTGGTATGTTTGCCGGTGATGATTATTTTTTTTTTCCCCCTTCCAGAAGATTAAAAGGACCATTTGTTTGCCTAAACCTCAACCTGGCTTATGGGTCCATTTTGTGGGTCCGTTTGTGGTGTGCTCCCCTCCGAAGGGCTGCCTGGAGAACACAATGGCAGGAAACTCGATTCAACACAGGCCTGGTGACATTTCTGTCTGGTGGGGTATGTGGGTGCGTGCGTGTGTGTGTGTGTGTGTGAGTGTGTGTTTGCACAGAGGCTGACATCGTGTTCTCCTCAATCAGATCACTGCTGGGCAGGCGTATTGTTCCTGCAGCTTTAGAAACAGCTGGAGGGATTGTATAAGAATCGTTTAAATAAAGCTGCTCATACACCGTCCGCTCCAGGGTTTGGGACAGAGATCAAACCCACACTACTGGGTTTTTTGTGGGTTTTTTTGCTTTTTGTTTTTTTTAAGACCATCTTCTCTGATTCTCCAAATGTGTTCATTTAATAGGTATCTCCCCCCACCTTCCCCCTCCCCACAAAACATACACAGCTTTCAATACAGTGTCAAATACATACAGAGACACACATAGAGCGTACATGTACTCGGCATCTAGATTTAAAACAAAACCAAAAAAAAGGGGGGAGGAGGCAATGTCCCAAAGGTCTTTTCGTGGGGCTTTCCAGTTCCTGTGTATCCTCATTCCCCAAAGGGCAGCCACCATCCCGCTCAGTTCTGCCTCTTGTACTTTATATAAATGGAATCGCACAGTATCACACCTTAGTAGCTGGCTTCTTCTGTTCAAAAATATGTGTGTGGGATTCTCCCATGTAGCTTTGTGCATTGGGAGGTCACTGGTCTCCAGCCAACGGGGGGATTTCATGCCCCCAGAGGACTCTGGGCAACATCTGGGGACATCTTTGGTTGTCACAACTAGGGTGCATCTGGTGGGTCCAAGTCAGGGATGTGGCTTCACACCCTACAGTCCACAGGACCGCCCTTCCCAGCAGAGGATCGAGTGGTCCAGGACGTCCATGTTGCCGAGATGGGAAACGCTTGCCAATCAATTGTTCTCATGGGTGTGCTTTGACTCCTCTGAAACGCCATATTTCGAGCTTCCTGGACACTCATGCAGGCACAGCTAAGTTAGCCTAAACCAAACTTCAAGTTCAAAGCTTTGATTCAGAGACAAGTTTCTTGACCTCTCGTTTTATCATGGAGGTGGGGACAGGGAGGGTAGTGAAGGGAGGTGGGGGGAGACGAGGAGGAAGACGGAAGGGGGCAGAGAAGGGTGGTCCCCTAACGATTTCTTAATCTGGTCTGGTGACGAAGCCAACCCCAGAAGGTCCTAGCAAGCCACCCATGCTTCTTTGGCAAGCAGAGGAAGGAAATGACGGGGGGTGGGGGGGACCCTCTCTTATGAACAGAGCCACACCAACGCACACAGACATAAACAGACAACCACACAAGTCCAAACATATACCCCCCACAGCTCTGAACACACACACACGCACACACAGTCACCACCAGGCCCCCTCTTGGACAGAGGACAAAAGAAAGACCAATGTTATTCTTAAAGAAACTTCTGTCCAAGTCCAGCTACTTAAAGGAACAGTTAAGATGACTCCAATCGTGAAAATCCAGCCGAGAGGCAGGGACCACATCTGTCTTGGTCACCACTCTATCCATAACCATACAGCCCTTGGGCCTCAGCTAGGAGCTCATCCTCAGCACACCTGCCATTTGGAACCACATTCTTTATGGCAGGGACTGTCCTGTGCATTATGGGATGTGGGCCAGCATCTCTGGCCTGAACAGACTAAATGCACCCCAGAGTCGTGACAACTGAAATCATCTCTAGACATTGCCCAGCGTCCCTCGGAGACATTGCCTGCAGTCCAGAATGTTGGTCTAGGGGCACCTGGGTGGCTCAGTGGGTTAAAGCCTCTGCCTTTGGCTCAGGTCATGATCCCAGGGTCCTGAGATCGAGCCCCACATCAGGCTCTCTGCTCAGCAGGGAGCCTGCTTCCTCCTCTCTCTGTGCCTGCCTCTCCACCTACTTGTAATCTCTGTCTGTCAAATAAATAAATAAAATTAAAAAAAAAAAAAAAAGAATGTTGGTCTAGCCCAGCGCTGGGCTCACAGAAGCAATTCCCCAACTGAAATCCCAGTGGATTGAACGAGCGAACCGCTCACATGCTTTCCTAAAATACAATGGACCCTCAGGGAGATTCACCTGATTTTTCCTCTTTGGCATCTACACAGACCAACAGTTTTAAACACAGACAGAGCTGGGCCTGGGCTCCCTCCCTATACCAGGGACCCCAGAGTTCAAGGCTTGGGTCTGGGTAAGGTCAGGTTCGACGGAGGCTGGCTGCTGCCATTGTGACAGCCCTTAAAGAAGTGGTCCCCAGAGGCATGCCCACACCACATGTGCCCTGCTGCTTGATGGAGGGACATTTATGCACTTTTCCGGACCCTGATTGGCTTTTAATTGTGTTTGGAACATTGTGCTCCCCACACACCAGCTGACTTTACTGCCACGTTGAGAGCTGTGTTCACCTCTCCCCTTCTCTTTACTCTGCCCAGGAGGTGGTGGGGGGGTGGTGCGGTCTGGACCCAGAAAGTACCTCTACAGAGTTTTCCATGCCACAAGCGGGGGGCCTCCTTTATGCCCTGCACCTCCCGGGGACACGTAGGTCTGTGGACAGGCTGGGAAGTGGGATTGCAGACCTACTTAGGCAGACGCTTGGTGTCTACTGTTTGCACAAAGAAGACAGCGCTTAAAGGTCATACATTCATTCAGCAAACACTCTCTGAATGTCAGCGCGCATGCATGCCAGGCACTGAATGTGGAAAGATCAAAGACCCCCCATTTCTTGCCTTCCAGCAGCAACAGAAGGAGCCAGAGTGAGCGACAGCTGTCACTCTCACTCAGCACCAAGCACTGTTTTGTTCCCCTTTGCAAGTATTCACCCAGTGAGTCCTCAAAATAATCCTCCGAGGTGGATCCTTTTATGACGATCAACTTATAAGCAAGGAAATCGAAGCTTACTTACCTGGGGGAATGACTAGGCCAAGAGGACAGGGTTAAGTGACGGAGGCGGGACTTGAACTGGAGGAGTGGCTAAGCCGCACTTCTCCACCAGGGGCAGTCTGAGCCCCTAGACGACGCTGACGCTGGGTGACGTCTGGAGACATTGTTGCCTGTTACCACCTGGTGATGCGGAGCTGGGGGCATCACAACATGGTCATCGTGAACCGAGATCCGGTTCCAAGCTGCAGAGCCACGGCCAACCTGACCACAGAAGCTCCCCTGTGGCTCCAGCTGTCACCCAGCTCACCATCTGTGGGGCTGCAGGGCAAAGGCCCTCCCACGAAACGACGGACTGTCGATCAATTCAGAAGTATCCCATGACATGGAGTCAGAAGCAGAATCTTCAAGGAGGCAGGACCTTGATGCTACAGAGGGGGTCTTCTCTTGGGAAAGGGACTCCAAGTCAAGATGTAGTAGCCACAGGCCACCAAAGAAATGCCTCCCCCCGCCCCCTGCCCTGGGCCAAGCTTTGCCAGCCCTGCGTCTATCAGACCTGTGGAATAACCAGGTTTTAAGAAGATGCACCTCGGCACCGCCCCCTTCACCGCCCCGCTGCCCAACCGGGTTTCATGGGCAGCTTCCTGGAGGCTGGGAATTCTGCCCTGCAGAGCCCAGCACCGAATCCACTGTCACAGCAGCAAAAGCACTTCCCATGACCCAGCATTTTACAGACTAGAAAGCCCCTGGACAGCAATGACAAGAGTTTGAGTGAAAAGCTCAGCCCGGGGCAGAGTCTAAATATGGTTCCCAAACCAAGAGCCCAGACCAAAATGGGAACAGTTGAGGGCAGGGTTTGGAGACAGCTAAGAGACAGGTGAGACCCAGGAAGTCAGAGCAAATGGGGTCGGGGGTGGGGCAGTGGAGACAATGCCCTGAAACAGTTCTGGCTGTTGGTGAAAATGCTTTAGATGCTAAGACTAAGCCATGGGTTTAACTGATCCCTATACCCATTCCTAACATCCTTCTCCCCTCCTGCCTCCTAAAAAGAAAAAAGATTCACTTTCCCGGCCTCTTAGCAGTTAGAGTAAGCCGTAAGGCACAGTTTGGGCCAATAAAACGTATGCAGAGGTCTGTTGGTAGGATTTGGAGGGGAGTTTTTATTTCTTTTCAAAGAGAAAGCTTCAGGAGAAAGCCTCCTGGTGCCAGTCTTTTCTCCTTCCTGTCTTAATGCAGACGTGATGCCTGGAGCTGAAGCAGCCATCTTTGAACACGAGGAAGACAAGCCCAAGAATAAAGTGTCAAAATGCTAAGGTAGAGTGACAACAAAAAATGCTGGGATCCTGATGACCTCACAGGGCAGCGGCAGCCCGCCTCCGACTACTCCGTTGTGTGAGAGAAAGGAACCCTCCCTTGTTTAAACTACTGTCCGTCGGGGCTTGCTGCTTATACAGTGCTCGGCAGATTCGTTTCTGTCTTGCTCTGCAGAGTTGTTGACAGGAGTGGATCGCCCTTGTCTGAGGAGCCAGCCGTGGGCAAGACACAAATCCCACCCGATAAAGTGCTGGCAACGCATCGACTGAGCCACGAGAGGAGGACTTTATGAGCAACAGTCAGGGGAACAACCGAACTGTCCAACCAGAGGGGATGTATTAGCTAAATCGTAGTGTCTCCTGATAATGGAATCCCCAGCTCTGCCCCCGAGAAATAATGATGTAGAGACAACTTTGCTGACATGGAGAAGCCCATGCTATGTCCTTAAGGTTTTGTTTTGTTTTTTTTTTAAAGCAGGTTATCTAACAACGAGGGAAGTCCTCTCTAGCAAGATGTTCACTGTAAGTAAATGCGGGTTGCAATTTGGGTTTTCATTGTAACTGTTCTTGTTGGTCATTACTTAAATATTTTACAATGAGTATATATAATTTTTGCTAATGGAAACAGTCATATGCACTATGCAAGGCGATCTTATTTTCATTTAAAGTGCATTTACTATACACTGAAGACGGGGAAGATATACAGTAAAATATGAATACTTAGCTCCAGGTGGTGGGATTACAGGTGATTTTCATTTTCTTCTTTTTCCTTATCTGCCTTTTTTTATGTTTTTGATAATGAATATATATGACTTGTTTAATTTTTCAAGTTCTGTTTTTGAAGAGCTGCTCATCTCATTCCGTTTGCCAAAGCCTCAAAACCTCCACTGGGAAATATTTTAATCCAATCAACCTCTTCTTGTCCTGGCAACAAACTCAGAGGCTGTGTGCTGTGATGTTAAGTATCTGGGAGGATGTGAAATTAGGAGACGGTTGAGTCCCCCATTTCTGGTCATTGTCAACTTTACTCCCTAAACTTCTTAATCCAACCCGTTGGTGTTGCCTTTAAACCCCAAAGCAAAAGAGAGGGTGATAAGAGGGAAATCCCACCTTCTGATACCAGAGATAAGAAATTCTCCTTCCCTTCTCCTTGCAGATAAATCACGCGGACCCACCCTCCGTGGAACGGCTTGGAAGAAGAGCCATAAAAACATGGCCGGCCAAAGCATTTGCAGAAGGATGATAGAATGACGTAAGGACAGAAAAATATACGATCAATTTAGCAGAGGTGGCTGTCAGTTTGGGGGCCCTCCAGAGTTCAAGCATGCCCATAAAAGAACTCAACAACCCAATGACTCCCCTGGGAGGAAGAGATCTCCCTCCAAATCCAGCCTGTCACCTAACATCGGTGAGCAGGAATGCCCCGGGGGGGGAGCAGCAGTTGGTTTATCTGTGTCTGAAGGAGCCTGGGATGGAGGGAGAAAGGCCAGGAGTGGACAGAGGGCCCTTCTCTCATGATTTAGGGCTCCGGATCTTCCAAAACAAAGTCTCTCTGGTGCCCCAGGGGTCCTGGAAAAGTCAGCCCAGAGAGGGACAACCATGGAAAACAAAACTCCCCGGGCTTGGGGTGGGGGCCCAGGGCGGGGGGTGGGGGGGGATTGTCGGGGGTCCAGTTGCTGCTGTCTAGTAGAACTAACACACGGGCCCCGAACATGCATGACCTCTGGTTCACATCAGCGCCACTGATCAAAAGGAAGCATCCCACCCCGCCCTGCCCAGGCCTCCCCATCCGGGGAGGATTCAAAGCTACTGGCTTCGTGGCTGGTGTGGCTTCCATTAACCCAGAGTCTGGTGCTGCGGACTTCTTGAAAAGTTGAATATCAAACATAATGAATCACAAGAAACCAATAGCTCAGGCCAGCCCGGTGACCTTTAAAGCAAGATAATATTACTCAAAACGAACATAGTTGTGGAACCGTGAAGACAAACAGTATTGGTTCAAGGGCCCTCCCATTCCGACTGCAGAAGACAGTCTAGGGTCTTGCGAGGCCGGCTCTCCTCACCCCTTCCCCTGCTTCCTCCAGCCTCAACCTGCTATGCCACGCACAGGTCTTTCGTTCTCCCCTAGAGAAACAGCAAGGGCGATGCCACACTGGGGTTGGGCACCACAACTGCTTAGAACACTGTCCATAATGAGTTCCACACATGCCCAAGTATTTACATCATCCAGACCAAGGAAATGTTCGCCTCAGTTTCCCGTGCACTGCTACAGGCCCAAATAACTATCCATACCCCCTTCCCCAGCACCCACCTTGGTTCCGAAATATAACAGACTAAGCTGATTTGGGGACCCTTTGTGTACCCTGCCACCGAGCAGCCGCTGGGGATTCCAAAAGAGCATGTGGCATGTGTGTGCACTCGTGGGTACATGAATGCCCCTTCTTTTTTTTTTTTTTTTTTTTGGTAATATCCGGCTTGTGCATTGCCCGAAGTTTTGCATGGAAATAGATACAGGGTATTTTGAGATCTAGACGGAATCCTCACTTCAAGAGATCAGATCGGTTTCAGGCAGTGCCTGGGTTCAGCGAGAGGCCAGTCTAGCCAGAAACGTAAACCAATTCCAGCCAGGGCTAGGTGAATATTCACCAGACAGACGTATTGGCCCCTCATAGACTCAGCTCGAATGCACACACCAGAGCAAGCACCTCGCATGCGTACACACACACACACACACACACGCACGTACGCGTGCGCGCGCACACACACTCATTCTGTGCTTAGCTGTCATAAAACTTAAGACACTTATATGGGGGTGAAAGGTCAGGAGGGGGAGAGACATTATTTTCTGTTATTAATTACACCTTATCCATTCGACATGTGCTGCGCTCGTCTTAGATAAAGTTACAGTTCTATTTTATTAGGAAGCCTCCGGGATCGTGTAAAGGGGGATTTTGGATGGAGACAAAGGAAATGGCAGGAGGGGGAGGGGGCTCATTTGTTCTCCTGCTCAGAAGCGGAGCCAGTCTCCTTCCAGGGCCACTTCCAGGACTAAATCTGCACATTCTTGGAATAGCTTACTCTGCAAATGCTAAATGAACCTGGTCCCCAAATCAGCTCACAGCCCTGATCCGGGGCTGTGGGTTTCCTGAAGGAAAAGGAGAAGAGGAAGGGGAGAGGGAGGGTGGGGAGAACGTGCCAGCCAGGCTGGGGCAGGGTTCAAAGGCAGAGGTGAGACCAGCCAAGGTGGTGGTTGGGGGAGGGGGGAAACCCAAAAGTTCAAGTCCACATCCGGGTCACCCTTGCCTGGCTGGCAACTGAGCAGCTGCTGCGGGGAGTTCTTCCTTCCCGTGGGCACAGGGGCGGGGAGGTAGTGCTGGGTGGTTGGGCGGATAGAGGACCTCGGGGCCGGACAGGAGGGACCCTTGAGGTCCTTCACCCTTAGACAAAACGGGAGTCATCTGCCATGGGAAGGAAGGAAGCAGGACTCCATACAAGTGACAAAATGACAAGATAAGAAGGAGACTGTCTTGCTCCCAGGATAAGATGAGGGGGCGCCCGGGAAAAGACCCAGCAGGACAAAGCCTGGATTTAAATCTCAGCTCCAGCTGTTTTCCTGGGACAAGCCTCAGTTTATCCTATGTGGAAAATAGGAGAATCCCATCAACGGTGACCCAGACAACACCACGGCCACCGAGAGCAGCGATTACTTGAAAACGGCTGGGACAGTCATCAAGAGAGCTCGTCCTTCTGTGATGCTGGAAGATAACATAATGGGAAGCGCATCAGAGCCATAAATCATGGTGCAGATATAATTTATTGATATTAATATGATCTGCCCTGTCCTTCCCCAGCCCCCTGGGCTGCCAGGGGAGTCTGTGCTCTGTCATCGTGCACTTGAAGACAGGTTGCTTTGTCCCTTCTCTCTTCTCGTTTCTAATCACGATGTTCTAATTCTCCAGCTGAGGTTGAATTCAATTCTCGGCCAGAGCTAGATGCCATATATTAGCCCCTGTCTGGGACAGCGATCTGGCTTCTGTCTTCTAGACACGGGAGAGCCTCCATGTGCCTGGGGTTACTATGCTCCAGGCGCTGGGCTCTCAGAGCTCTGACACCGGGGATCACACTTAGGGCCCTCGGAGGTATTCCTATCATCCCCATTTTGCATACGAGAAGACTAAATGTCCAGGACTATGCCGCCTGATTTCATCCCAAGGGTGCCTCCCTCCAAACCTGCACGTTCTGCCTCCCGAGTGCTTAGCATCATTGCATGGGGGTCTCTGGACAGCTCCGGTAGGCAGCCCTCCCCCCAGCTGTTGCTATAAGGTTCAAGAGGAGCATGCCTGCCGTCTGGAGTTCAGTTCAGCACGGGCCAACCCTTGCGATGATGCTGATCTCAACCCACACGAGAAAGGAAGAGGAGGAGGAGGAGGGAGAGAGGGAGGAGGGGACCTGTGGTTGGAGCATCTCTATCTGCTCATCAGAATGTTTCCTGGGGGTTTGGCCAGGAATTCAGGCCCGCAGGCCCCACCGGGAGTCCTGCCAATGAAGCCAGGACCCTGGTTCCCTTTGATCCTCTCCAGGGACCATCCCTCCCCTGACGCAATCCAGCCCGGCAGCCCGATGCCTCATTTGTGATAGCCCAGTGTCCCTGAGGTCCCTCAGGGTGCCTGGCTAGCGGGAGACTTTGAAGGCCCGGTGACGCTGGTAGGGAGTTGTATGTGCTGGGGGAGAACAAAAGCCAGTATCCTTATGTCTCAAGCATGGGATCTGCCCACTCACTCCCCATTTCTTGCTCTGGTCCTCTTTCTCCGCCTGTGACCCTGTCTTTGTGTTTCTGTTTCTCTTTACATGCCTGGTGTGGTGTGTCTGACCCTCTCCTGCTCCCGCCTTCTCTGTTGCTGACTCTTTCCCTCCTTTCCCTATCCCTCCCCTTCTCCCCTGCTGTCCCTTGCGTACTGTCCTAGACTCTTAATCTCTGGTTTCTTTCCCTTCTCTCTGTCCAGCTCCCTGTAGCTCTCTGTCCCTCTTTCTCTCTCTGTCTGACTCCCTGTTTCTCTCCTTACTTCCCTTCTCTCTCTCTTTATCCTTCTATCTCTCTTGGGGCTCCTCCCACCCCACCTCTGCCTCTCGTTCTGCCCCCATGGGCTGCGGGGCCCCTTCTCTGTCCCCCAGGGCACCCGGAGAGCCCAGTCCCTCCACAGATCAGCTCAGCAGGGGCGGCGGGAGCAGCCACGGATATACGGCTTGGGGTGCTGAGGTGAACCCCAACCCAGAGCCCACCTGAGGCACTCAGGTTTGGGTGACCTGGTCCAAAGCCTCAGCCACCTTCTCTCCATCACTAAGAACATCTGGGCTTGCAGAAGACCAAGGTCATTTCCAGTATCCAAACGCACTGCTGGGAGAGAACACGCCGCTTGACGGAGAGTCTGGGGAGGTTTGATGCGTGGGCGTGAACAGCCTCCACTGTCCCTGAGAACCTTCCAGACGTGCTAATCAACTTCCAACTCACTATTCCAACACTGCCGGGGGGGCTGCCAAGCCCACGCTTGCAAACTGGCTCTAAACAATCCTTTTTCCACCATTCATCACAGCCCAAAATGTTTCCTTGGCTAAATCTTGGAGCTCATCTACATTATGAAACTTTATGAACCAAATGTATCCACAGATGTATTCACACATCTCCCCATCACAGCAGCACCAACACCCCCAGCACACACATTTATCTACCTATTAAGGGTCTACCCAGAATCCATTAAGCCATTCTCCTAACCTTTCTTTAAGTCATTTCTCCATAGGCCAGTGAATCGTATTTATCTTATGATTATAAACCAGAAAACTGAGATTCAGATCAACACAATGACTTGTCCAAGGTCACACAGCTGGTACCAAGAACGCCCTGCTGAGCAGCCTTTTCACTTGCAGGAAAGACAGAGTAGGAAACTTGCCTGGATTTTGATTTTTTTTTTCCTTTCTTTGTGTGTGTGTGTGTGTGTGTGTGTGTGCGCGTGCAGCTCCCCGTTTTCACTGATTTGCATTAAAACTGGGTTTGTTTCCATGCCAAGCATATTCAGTCATTTCCGCTTCCAGAACCCATACCAAGGCAGAAACTGAATTTCTCTTTTCTAGAAAATTGCCTTTTTTTTTTTTTTTTTTTTTTGGCTTGGAAGTACTGTTTTCTCCTCCATTTAGGGGAAGGAGGCATTCCGGAGATTTAACTTTTGGAAGGCGAATTTGGCATCCGGGATTGTTTTCTGCCTTGTTAAACTTTTCAGAAACTGTATCACTTTTAAACAGCCTAGGGGGCTCTCCCCCTGCCCCCCAAGCCCCTCTCCAAAGGACCCTCTCCATGAGCCTACACGTTCCCTCATCCCATCTGTCAGGGGCGGCAGCCAAAACACGTCCCAGGAAAAGCCAGAGAGGAAGAGGCGAGGCAGGGAGAGAGATGTCTAATCATCACAAAACCTTTGAAAAGTATCTTGAGCAAATCGAGTTTGTCTAAAACGCATCTAGCATTTAACATTTAATAGGAGCTCATCAACTCGGTGTACCACATGCGCTGGGGAAATGGATCCTTTCCCTTTAAGGGCCTGTTGACGTGAGGTGAAGGAGAAAAACAGTTGTTATGATTCAGAATCTCAGGATGAACCCAATTAATCAATGCTGAGATGATTTGAATCATGTGGCAAATGCTTGGTCACCTCTCTGATATCCTATCCCCAACCCTCGGAAGACACAGACATGATTGATGTCACCTGTGACCACCGCGTCTCCAGGCGAGACCCCCCCCAAACCCCGCAGACAGAGAAACAAATTAGATCCAAAGGCCGGGGATCAGTTTCAGAGGGGACAGGCCCCCCGGCGGGGGGAGGGGTGCCTGGCCTGGGCTGTCTGTCACAGGCTGGCAGAAGACAGAGGCCAGACCATATGGAGGCTGGGAGAGAAGGGGCGCCCGAGGTTGGGGTGGTGAGGGCCTCCGCCCGGCTCTCAAGGAGCTCGGCTCGCAGGGCCCAGAGCACGCTCATGTCTTGGAGGGCTTTTTTCTTTTTTTTAATTTTTCTTTTTTTAATGTGAAAATAATTGCTCAAGTTTCCCCTGCCTCTTAGGGTTACAGTCAGGCGTGTCTGCCCTGGGCCTTGACTGAGAGGAAATGCATTGGGGAGGGAGAGGGTGGGAGAGAGTGTTAATCAGAGTTATTTGGATTGCTTTTGGTGTCTCTGCCTGTTACACACACACACACACACACACACACACACACTGACTTTTCTCCACAGCCTCTGTGACTGCCCACCATCATACCCACCTCCTGTCCCCCAGCTCTGTACTACCATAGTCACCAACACCTTCTTCTATCAGCCTCCCATGCCTTCTTCCCTGCCTTCCCATGAGAGAATGGAAGGTAGGGTAGGTAGGAACCTCTCCTGTGTTCCTCAAGATGTCTTGGCTTCCCAGAACAGACCCTCAGCCTCCACCTGTCCACGCACACATGTGCACACACAATTTTTTTACCCAACTCCAAATAGCTTCGGAGCTTATCAACCACACAGTGGGCCCGGCTGTCTCCTTCCTACTTTCTCCTTCCCCTATCTCCTTATTCATTCTTTTTTCCTTACCTCTCTTTTGTGTCTTTTATCTCCCCCTTCCTCTTCCCTTCTTTCATTCATTCATTCAACCCACACTTCCCAAGCGCTGTAGACACCTCCTTCCCGAGGCTTCCAGGAAAGACCAGATTATGTCCATTCCCCCTGAGTTTCCAGGAAAAGGAAGCCGAATGAGAAAGTGAGCATTTCCCATTTCCTCACATTTCTCACCCACATCCAAGTCTGCGATGCCACTCAGTTACCCCGTGCCTTTCATCCTGTCTTACAACCGCCTCCCTCAGAGCCTTTGCTAACACCAGCCTTCCTCCCAGACCAGGGACCAGAATCCTGGAGGCTAATCTACTTTTCCATCTCACGGGGCCCTGGGATGCCTCCCCAGGTGGTCTTCCTGAACCACCTGGACAGCCCGGAGCTCCTGTGAAGTCACCGGAAATAAAGGATCGCCAGAACCGTGCTGACTTTGGGCGTGCTGTCTCCCCTGGTCCCCTGCGCCCAGCACACAGTAGGTACCCTCAGCAGCTGTTGGAGACCCCAATGACGAGCCCTGTACTGACGAACCCTCATCACGCTACACTGTGTTCATCCGAAAAGACAGTAACACCTCACCTCTTGCCAGAAAGGTTTTCAAACTGTCTACCATGCAGATGGCAGGGCCTGAAAGCAGCAAAGGGGCGTGGCCCTGGAATCTGCATTTTAACCACACTCCCAGGGGACTCTGATGCACGCACTCCTCAGGCTCCTCTTTAAGAAGTTCCGCTGTGGACAAAAGGGAGCCATGGAAGGTGTGTGAGCAAGAAGAGCATGACTTTATCAGTGCGGGATTTAAATAGGGCTGTGGGGGGCGCCTGGGTGGCTCAGTGGGTTGGGCCTCTGCGGCACGGGTCATGATCCCAGGGTCCTGGGATCGAGCCCCGCGTCGGGCTCTCTGCTCAGCGGGGAGCCTGCTTCCCCCTCTCTCTCTGCCTGCCTCTCTGCCTATTTGTGATCTCTGTCTGTCAAATAAATAAATAAAATCTTTTTTAAAAAAAATAATAAAATAAATAAATAAATAAATAAATAGGGCTGTGGTCTGGAGGGTGAAGTGATGGACCCCGAGCTGGGGTTGGCGGGAGGAGGGGGCCGGTGGTGGGAGAGATGGGCTGGGAGACAGCGTGGTGGTAGAAGTTCCAGAACTCTGTTGCGAGCTTAGAGGCAGAATCTGCTCAGAAGGGGCTCTAGGGGACTTAGAGTGTGTTCATTTGGGGCATTTCAGGGAGCCTTTCTGGGCTTTACTGCTTCGTGGGAGAAGGGGCCATGAACAAGAAGAAATTGGCAGATCACAAGGTTGGAATGTCCGTGGGGAAGGGAAGAAAGGAAAGATATCCCCCCTTTCCTTCTTTTATTCCCTCCCCCTCTCCACTTCCGAATCCCCCTTAGCCAGCCTCCTGAACCTCTAATTCCAGCAGCACTCCCCACCCCAACCTGCAGGGTCTGGAGGGACCAGACTCCCGGCTTCTACCCTCCCAGGGTGCTCACAACAGCATCTGGCCACGGACTCTGGTCTCTGGCCGGCGGCATCTGTTTGCAATGTTTGACTCAGTAGTTTTATTTCTGCTCAGCGGTATAATATAAACTATCTTGTTACACGGCAGGCAGGCTGGGCACAGAGCCGGGCCGCTCTGCAATCCTGCAGCAGGACCAAAGCACAGCTTAAATGAGCTGGTGGGCTTGGGCAAGGCCCTTTCTGCAGTCAGGAAATGGCTGCTTTTCTAGAACGTTCCCCCTGGCCTGGGCCTCTGCTGTGTGAGTCCCGGGGGCAGCTCCTGGCTGACCCCTGGAAACTACACCGCCCACAGCAACATCCATGCGTGTGCTCACAGCGTGCATGCACACACACACGCATATCCCACACCCCACGTCTTGTCCATTTCTGGAGTCTGTACAGATAGATGAGAACTATTTGCTGTTAAGGATGGATATTAGGTAAAAGCTCGACTTCTGGAGGCGGTCTGCCCGGGCATCAATCCCTGGAGTATGATTTTGGGTCAATGCCTTCGCCTCCCCTGGCCTCAGTTTCTCCATCTGTGCAATGGGGTCCACGGTCCTTCCCCGCCCCCATGTTCCGGGGCTGTTCGGAGACTCGATCTCTGCAAAGCGCTGAGCCCGGCGCCCCGTGTGTGGTGTGCGCTTTCCATAAACACTAGCTGTTATTACAATCACTGGGATGTTTGAAACGAAATGATAAAAAAGGCCAGCTGGTACTGGGAGCAGCAACTGGGATCGTCATTACGCACAGCCCAGATCGAAGGAAATGTTCATCCCCCCACCGGACGTGGGGGCAAACACGAGAGGAAACCAAACCTCTCTCCCTGCTCCCCGCAGATGCCCTTTGCGGTAGATGACGGGGTCCCCAACTTGGGATAGAAGACAGGCAGGCCCCTATGTCTGACTCCCCAAAGATATGGGAGACCATGCTGAGACCTGATGGAGGGACAGGACCCCCAGCCCTCTGATTTTTATCAGTGGTCAAGGTCGAAGAAAGTGAAGAAAGAACAGTGTGAACAGCGACAGCCCCGACCGGCACCAAGCTCGTGGGCACTAAGGTGGGTGCTCTTGACTCTGACCACAGCGAGGTGCCAGACATCTTTACCATGCCACAGACCCTGAATTTAGATATTCCCCAAGTCAGAGGGGTCATTCGTCCCTGTGCCCTGGACCCTGAGGGACAGTCCCACCACCCCTTCCCTGGCAGCCTCCCTGTGGTTCACCCTGACTGCAGGGCGTCCTGGCAGCCCCGCCTCTAGGGGGAGCCCGAGAGAAGCACCTTCACTTCCTTTTTCTTTCCCTATGGAATACCCAGCCCAGCATTCGGAGTCCGGTAGTTGCCCCCACGAATGTGGAACGCCTGTGCATCCACACGTGCGTGCTACAGTGAGTGAAGCATGTACGTGTGTCTGGTGGACTTGTGAGAGGTGTGTGTGCACACATGCGGGGAAGCTGTGTGCTCTGCGCGTGCACACACACACGCACACACAAACACACACACGTGTATACACACGCATGTCCCCACAACAGGACGTCAAGCCCTGCCCAGCCGCAGACAGCCTGGCCCGGGCACACCCAGGGCAGACGGAGAGAAACTGGAAAGCTGAGGATGGGGTGGGCTCGCATTGGGAGGTCATTAAAAAACACTTATAAAAGCCACTTTCCCCGAAAAGGAAACAGTCCACTACAAGTTGTAGCCAAAGACCTTTACTGTGACAGTCAGGGACCCACGTGTCAGATAACCACACATCCCTGCCCTGAAATGAATGATTTAACATCAATTTGCTTTTCTGTCCGCTGTTGGCTACAGATCCCATCCTCTGGTTCTGTCTTAAGCACCCGTGCTCCTTCCCTCTGTGTCCCTCGCTCTCTGCCTCTCTCTCTCTCCTGTGGTTATGCTTCCTTCTCTGTCTCTCTGGGTCTGCCTATTTCCCCGTCTCTCCCTCTCTGCGGCCTTCCTGTCTCTACTTTCTGTCTCCCCATGTCTCCCCATGTGCCTCCTCCCCCTTCTCTCTCTCTGTTTCTCCTTTCAACTGCCACCCTCCAAACCTGCCTCCATCTCTCCTGTCCATCTCACGCTGTCTATTTCCGACCTCTGTCTGGGTCTCCTCTGTGTGCCTCCGTCTCCGGGGATCTCCCTCCCCACCCCCTGTGCATCCTGGCAGCCCACCGCCACGTCGGGGCCTGGGGATCATCACTCAGCGGCCCTGCCCGATCCAGCGCCGGCCCCTTTGTTCACTGCTCCCTCCCCTCGCCGCCCACCCTCCAGGCCTTGCTTTCTCTTCCTCCCTCCCAGGCCCCAAAGCTAGGCAGGGCTCTCCAGCCCAAAATGTGGAAAAATGTGGCCCCGGCTCTGGGGCTCAGGCACCAGGAGGCCCAGGATGGGCATCAGAGCTGGACCACCCCCATACAACCCCTGGGGCCATTAGGGAGACAACCCCCACCACCACCACTTTCACCACCCCACAGTCCCTGGCCCCTGCTACTCATAGCTCCTCTGGGCAGCCTGTAGCACGGGTAAGGTCAAGTTCAAGGCCATGGGAGGCCTGACCCCAGTGGCCTTGGCCAAGTGAGTGCCCTTCTTGGGCTCTGTAAAATAATTCTCAGGGCCCATCCAACTGTAAGTGAAGAGACAATGGTTTATCCACGCTGTCCGCCCCCCGTCTCCAGTCAATACCCAGCCTCCAGGTAGGTGATGTGCCAACTGAAATCCACAGTGGGTCTTCCAAGAGGCTCCTCCTGGCTCAGCCTTCAGGCTGCCTCCATCTGTTGCCTTGGGCACCAGCCACCTTTACCCACCCTCTCCCATTTCCTGGAGCAGATAAGGAAAACCTGACATTTCTGTAGCAAAAAGTTCTGTCCCCCTCCGCGGAGTCACTAGGAATAGAATTAGCTCAATAAATCAGCCCCAAAACATTCATCAGCACATTTCTGGGGCTATCGGCCGGAGCACAGATGAGACCAGTTGTTGCAGGAACAATCCACCACCCAGGACTCTGGCTTTGGGTATCTGTGATCACCGCAAGGATGGTTCAGCTCAGGGCCAGATTCAGGTCAGGGAGATGCAGTATTGTAACCTGCTTACACAGCAGGGGCCAGAGGAGATGCAGTCCTTAAACTGCAGCGGTAATAATGAAAAAGGAGGGGGGGTGGGTTGAGTAGGGGTGCACTGTGCCTATATGGGTCTCAAATTAGTACTCACGTGGGCTGCTGTGAATGAATCCTCATGCAAGCATAAGCAGGCAATCTCCTAGGCCGAGCCTAATTCCTCCAGCCAAGCCCTTTGCCCTTCGAAGTACTCTAACCCCTGGACCACAATGATTTTTGCAGTTGGAGAAACTGAGGCCCAGAGAGGTGACTGACCGGCACATAGTCACACAGTAATTTGAGTACAGAAGGAAAACCAAAGTCTGACTCAGGGCACTGCCTCGCTTCCTCCCTCAGAGCTGCAGCAAGGACCCTGGCCCAGGAGGGAGACGGTGAGGGGCAGAACATTTGGGTTCCACTTTTGTTTCCCCTCTTGACTTGGTGGCGGACATCAAGCCATGCTCAGCCCCTCTCTGGGCCTCAGTCTCCCCCACTGCAGGGTAGCCGGAAATGACTGCCCCAAGATCCACTCATTCCATTTTGCAGCTGGTGTCAGAGGCAGTCAGAAGTGACTGCCATCAGAACGTGCCAAATTTACAGAAAGTGAGCTCCCGCTGAGAACCTCCTCCCTCCTAGAGTTCTGGACCCATGACTTTACTAGCTCTGTGACTAAACAGATGACTTAACCTTTCTGTGTTCTTTAAAGACCCGAACTTTTGAATGTCCCTGCCTACAGGGCTATTAACATGCAAAAAGAACTATGCATCAGACATAGCATAGTAGGTGCTCAATAAAATGCTGGCAACTATTATTATTTTTATTCTTAGTAATAATACTTGTAATACCTGTAATCCGTTTCTCCCGTCTGCAGCTTCAAGACTCCCCTCCCAGATCTGCTCCACCATCAGCTCAGCCCTTGGACTAAGAGGAGATAGGGTCCATCGCCCGTCGGGAGATGGAGGGTGGACAGCCCTTCGCTTGCAGGGGCTGGTGCCCAGAGCCAAGGCTATGTACCTCCATGGTGGCCCCCTTGGAAAACACAGCCTTACTTAACTCCTGGCATCCCCCCTCCATCTTCCTGTTTGTTCCCAGGGTGACCTTGGGGAAGAAAACAAAGCTCAGGGTTAGTAAGCCTGGGATTTCTTTCACATGACTCGGGATGATGTTGGGAAAAGTTCTCCAAAGGCATGAATAGTGGTGGTGAGGAGTGCCTGCGCCTGAGTTCAAACCCTGACTCCAGGAGCACCAGGGTGGCTCGGTCCATTAACCACGGACTCCTGATCTCGGCTCACGTCTCCATCTCAGGGTTGTGAGTTCAAGCTCTCTGTTGGGCTCCGTGCTGGCCATGGAGCCTACTTAAAAAAATAAAATCATAAAAATCCTGAATCCAGCTCTCCCTTGCTGTGTGACTTTGGGCAGGAGACAACTTCTCCGTGCCTCCATTTTCCTATCTGCCATGTGGAAAGTACGTAATTCATAAAGGCATTATGAAAAATATTTGTGAAAGATGCATGAGTAGAAGGCTTAGAACAGTGGCGAGCCCGTAACAGCTGCTTTATCAAAGGGCCATTGTGATACGTATTTAATAATCTCACATTAAGTCATCACTAATAATTATTGTTAAAAAAAAAAAAAAGTTTTGCTCAAAATTGGAACTGAATTCCAAAGGGGAAGCTGTGAAACTGACCTCATGATTCAGCCTCAGTTTCCCTCATTTGCAAAATGACCATAACACCTCCTAGCCGGGAAACTGGCTGAAAAATGAATGAGGAATTCCATGCAGAGAGCAGTACTGGATGGACACTTAGTAAGCTTATTTCAGCTGAGCCCCAATCCACTACCTCCCTCAGGAGACTTCCAACGCCGGTTAGGGAATGCCGGTTAGGGAATGCGCGCTCTCCACCGAACACACACACACACACACACACACACACTCTCTCTCTCTCTCTCTCTCTCTCCATTCCTTTTAAAAGGGGTCACGAAGGGAGGCAGTTATTCGGACGTTTACCTCCCCTCCCCCAATTCGCTCTCCAAAAGGGTCTGAGGGCGCCCGCCGAAAAGCTCTGATCCACCAGAACAGCCTCCGCCTCCCCTCGCGGGTGTAGACCGAGATCCGCGGGGACAGGAGGGAGGAAGAATGTTTGCGCGGCCTTCAAACGACTTGGCAGGCCACAAGAGGGAAAAGGCCGCTCCGGGGAGAGTTCAAATTGAAATTACACGGAGTGGAGAACGTGCAGATCAGCTCTGAAGCTCATAAAAAAAAAAAAAGCGAGGTGACTGAGAAGAACAAACACGCCTCCAGAAGGAAAATGGAAAAGTTCGTAAAACGCGCTCTTCAAAGCCTGGCCGGGGTGCGGGGGAGGGGCTGGGCAGTGGCCTCGGGACAAGGCCACTGCCCCCCTGGGCTGTTCCCATCCCGGATCTGAAAGGGAGAAACTGGCCAGGCCTCCCTCGCCTCTGCCCCCTCCTCCGATGTGCTTCCACGCGGGGAACAGGAGCGGTTGCGGAGAGTGGTGCGAGCTCCAACAGAAGCAGAGCCTGAAGTCTGGGTGGACCCCACGCCGCTGAACGTGGGGGGTGGGGGGTGCACTAGTTAAAGCTGAGTCCTGAACCATAGGCAGGGGCTAGATCATTGGCTCCTTGATTCTTCGCTGGAGGTCTGGCATTGTTTGCGTTTTACTCAAAGAACACTTGGAAAACCTATGGAACCTTCCAGAGGAATAGCCTGCTCTCCTGCCGCTGATTCTCCCCACCTCAGATTGCTTCCACTTGGGAGAAGGCCGCGGTTGCCGTAGCCCCACGCGGCGAGCGGTGCGCCCTGCGCTCTGCGCTCGGGTGCTTTGCACAACCGGCGCCGGCGAGGTCACGCGGACCGGCCCTGCTCCCCGGTTTGCCCCGACGCTCAGCTCCCTGCGCAGTTCATTAGCGTTACAGACCCTCGATCACTCCCGCAAGCTTTGCAGAAAAGCCTGGACGTGAACCTCACGCCCCGCTCGCACTACCCCATGTCACCCCAAGCGGAGTATTCTCATAAAAGATGCGCGGCGCCAGCTCCCGAATCCCCAGCAGTCGCGAGCCGGCGTGCGCCCCCGCCTACGTCTCTCGTCTCTCGCCTCTTGCTCGGGCTTCATCGTCCGCGCGCCCGAGGAACTTTCTACGGGCTACTGACCTGAGCTGCGCTGGAAACTGGTCCTGAGGCGGGACTCCTCCGTAGCTTCCACGGAGTTTCTACAAGCCTCTAGCCCCATTCGAGCCGCAGTGATCCCGCCAGGTCGGGGAAGTTGAGGCTCGCGAAAGTCAGGTTGCCCCCAAAGCCGGCCGCCCGGGAGAGACGAAGTGGGCCTGAACTCAGGGTTTACAGGTTGCGGATCGGAGTGGGCACGTCCTGAGGCACCTCTCTGACCTGCTCGAATTGGGTCGTGCGCAGTGGTCCATCCTGCAGAGAACGGAGGCTCTGACCCAGGAGGCTCTAGGGAGAGAGGGTTGCTCTGCCCTTCATCCTCATCCTCGCCCGGCTGGAGCCGATTTCTCCCACCCACACTCCACTCCCTCCCCGTCCCCTCCATGCCCTCCAACCCCCGCTGAGCTTCTTAGAATTTCTTGACCCAAACCTCGAAACTAACAAGAAACTTCAAACCTCCCTGCAAAGCTCGCGCCTAGGTCCGTTGTATCGCAGGTTCTCAGCCTTAGCGAGCACTGCAGTCACCTGAGGGGCCTGCTAGAGCCAGACTGCCGGGCCCCGTCCGCAAAGATCGGGATTCAGAAGGTCTGCGGTGCGGCGGGAGAATTTGCATTTCTAACAGGTTCCCGGGGCGGGCGATGCAGGTGCGGCCGCTCCCGGAATACGTTTTCAGAATCAGCGCTCGACCTGTGTGGGTTTGATCCATGGTTCCTCCGTTCCTAACGTCTGCGGAGCTTGTCTACTCCCCTTCAGTGCGAGGACGCCAGGCTTCTCCGTGTGTCCCCAGTACCTACCACAAGGCTCTGCACGCAGTAGGTGCCTCATGAATACTTGGGCTTAATCAGGAATGCCCCATAAAGTCACCCATCACAGAGGTTGAGTGTGCCAGGCGGCACTCTTCCGGGCGCATTAGAAGTAGCGATTTAATACCAACCACGGGCAAATCCCAAAACAGAGCCTCAGGATGGAGATGCGCCGGGAAAGTCTCCACGTGGAAGCCAAGCGCTGCCCAGTGCTTAGCCACTGCTGTCTTCTCCACAAACCGGGGGCTAAGCATCTTAAAGGGACAGTCCGGGAAGGCTGGGCTCTCCAGGCAGGCAAGAGTAGAATAGGGAAGTCCTGAACCGATCCAAGTTCCCCAAACCCTAGAATATGCGCCCCTGGCACCCACCTTGCACCTGCTTGGGCCAGCCTATCTGTGCATCCCCAGACTGGAAGGCACCCAGCACGCCTGGAGCCACACCTTCTGTGCCAGAGTTACCCATAACCTTTCTAAAAGTTCCAGAACCCTCTACCAAGTACTTAGGGGTTTCGACACCAGAGGATTCCACAGTTTAGGTGAAGAGGCATAACTATCCAGTCAGTGACGCTATGCCTCAACAGGAAACCATCACCCAGGTAATACAGGGTGCGGGCAAGAGCGTCCCTTGGAGAGCTGAGGGCACCCCCTCTTACAACCTCCAGGTGGAGGCCCCCCTCCCCCTCTACTGCTGGGGCCAAGCTTCTGTGTTCAAACTGTATTTTGTCCCTGAGTTCTGCACACAGCTCAGCGTTCCTGGGCCACATCATAAAAAAATTTACAAGACTATGTTAAACTGGCAGTAAAAACAATTAACTTTAATGGTACCTCGGGTGGGTGGCTGGGTGGGTCAGAGGGAGGGCCCAAGCTTCCTCCTCTCCTGACCAAGAAGCCAGGTAAGGGAGGGGACCGGTTGTCAGGCAGGCCTTTGGGTTCAGAGGTTCAAAGTTAAATCTAGAAGAGGGCAGAGCACAGGGGCCACAGGAGAAGAGTTCAAGTTCCCCCTTGAAGGTAGCCAGCTGAGTGACCCTGAAGAAGCCTCTTAACCACTCTGGGACTCACTATTCTTATCTATGAAATGGGAAAGTATAAAAAAATCTATTAAAATGGGAATTTATTTTTAAAAAAATCTCCTCACGATTGTAAGGTTTGCAAATAACAGTAATTTTGTTAAGCACCTCCCACTGGGCCTGACTGGAAAGATAGACAAATTTATTAAGCATGTTTGTTTAATAAATGATAAATGTTAGTTTCTGGAGGACTCAGGCTCCCCAGGTGTAAAGTGAAAGGGAAACGGTAGGCTGTTGCAGAGGCTGGAGCCTTCCCCCTTCAGAGCCCTGATGTGGCCCCCATCACTTACAGGTAGGTTTCCTGCTAAAATTGACCTCCTTGTCCAGTCAGTGACCCTGGCAGCCACCCTCTGCTCAGGCAGCCTGAAGCCCCAGGCTTTGAAACTGACCTGGATCTCTGGAGAACTGGCAAGGAAAGGAGAGTGGCAAGGGGGTGGGGACAGGGCCTCTGCTCCCACGCGACCTGGTCCGGGACCTGGAAGCCCTAATTCTGCAGGCTGCCTTGACCGGGAGACAATTAACCATCCATTTCCGGGAAAGCTCTGTTGTCTGTGTGTGGCCCTCTCAGCCAACCAGGACTGGGGAGAGATGCCCCTGCCTGGGGACTGCCCATAGGAGGAAAGCACCCACTGACCTGTTTACCCACATTAGAACATGCACCTGCCATTCCTTTCTGGGTAACAAAATCAATTCAGAGCCCATTTCCGTTTTTTCCCACCCTCACCCCCCCCCAGCAGAGATTTGTCCCCATTCATTTCAGGCACTTAAACGAAGTTAAAAGACTGGCATGATGATCTGGGAGAAGGTAGAATGATGCCTAATTTTTCGACTGGGCTAAAGGATGCCCAGATAGTTGGTAAGATATTATTCCTTGGTGTACCTGTGAGGCTGTTTCCAGAAGAGGTTGGCATTTGAATGGTGGATTGATTTAATAGGACAGCCCTCACCAATGCGGGCGGTCACCATGCAATCCACTGACGACCCCCCCATAACACAAAGAGGAGGAGGAAGGGCCAATCTGCTCTTGGCTTGAGCTGGGACACTCATGATCTCCTGCCCTCAGGCCTCACTGATTCTGGGTCTCAGGCCTTGGACTTCCATCATCATCGGTCCCCAGTGCGAAGACCTTCAGACTTGGACTGAACCACACCAACAGCTCCCCTAGGTCTCCAGCTTGCAGAGGGCAGATCACGGGACTTCGCAGCCTCCGTAACCACAGGCATCAATTCCTGTAATAAATCCCGTTGCCGTGATGCGAGGAATCCCAAGCTGCCCGAACAGGCCACAGGGAGTTGTTGCAATCAACTGTCCCAGCTCAGCCCAGCCTTTGAGTCAGCCGGCTCCAGGGCCAGACACATGAACGAGCCAGCCTTCAGGTGTCTGAACCGTCCCCCAACTGTTCAAGTCACTCCTAGCCCTTCAGACACCATGAAGCAGGGACAGGCTATCCCTCCTGTTCCCCATCCAAATTCCTGACCCACAGAATTTGTGAGCATAATATAAATGAAATGTCTTTAGGCCACCAAGTCCACAGTGGTTTGTTACATAACGATCGATAACCAGTAACCAACAACCAGTACAGGACCTTCCCCAATTTGAGCCCCAATTTCCTCCTCTGCAAAAGGTGATCTGGAAGTAAACTTGCTCATACAAATAGCCAATAATCAGGCACGTAGACCCACTGGATTTATGGGGTTAGGACACGCTCTACAGCCCATAGAGAGCTGGGGACCCTGAGATTCTAGACACCCGGACCATCTCTTCCATGTCACCATACCCAGAGAAACTCGCCCAACACTTCCCCTAGATCTCATGCCCAAAAGGAGCCCCCCCACACTGCAGATACCCCACTGCTATCCACCTCCCTTTGCATTCCCATCAAGGATTTCATGTCCAGACGGTAAGCCTGCCAACAGCAGAAACAAATCACGACTGGAAAGTACGTGAACATTATCCAAAGAGGAACAATTTAGCCAACCTCTCTCCCCCTTCCTCTCCCCTTCCAAACCCATAACAATTCAATTTTTTGGCCTTCAGTATAAATGATGGGGCACCACGTGGCATCCCTGGGTGGGAAGAGGGAAAACTTTGGGAAAGGACATGAAAACCAGCCAGGAGGACACACAGAGGACCACAAAAAGGGCGAAAGGGGGGGGGGGGATGTCCCTCTCTGAAATTGGGGGAAGGATTAACACTGGTCAGTCTCACAGCCAGTGGCATAACCCTTTGTTACACGACGCCCCTACATCCATTACTGTGCTGTTGACCCTGGAGAAAGCCGACAATGTAGCCTGGGATGACGTAATCCATCCCCATGGATCAGGGACAGGAAGCCGTGCTCAGAAAAGCAGTCAGGTGTGACTGAAGGAGCACCCAGGCCAGAGGGAGAAGAAGCTGATTGGTTCACGTAGTCCATGACTATTTTGAAAACCGTCTATGTACTGGTCACAAGGCCAGGTTCTGGGGATACATCAATGAACAGACCGCACAAAAATGCCCACGGAGCTTCCATTCTAATTTGAAGAGAAAGATAATTTTTAAAATAAGCATAGTAAAAAAAAATTTTTTTTTAAATAAGCATAGCAAGGAAAGGTATGAAATGGCTCCCTACAAGGCAAGAGGGGCCACGATAAAGAAAAAAGCAAGGCAGGAAAGATGGGAGGGAAAGGGTTGCACTTTTGGATGGGGTGCACGGCGAAGACCCCAGGATACGAGCAAAGGCTAGAGAGAGACTAAGGAACCCGTCCCACTGCGGTCGGGGAGAAGGGCACCACTGGCAGGTGCTCAGTAAACGGATGCAGAAGGAATAAAGTGGGCTGTTGGAGAAGGTCTTTTCAATGAGATGAGCTCAAAAGCTGAGGTTTAAAGGGTGGGTAAGAGACAAAGGGATCAGGACATCTAGCAGAGGGTGGTCCCAATGATTCTGCCTCCTGGTAGTCACAGCCCGGGGGGCCCCCTCCCCCATCCGATAGGACCAACTTGCATTATTAATAGGATGCTGCAAAAATGATGCAGGGTGGCTCCCAAAGCTAGGACAGAAAAGACATTGCAGCTTCTACCTTCTTCATCTCGAATCTTACTCAGGGGGTGTGTTCATGAAGTCACTCAAGCAGCCCATGGACAGACCCATACTGGGGGGGAGGGGTGGGTACTGAGGCTTCCAGCTGATACATATGCGGGGGAAATTGAGGCTTCCATCTGATAGCCAGCACTTATGTAAATTTATCCCCGGTGTGAATCCATCTTGCAATTGGATCCCACAGCCCCAGCCGAGCCTTCTGATGACAGCAGCCCCCGCCCACTTACACTTACACCTTCACAAGACCTTGAGCCAGATCTGTTCAGCCAAGCTATGCCAATGCCTGACCCACGGAATCATGTGAGATCATAAAACCTTACTGTTGTTGTGAGCCTGAAGTTAAGGATAATTTGTTACACAGCTGTAGCTAACTGATACAATGCACAGAGTTAAGGGAGAAAAATAAAAGATTAAGGGTGGCTTAACCTTACACGTGCAGGAAAGAAAAGCAGGAGGTAAGGACTAAGAGATAGCCAAAAGCCAACCCATGGAAAGCATCACAAGCCCCAGGAAGGACCTTGGATTTCACTTTAAGTGCACTGGGAAGTTATCAAAGGGTTTTTCTGTAGGAGAATAATATGACTCACATTTATAGTCTCAAGAGCTTCTGACAAAGGATAGGACAGGAGCAGGAAATCACAAGGAGGCTTGCAGTCTCCAAGCAGGCAACGAGGGTGGCTGTCAAGTTGGAAAGAAGCCAGCTTACCGAAGGCAGAGTTCAAAGGCCAGCTCGACCAAATCAGGTGAGAGTTTGGACTACAGCGGACAGAGCAGAAGAGAAGAAGTCCGTGTTTGGGGCCTGGGTTCTCCACGGGAAGTGAGGTCCTTCTCGGGAAATTGCCATACTTGAGAAAGAAGTTTCCGAAGGAGAGTGCTAAGAGTTTTGCTTTGGACATCTGAAATATCAGCTCTGTTGGAGAGGCTGGTGCTGCGGAATGAATATCTAAGCCCAGAACAGGAGATGAGACGGGAACTCACAATTTAGCATATAGTCATCACCGAAAGTCATAGAACCTGTGGGGGCATCTAGTAGGGACACACTACTGAGAAGAGAACTGGAAAATATTGCAAGATCTCCCAATGTTGGGAGATTGAGGAGGGCAAGAAACATCCAAAGGAGACAGAGAGAGGTGGGAGGAAACAGGGACACGGAGGGGTGTCCCCAAGGCTGACTTGAAAGGAGCACAAGGGAACTTGGGGGACAGATAGAAATAGAAATCTCTAGGTCTTGATCCCGGTGGCAGTGATCTGACTGTAGGCATTTATCAAACTCCTAGAACCTTACACCAAAACCTGAATTTTGCTGCATATAAATTACCCTTCAATTAAAAAAAAAAAAAAGTTCTAGAACTGTAAAGACATGCCTGCATGCTGCGAGAAGGGACGCTGTAGAGAAGGAGAAATGAGTGATGCTTCAGAGAAGAGGTTAAGCGAAGGAAATCATCAGAAGCCCAGATGCACCACTTACCGGCTCAGTGACCTTGAAGAAGCCCGTCTCTGGACCTCAGTCTCTGCATCTGTAGAATGGGTATCTTTCCTTAGAGCTGTTTTCGAAGATTATGAGATGATATATGTCAAGGGCTTCCCAGGGTGCCTGGCTTAGGGAAGGACCCTGCAAATCTCAGTTCTTCTTTCCCTTCCCCTCCTGAAAAAGCAGGCTCTCTCAGGGATGCCCAGACCATCTGATCTGTATTCCAGGCTTAGGAATTATCAGACTATGGAACAATGGACAAGGCCCAGCCTGACGGCCCCACGGACTGCCTTCTGAGTGCCCGGCACTGTGCCAGCCTCTTTCCATGCACTATCTCATTCATCCTCCCCGTCATGCTCAGAAGCCCGTAATTACTATCACTGCGCCAACCTCAAAGCCTCCGGGCTCTCAAATTCCCATGACGTGATGTCACAAAGCAAGTCCCAGCTGTCATTTCCAGTCCCCAGGGAGAAAGACCACAGATATGCAGGTTGCCCAAGAGACGGCAAGAACCGAAGGATATCCTAGTGGAAGCCGTGGAGTCCTGTCCCTTGGATGGGCCCTGGAAAAGGAAACTCTGGCTGCTGTCCCCGGTGACCTTCTGAACCAGAGCTCAGCAGGTTCTCTCTCTGATGTCCCCGGCTGGACTCATCAGTCCTGCAAAAGGCAGGAGAGTATAGTGGTCAGTCAAGAGTGTAGCATCTAGAACCTGTCTAGACAGGTTTGTCATTTACTAGCATGTAGGACACTAGAGAAGTTACATAATTTCTCCGTGCCTCACTTTCCCCATCTGTAAAATGGGGATAATCCACACCACCCCCCCCACAGGGCTGACCTAAGGATCAAGTTATTTGTATATGTGAGATGCTTCGACCCTGACGGCCAAGACTACGGGGTGAGCTGGCCTGCTTTTCCCATAATGAGATCCTCTCTGGAACACAGATTATCCAGGGGAGAGGAGAAGGAAGGAAGGAGGAAGAAAGTGAATTTCTATAGGGCTAGAGGCACAGGCTGGATCCGCAGTGTGCACGGTCTGCCTATGTCAGTAAAGAACAGGGAGATCTGCAGCCTGAAGAATGGGCCTGCGGGGCAGCAAGTGAGACCCCGTTCTCGACGTGAGCGGCTGCCCACATGCCATTTTTCTTGAACGTTCGTCCGTGGTGTTCACACAGCAAGAGTCGGGAGGTATGTCCCTTGTGGGCAACGCAGGATAGACTTCCGAGGGAATTGTTCTTGCTGTAGATTGAACATAATTGACTATGAGCAATTTTGTAAGGTTCAGTCTCATATAATTTTGGAACTAAAAAAAAAAAAATCTAAGTATGTTTGTTATGGTTTGAATTGTGTCCCCCCCACCCACCCACCCCAGTGTCTATGTTGAAGCCCTAATCCCCAGGACCTCAGAACATGGCTGTATTCGGAGTTAAGGTCTTTATTATTTTTTTTAAGATTTTTTTTAAATTTATTTGACGGAGAGAGAGAGAGAGAGCACAACCTGGGGTGAGGTGGTCAGGCAGAGGGAGAGGGAAAAGCAGGCTTCCAGCTGAGCTGGGAGCCTGATGCAGGACTCGATCCCAGCACCCCAGGATCATGACCTGAGCTGAAGTCAGATGCTTAACCGACTAAGCCACCCAGGGACCCCTGGAGATGGGGTCTCTAAAGAGGCAATTACGTGAAAGGAGTTCTCTAGGGTAGCCCTAAACCGATCTGACGGGTGTCCTTAGAAGAGATGAGGAACACAGAGAGACGCAGGACACGGGTGCCCAGCAGGACGACCGTGTGAAGAGAAACAAGAAGACGGCCACTGGCAAGCCAAGGAGAAAGGCTTCAGAGGAAACTGACCCTGCCAGCACCTTGACCTTGGGCTTCCAGCCTCCAGAGCTGTGAGAAAATCCATTTCTATTGTTCAAGCCATTCCATCTGTTGCATTTTGTTATGGCAGCCTGAGCAAATGAATACAATTTTTTTAAAGTAAAAATGTCCTAAAAAGATAGCTGCACAAAGCGTAATCCAAATGACCACCTCCTCTCCCTGCACGCCAGCCTGGCCTTCTCTGCTACACACTGTCTGGCCTCCATAACGGGAGGAGGAGGAAGAGAAGGAGGAAGAAGGAGGGCAGGAAGGATATGAAAGAGAAGGGGAAAAAAAAAAAAAAAAAAGATCAGTCCCTGTGTGCTTAATAGGTGTCTGGCACTGACCGTTCTAAGTGCTGCACGTGGACATTCTTACTCGATTCCCACTAGAATCCATTTTACAGATGAGAAGACAGAGTCCCAGGGAGGTGACACAACATCCCGAAAGCCACACAGCCGGTAAATAATAAAAACAACAGATTAAGCAAATGCACACTACCTTTAAAATGAGACTCCCGATAAAAAGGGGCTAGAGAATGCTCCGGAGACACACACGCTCCAAATTCCTCTCCAAGTGCGACAGCCACACACTTGAGCCCTATCTGGGCGCTGACAGGTGGAGAGAGTGTTTCGTGCAAGATTCGGGGAGCACGCCACAGTTCCAGGAAATTCCCAGCGCACCTACTGAAACGCACCCAAGAGTCCCCTTTCTCTGCGGGAAACAGTCTCAAGGTCACGGAATATGCTCCTAATGGGAGGCTTATAAAGGGCAGGGGATGGGGCCAAGTCGGTGCTGTTTATTCTGCACCTCCCAACCCCCCTCCCCAAAACCATACACACACACACACACACACACACACACACACACACACATCTGGGCTTCACTTTCTTTGTTCTGCCCGCTGCCCAGGGAGCCACCTCCTGAACCTGACCAGACCCCTTGCTCTCTAGCTCCTGAATGGGCTCAGCTTATGGAAGGCATTGGCTACAGATAGGAGGGAGCGTGGATTGAGAGATCATGTCAGAATATCCATTCCCATCCCTCTCTGAACATGACCCTCACGCTGGACTCTCTCTGTGGTTCACTCCCTCATGCTGGACTCACTTGTCTCTGTGGTTCCAGTCCTCACGGGCTCCGTACACCCCACACCTTGCCCCTGCAGCCCAAGGGGCGGTATTGGCTCCCACTGTTGCTGGCCCCAGAGATCTCCAGCCTCTCTTGCTGGCTTCCCTAACCCCACTCACCCCCTCTGTAAGTAGCTCTTATAGGAAAGTAAATGTTTCCTGCTTGAATAGGCTGAGATGAGGCTGTTTCCTGCCAAGACCCTCCCTGATCTAAAGCCCATGGTGGATGGGGCACCTGAGTGGCTCAGTGGGTTAAGCCTCTGCCTTCAGCTCAGGTCATGATCTCAGGGTCCTGGGATCGAGCCCCACATCGGGGCTCTCTGCTCGGCGGGGAGCCTGCTTCCCCCTCTCTCTCTGCCTGCCTCTCTGCCTACTTGTGATCTCTGTCTGTCAAATAAATAAATAATCTTAAATAAATAAATAAATAAATAAATAAAGCCCGTGGTGGAACTAGAAAGAAAAGGTTTTGGCTTTTAACTGTCTCTCTAAAACCAGTTTCAGGCCAAGGTGAAGTCAAAGAAAAAGTAGAACGATCAAAGATCTCACTCGGCCTCAGACACCATCTCTCTTCATACAAGCTCAGAGCAACGGATAAAGTCCGGCCATTGTATCCAGACAGACCTTGATTCAAATCCTGACCCTGTCACAGAGGTCTAGGTCTAGGAGGCCTTAGCCCCACTGCTTACCTCCTCTGAGCCTCAGTCTGCTCGTCTGCACAATGGGCTCCGTACCGCCCAGGACTGTCGAGTGGACGGGACAATGGATGGAACGCCATCCCATAGCACCTGGAGCCACAATGGATACTCAGTAAATTCTTGTTCCCTTCCTCTTCCCTCACTTCCCTCTTCCTTTACCTAAATTTTGTCTTTAATAAGTAAGAAGGCAAAAAATAATAACCATCACGCCAATACATTAGGATTGCTTAATGACTCACAGAGAACGTCCATGGCTCTTATTTCATTCCTTTAGGCAAGTTGGAACTCTTATAGGTGAAAGGACCTAGCTTTCAAATGTCTCCAGCCAACTGGATCAAGAGAAGAACCCGTCAACATTTGGATCAAAAAGCAAGAAAAATCAGGGCTTTTGGAAATAAGAAAACCTCAGTTATTCACCGTATCGATTACCGATTGCACTGAAACGAACCACCTCAAGAGTGATAGCTTCAGTGAGCAATAAGTTTAGGGGTGTGTGGGTGGCGCAGTCGGTTGAGCGTCCGACTCTTGGTATTGGCTCAGGTCACGATCTCAGCGTCGTGAGTCTGAGCCCCGTGTTGGGCTCCAACCTGGGCGGGGCGTCTGCTTAAGATCCTCTCCCCGACATGCACTTGTGCTCTCTCTCTTGCTCTTTCTAAAAACAAAATTACAAATAAAATAAAGATACTGTTAAAAAAGAACAAACCTGTAAGCTTCATCTGAGACTTACCTTCCTCTAAAAGTCCAGAGGTCTTCATCCTCGTGTCTCACGTGGACAGCGTGACGAGGTTCAACTCCCAGGCTAACCCAAATCCACTCTCATGGTCATACAACAAACTTGGTATCTCTCCATAAGTCGGTGGGACGTGAAACTTCCAAACACGCTCTTGAGTCAGGAACCAGAGAGTCCACTGTACGTAGCTCTCTTAACCTGTAGATCAGGAAACCGTGGTCCAGAGAGACTGAGTGACTTTCCTCGGATCACACAGGAGAGCCCAGGAAGAAGAGACTGAACCCAGGCCCCATGCTTGATCTCTTCCTCTCCTCCCTTCAGATGCCGGCTATCCAGGAAGTCACAGTTCTGACCCTGTGCCTCCCACCAGAGTTGCCTCAGTTTCCCGCCCTCACGATCCTCTCCCCTCCCCCGGGGATGCTGTGAGCACTAATGAGTTAATGTGTCTAAGAGCCTGCAGAACCCCAAATGAGATATAATTACAGAGAATTACCATCCACAGCCTTCTGGGAAGGGTTTTGTCAGGGAGTAGGTAAATAAATTATGTCCTGTGGTTCTCCCTTCCCCACGGGCTGCTTAACTCTCCCAGAAAATGTTCCCCAGCGACTGAGGTGTTGGAGACCCTTGGCCGGCCCAGCCTCCCACAGTCTGGGGCTCCCTTCGGTCTCCAGAGACTTTCCGGGCTGCGCCCAGCCTGGAAACACATCTCTCGGATCTTGTTCTTCTCGGGATGGATCCAAAGCCCTGGTTTCCAGGCTGCAGGGGACCCCCACCCTCCACCCCGGCCACATTCAGCCCCAGCCCCAGGTGAGCGGTTTCTAAGAGTTAACCATGCTCCACGGAGTTCCTGGGCGAATACCATCCAGGCTGCCAGATTTATTGCCTTTTAATGTCTCCCGTGTGGTTCCATTAGCTTTCCCTTCTGATCCGTCTATCTTTTCCATCTGACTTCTCCTCGCCCGTATTCCATAACCCCGGGTTACATATCTTCCCATTAGCTTCTGCATTGAGGTCTGGGCATAAAAAGTCACCGGGCTCCCCGACCACCTCCGCCACCCCCGCATCGAAATATTCACTTAGATCTTCCTTATCTCTCCTGAGCATCTCTCTGCGTCTCCCCTCTCCTGCTTCGGAGAACTTCTCGATAGAGCTGTGGTTGCTTGTTAAATTGACCTCTAACTTGGTTGACTCATCAACCCCGCTCTGCCAGGAACCCCTTTCTTTTGTTTCTGTTTTAGTCAATTTCCCCCCCGAGCTACTGTCCCTAACCCGGCTCCAACAGCCGGCAGCAGCACTGCCCCCGCGGTCTTTCCCCATCTGCATTCCCTGAAGGACAACATCCCGAAGGCTGAGCCCGGCCGTCCACAGGCTGTGGGCAGAACTGTCTGACGTCTCAGACATGAGAGTCTGCAGCCAAGCAGGCTGAGTTCAAATCCTGCCCCTGGCCTTTCCTCACCTCCTTGTGACCTTGGGTAAGTTATTCAACTTCTCTGTGCTTTGCTTTCCTGATCTGTAAGCTAGGGAGACGACAGCACCAACTTCCTTCGTGGTGGGAGTGGGTGAGGCCAGGATTAGACTCATAATATGTGGCAAGTGTTTAACACAACACAGGGTAAGTGCTAGATAAATATTAACCCTCGTTATTTGCCAGCTTGCCGGGCGCTTAGGCCTTGACCCTCCCTGGCTTGTACCATCAATCCATTTGCCATCCCCTAAATACTTTCACGTTCCTGTCCACAGCTCTGGGTGTCTCTTTGTGCCATCCGCTCTGTCCTGAATATCTCCCCTCCCCACCACATGCCACTTGGGGGATTCGACTCCTCTGTATGGCCCAGTTCAAACGTCCCCACCTCCATGAAGCCTCCCTCCATGCCCTGCAGCTAGCCATTGATTCCCCTTCAAAGCTATGCAGCTCTAACAGGCTACATCCCTTTCCATACCCTTAAGACTCAGCCCAAGGAAGAGCACCTGGGTGGCACAGTGAGTTGGGCAGCGATCTTGGGATCGTGGGGGCTGTGGGGTCAAGCCCGTGGCGGGGGCTCCAGACTCAGGGCACAGTCTGCTTAGGATTCTCTCTCCCTCTCCCTCTGCACCCTCCCTCCCTTCTCCCTCTCTCTCTAAAATAAATAAATAAAACTTTAAGAAAGAGACTCAGCCCAAGGATTACCCACTCTAGACGTCTCCCCTGGCATCGTGTGGAGACTCTAAGGGCTGACGTGTACATGAATGGGTCAGTGATGACGGCAGCCAGCCCAGACTTACTTTGCTCTCATCCTGAATCCGGTCACCTTTGTGGACCTGTTGCTGTGTACCTGTGTTTCCCTATCTGTTTCATGTTTGTATTCCATACTGGTCTTTCAGACCCTAAAAGCTATTCCTCTTAGACTCAAAATATCTTTGACCCCGAGAAATTGCCGTCAACCCCTTCATTCATTGATCTACTCCACAAACTACCTCGAGTGTCCACTACGTGCCTGGAGAGGTAGTGTTCTAGGCCCTGGGGATACAAATTTGAACCACCCAGAAGGTTCCTGACCTCACGAGGGTCTAGGGAGGAAGACAGATTAACAATTGACCCACCACCTAAAGGTACAACTCTGATAAGAGCCATGAAGGAGAGACCAGGTGCTGCAGCGGGTATGTAATGGGGGTTCATGCCTACTCTGGAGGGCCAGGAAAGGCTTTTCGAGGGAAGTAAGCTTTGAGTTGATCTCTGAAGCATGAACAGGAGCCACACAAGTGATGAGCAGGCAGCATCCTGGGCCCTGTTAGAGGAAGCATGGCGAGAATGAATCCCCCCCCCAAAAAATCAGGGTGACTTGTATCAGTCAGCGACCGCTGCGAAACAAGCAAGTATCTTGCCTTAGAGGCAATAAGAAGCAGCATTTGTTTCTTACATGTTCCCAGGTTGGTTGAACTTGGCTGGGCTCAGCTAGGCTTTTGTGCTGCAAGCTGTGGGTCTGTCGGGGCTTAGCTCCCAGAGGCGAATCAGAATCTGGCCTGCTCCCTGTGCCCTCCTTCGAGGTGGGACCCAGGTTTCAGGGGCAACGGCTCTTCAGGGAAACCTCCTCAGTGGGTAGCAGCAGAGGCATGAGAGGAGCAGTAGAAAATGGGGATGTCTCTGGAGCCCTGGGGTTGGAACTGGCCGCGTTTTCATTTCTGCTCGCTTTCGTTCAGCCAAAGCAGGTCATCTGACCTAGCCCAAAGCCACAGGTCAGGGAAGTGACCTTGGTCTCAAGTGAGGGAAACTTCCAAGGCACAAGGCCAAGCAGACACACGGGAGTGAAGGTGTGGGTTCCGCCATTCCATCTGCCACAAGGCGAGAGTAGAGAAAAACGTCTACAAGCTTGAGGCAGATTGAATCAGAGAGCAGAACCGGACCCCGCAGAGCCTCGAAACTCCAATTAAAATGTGGTCTTTCGGGGCACCTGGGTGGCTCAGCGGGTTAAAGCCTCTGCCTTCGGCTCAGGTCATGATCCCGGGGTTCTGGGATCAAGCCCCGCATCGGGCTCTCTGCTCAGCAGGGAGCCGGCTTCCTCCTCTCTCTCTGCCTGCCTCTCTGCCTACTTGTGACCTCTGTCAAATAAATAAATAAAATCTTTAAAAAAAAAAAAAAAGAGTACTGTTAGGAAAAAAAAAAAAAATGTGGTCTTTCCCTGAAGAGCGATGGGAATCTACGGAAGGTGCATAGCGAGGTGGCGAATGATGGTTCGATCTGAGTTCTAAAATCCTCCTCTGGGTGCTTGTAGGGGAGCACCCTGAAATACTAAGTAAGAAATCATAAAAATAATTTCAAAAATCCCACATGCCCTACAGCTCCAGTTCTGCATGGATTTTCAGTGTGTGTGTGCATGTGTGAGTGTTTATGCTTGCACATTTGTACACCCCGTACTCCCTTGGAGCATGTGGATCCCTAGGATTTATCTGAAGAGCAGCTTATCTGCATATCAACTGGTCCAACCCTCCTATTGCTCCATCTGTGAAACTCCCAGAATTTCACACTTTTCCAACATGGAGCACAGGGAGATTTCCGCATGCTTGACAGATGTCAGTGGACTTCACTCCCAGGAGCTGCTTCCCTTATCGCCGTGATTTCCAGCATAACAATCCAACTTCCAACCATTCTGTACTTTCAAGTTCACTGAGGATTTTATCCAGGGGGCCCCAGGAGATGGAACAAGAAGCTTTAGCCCCTGGATAGGGCACTAAGGGATCAAGAAGTTGTCCGACTGGCTTTGTTCGTGATGTTGGGAATCAATGAGTCTAAAACCCATCATCTGCACTCAAAACCCAAGCTGGTTTTTCCACCAGCTTGTCTGTCCTGAAACTCTGAATCCATCGGCAAATACAGCTGATGCTCCGTTTTCTAAAATTGTTTGAGCAGTGGGGACAGTGACTACCTGGGAGGTATGTTCAGAAACACATCCAGGAGCTCCTCCAAACACCTTTGGACCTCCTTTCCCTGCAAACATTCCTGAAGGTCCCTGGCTTCCCCCAGTCAAGAGAAACATCTATCTTAAGGGTAGTCAGCCAGAAAAACCTGTTTGCCAGCAAAATTTCACTAGTTTTCACAAAGACACAGAAAGAGAGGGGCCATGTGATGAGAAAAGCCATCAGTCGGAGGAGCGAGGACTAGAGGCTGACCTTCTTCCTTCCCCAGGCGTGAAACCACAGATCAGCTCTACATCTCAGGTCTTCACCAGGCCATCAAGGCGGGGGGAGATAAAGAAGCACGCTTAGTCGCTTTAGTGCAACACAAGAAACAAGGCCAACACAGCAGGGCTGCAAGTTTGCAAAGCTGGGGTGAAAATTCAAGCAGCTTCTCTCCTGTCAGCCTTTCAGGACAGGAGGGAAAGATTTACCGCCAGCCTCGCCTGACAGCCTTTTTAGAGCCATTGCAAATGGATTTGAGACAGCAGAGTAGTGGGCTGAACTGACCACGGAGGGACCGTGGCAGGCTCATTTTAAGACCCACCAGCAGCACGGGCACCATAAAGGGGTGCTCCTTGCCAGAAAAGAGCACGAAGGATTCAGCTGGAACCTTCGAAGGCCAATGCTCTTAAAACACATGGCCAAGTTGCTGAGGGTTTCAAGACGTAAATGTTTCTAGCACGCTTGCTCAGCCTGGCATTTTCTGTCCATTTAGCAAGATCTGCCTGCAGTGTAGGCAAAAGTCTTGAGGTCCAGTTGATGGGGTAGTGCATTTATTATTGATAAAGGCCAAGGAAAAATGGCTTTTGTGTCTGGGTAACACCTGGCCCGACAGACTAACTGTTTATGTAGTGGATATTCGCGATTTACCCCTAGATGCCATGTGCTACCATCTCTCGGCAAAGTACCCACTTTATCTGACCTGGTCTCTCTTTTTCTAGAGGGATGATTCCTTAAATGTCAAATTCAATATGAATTATTAAAAATATATTCCCTGTATATCAATTCACAATAAAAAGTCATCCTTCATATAAAACGTAATACATTCTGGCATGAATAATATATTCCAGAAAATAAAAGAAAGTAATGTATCAGTGAAACTGTATATGTATGTGTAGAAATACACACACACACACACACACACACATATGCGTATCTGTAAATATTTTATAGACATTATATATAATATAAACAGTATGTATGTTATATACTATATATTAATATAACTGGAAGGATACATATATATTAATGTATATGTTAACATAACTAGAAAGAAACACATTGAGTTCGGTGATTGCTTAAGAGGAATGGAAGTGGGAAAGACATGAGGGAAAATTACTTTTCATTTATCATTTTGTACCTCTTAGATTTGGTACCTTGTACATAGTATAACCTACTGAAGAGGAAAAGGTATTTTTTTGTTTAACTATATGCCTGGTGGGGAGGAAGAAGGAAAGTGATTATTATTAGAATCGTGACTAAGGTTTTCTGTACATTTCACATTTACACTGTGCGTCTATTGACTTTTTCAATTTATTTATTTTTTTGTTTTTGTTTTTGCTTTTGTTGACTTTGTTGTCGTTGCTGACTTTTTTAATCAGGAAAAAAATGCATGCTTATTTGCTTCTTTATCGATGGCGAATGCACACGTATGTCATGCAATTCCAAATAGTTTATGGTGGAAAGGAGGTTCACCTCCAGCCCAGGTTTCCAAGTTCCGCTCCCCATAGGAAACCAGGATCTCCAGATAAATATTTATGTGAAAATAATAGTTTGGGGTGTTTGTTTGTCTTTTTCCCCATAGCATGGGTCCAGAGAGTGATCTTGGGAAATACATTGATTAAACAGAGGAAAAAGGGTGTGCATGTGAGGTGGGGAGGAAGTAAAGAGAAGGGGCACATTATACTTTAATATATATTTTAAATACTCAAGGGAGCCCAGACGGGGGTGGGGGGCAGCCCCGCCCTCATCACCCACAGCCCCTTGCCCACCTCTGTGGGGATCACCCCGAGCATGCCCCACCCCCGCACCCTCCGCACTCCCCACCTCCCCAGGCTTTGCACCTCCCACCCCACATTGCTCTGGAACCCAGACAAAGAAAGGCAAGTCGACCTGGTCCCAGGGGGTGGGTGTGGGGGGGGAAGGGATGGGGAGGTACCTGAGAAGGGGACCTCAGACAGAGAAGCCCACACTGTCCTCCTCCTGTTGTGTTTTTTTTTCCCCCTTCCCCCTCTATAAACAAGTGATTAATGCCTCCAAAAGAGGCACAAACCCACCTCCCCTGAAGCAAGGGAGCCTGCCAGATTCCCCAGCCTTAATTCCGCTGTTAACACTCCTAACACTCCTCAGGCAGAGGGGTGAAGCGTAAATCCCCTCCTTTACAAAGCGGACTTGCTGGCAATGTGGTTTGTCTATAGTCTCTCTCCTGGGCTATTGACCTGAGGGAGTGAAGGTTTTACAATTAAAAATTAAACACACACACACACACACACACACACACACACACCCCTTCCTCTAATGCACTTTCTAGTTTGTAAAGCCCAATTGCAGAGGACCCCACAAATGGACCCAGGTTTGGCAGAATCTTCCTTTCATCCTCCCAACCGGCAACAGGGAACAGTGGAGAGAGCGGGAGGATGCACGGTGACAGTTTCCACAGGCTCCTTTCTCATTTGGTTTGCAAGAGACATGCCGACTGATTTAAGGAAAAAAAAAAAAAAAGTAAAGCTGTACACGCCCCAGGATTGTGCAAATGAACCACAACCACCGAACCTGGGAAGAATGTCCAAACGCATCTATTTTTTTTTTTAAGTGATCCTCTTTGATTTCCGTTTCAGAGCAGTTCAACAATATATAGTACGTAGTCAAGTCAGCAGAAGAGCTACATGAATTTAGAAATGTGAGAATATATAGATATCAGATGTTCTACTAAAATCTTAGTGTTTCTCTCTGTTGGGTTTCTTTTCAATAGCACAGAGCCTAACATAGGACCCAAACTCATGACCCTGAAATCAAGACCTGAGCTGAGATCAAGAGTCCGACGCTTAACCGACGGAGCCACCCAAACGCACCTTCAATCTTGGTTTTTAATGATGTGGTACCCTCCAAAGAGATTTGGGAGTAGTCCACCAATAAACAAAGAAGAAATAAAAGAAGCAAAATCTCACCATCTTGCAAACCCCTAACGACACATTGGATCCATCCAGAAAATGGTCATCAGAAGCTACTCATAAATCAAGAAGAATGAGAAGTAACATTATACCCCTCCTGATAGACGTATACACCGCCATCTCTAAAAAGGGCTTTCCAAAAGAATCAAGTCTGAACCCTCCAACCTCTCTGTCTAAACAGAGGCTGCAGGAAATACAGGGGCCAGTGAAACACAACCAATGGACACCACAGAGATGCAAATGGTAAGAGCCCGAAGGAACCATGATTTTGATTTAAAACTTTTTGAAGGGAAAATAATAAGTGGAAGGAGGTTGTAAGAGATTCATCCTCAATCACAGTGGAGACACCTTGTCCACTGTGACTAGAACAAGCCAGCTGTAATGAAATCATAAGAGCAGAAACAATCAGAAAACATTGAGTACCGACTGAGTATTTCATAACACTGTGCAATCATTGTCTTTTGGAGTGTGTGTGATAACAGTATTGTGGTTGTGGGGTTTTTCCTTTTTTTCTTCTTTTAAAGATTTTACTTATTTGACAGAGAGAGAGATCACAAGTAGGCAGAGAGGCAGGCAGAGAGAGGGGGGAAGCAGGCTCCCCGCTGAGCAGAGAGCCTGATGCGGGGCTTGATCCCAGGACCCTGAGATCATGACCTGAGCGCAAGGCAGAGGTTTAACCCACTGAGCCACCCAGGCACCCCGGTTGTGGGGTTTTTAACTCATTATGATCTTATGGAGATATACTGAAGTCTTCACAAATGAAATGATAAGGCATCTGGATTTGCATTAAAATAATCCACTGTAGGGAGAAGTGCAACAAGATTGGCCATGAAGTGATCATGATTGAGGCTGGGTGGTAGGTAGTAGCTCAGTTGGTTGAGATTCCTACTCTTGATTTCAGCTCAGGTCATGATCTCTGGGGCATGAGATCGAGCCCCGCGCCGGGCTCTGTGCTCAGTGCAGAGTCTGCTTGTCCCTCTCCCCCTGCTCCTCCTCCTCTCTCTCCCTCTCTCCGCCAAGTAAATAAATAAAATCTTTTAAAAAAAAGTGATTTGGAGACCATTAACATAGACCATGAAAACCAGCAGACAGTTCACCTCAACTCTGAACCAAATGCTGCCAAGTAGCCAGGAGAAATGAAGAAATCTATTTCTAGGATACTCTGTGCCAAGCATTAGAATAAATTCTCTTTCATGAATTATCTTGTCTTTCTCTTTTTTCTTATTTTTTAAAGATTTGATTTATTTATTTGAGAGAGAGAGAGAGATCACAAGTAGGCAGAGAGGCAGGCAGAGAAAGAGGGAGAAGCAGGCTCCCCGCCGAGCAGAGAGCCCGATTTGGGGCTCGATCCCGGGACCCTGAGACCACGACCCAAGCCGAAGGCAGAGGCTTAACCCACTGAGCCACCCAGGCGCCCCTAATCTTGTCTTTCTTGTTCAGCAATTGTGGAAGATTAATATGATTGGTCTGACCACTATATGACCATTTTATAGATAAGGAAACTGAGGCTCAGGGAACCAAAGTGACTTGCCGTACGGTGCCAAGACAAGAAGAAGAGCCACTGATGAGCTAGGACATCTAGCTATTAAGTTTTTCTTTGTGACCTTGAAAAAGTACTTGTCCTCTTGGGTCTCCTTTTACCTCGCTATGAGGCTGGGCTAATGGTTCACAAAAGCAAATTTCACTCGTAGGTTTTTTTCTGCCGTGCTTCCATCCCCTTTTCATTTTTTCTGTCTTCCCAGGAGTGTGTCACAGCCTGGTATGGAAGAAAGGGAAACTGGGTCCTGGGGTTCCAATTATTGTTCTGCCATCTGCTATTAGAATGACCTTGAGCAAGTCACTTAACCCCTCTGAGCCTCACCTTTCCCAACCATACACTAGGGAAGAAAACAGTATCTCTCTCTGGTACCCCTGGAATGATCAAGACAGTGGAGAGAGAATGGCCGGCTCAGAGTCCAGTTGGGGTAGGTGTTTCCAGGAAGGATGGGTCTCTTGTACCTGCCTCCTCTCTTAACACTTCCCCAGTCATGCCCAAGGCTTGTTCCTCTCTCCCCTAGGTCATGGCTGAAAGGTCACCTTCTCAGTGAGGCCTTCTCTGACCTCCCCCTAAAATTAAACCCCACCAGCCCCCATTCATTACTCCCTGATTGTTCTCCCGATGACTCATCACCGTCAAACATTTATTTTACCTGTTGGTGATCATTCTGTCCCCTACTCAAAGGTCTTTGCAGACAATCATTTTTGTGTTTGGTATCTCATTGGTTTCTCCTTAGCCTGAGACACGCCGCGGGCCCCTGGTAAACATCTGTTGAATAATGAATGAATGAGTTCGTGAATGCATGAGTATGAGGTCTGGCACCTTGGACGCAAGCAAAGAACAGGGCATAGGTCTTCCACAAAGTAGTGGTCAGTAAATGCTTCTGTACTTGTTTTGTTGGGACCTTAGAACCCGCTGAGGTTACTCTGTTCACTTTTATTTTTACTTTGTTCACTTTTAAGCAACGCCTAATTCACCTGAGGGAGTTCTAACAGCTTCCAGCTTTCTTAATTCTGGCTCTCCCTTAAATCATTCTCCCAGTACCTGTCCCAGTAGCTCAGAGGTCTAGAAGCTGTATTTCACCAAGGACAGTGAGCGCCACTATCCTGAGGCCATTTGCAACTTCCCTTGCCTGAGTACAGATGCTTGACTAAGAGCTTTGTTTCAAGGCAGATAAGTGGCTCAGCAACCCGGACTTAATCTTTATGAAGGGATTACCCAATGCCGAGGTGGGTCTTGTCCGCAGAGTCTTTGGGGCAACAGAGCCGCAAATGTGTCTGGCATGATCAGAGAAAAGGAAGCAGCCCAGGACCCTTTATCCAGGGGGCCAGGCAGAGGTTCTAGAAGGGCCAGAGTTGCTCACAACGTACCCCCAGAGGAGGAGCGTGGATGTGTTGGGATGGGGGTATTGATGGACACTTTTCGGGAAGCCTCCCTACCCAGGCACAGCTCTTTAAGCCAAAGCTGCCCCAGGCCAGACCTCCCTCCCTCCTCGGCCCATTGAGAAATAGCCCTGAAAATGTTGATCATGGCCTTCCTCTCCTCACTGCTCAGAGTACCAGCAAGTCCTGCCAGCTTTCAAAGCTTGTTTCTCATGGGAACCTTCCTCTGTCCCCACAAAAGACTGAGAGCCCAATTCATTCCCTCTACATCCCGGGGTTTCTTGCCCTGGTGTCCTCCAACCGACTCTTACAGGAGCGCGGGAGCCCATGGGTCGAAAATTCAGGGGTCTGTGAACTTAGGATTTCACTCCATTTTCACGGTTCCTCAACTCAAAATGAAATGATGATTTTCTTTCATGATAAACGCAGGTGACCACACCCAGAAGGCTTTGCAGTGACGGTGACTTGGTCACCAGTGAAGCCACAAATACTTCTTTCCATGTGACATTAGAGGTGTGATGAGAAATGCCGGCCTGCTCATCCCGACTTCAACGGCACCATGCCAGAGCCCCTGCCCGATGCCGTTCCTGAATGCTCCAATAAGGAGCCTATGTGTTACTATACTTTGATGCTTAATACTGCTTCTATTTGAAAATTGTAATTCTACACCTTCTAAAAATCTCGGGCTGAGGAGGTATCTACAGGCTTCACCAGACAGCCCCAGGGGTCGGTGGCCCCACAAGGTGGGGATATCCTTCTTGGCGATGGGATAAATGAAGCAAAGGCTTGACTGTGATGGTGAGGAAGACAGTAGCAGAGCTCAGAAACGCAAAATGACCATTAATGCTTCTGTGTTATGAAAAAGCTCTTAGGAGGGGCACCTGGGTGGCTCAGTGGGTTAAGCCTCTGCCTTCGGCTCAGGTCATGATCTCAGGGTCCTGGGATCCAGCCCGGGGATCCTGCTTCCCTCCTCTCTCTCTCTCTGCCTGCTGCTCTGCCTGCTTATGATCTCTTTCTCTCTCTCTGTCAAATAAATGAATAAACTCTAAAAAAAAAAAAAAAAAAAGCTCTAGGAAAGCCCACTGAGAGGTGTTCCCCAAAACGCCCATGGGGGTCCACGTGTAGGAGCAGAACGTGGTTCTGTTTGGCTCTGAATCATAGGGGAAGAAAACAAATCCCCTCTCCATCTCTTCCCAGAACCTCCGTTAAGCCCAGTCTTAGATGGGTGCTAACCTGGCTTGAACACCCTTCCTGCGGGAGCCCTGCATCACCTCAGAGGAGAAAGGGAGCCTCCAGCTCCCGAGCCCCGGGAACATTGCTTTCTTCTCACTGCTTATCATGGTCCGGTTCCCTTCTACTTCTGGGAAGTGAGGCAGGAGGACTCTATTTACACTACCTCAAGATTTCATTTTCAACAAATTGGGTATTTTGGAAAAGTGAGCCACTGGGGCGCCTGGGTTGCTCAGTCGGTGAAGCTTCTGCCTTGGGCTCAGGTCATGATCCCAGGGTCCTGGCACAAAGCTGCTTGCTCAGTGGGGAGCCTGCTTCTCCCTTTTTCTCTCCCTCTGTGCACTCGCTCGCTCTCTCTCTCTCAAATAAATAAATAAAATCTTTTTAAAAAGAAAAAGAAAAAGTGAGTCAATTATAAAAATACAAATTAAGGAAATTGTTATGAAGATGGTACCAGGTCTGTAAAATATGAGTGTGCTATGTCACAACGCCCCCTCCCACCCCCAGTTTTACCAGCAAGGGAACTAAGGCCAGAGGCTTGCCCGGTGCCTGTTAATTCCCCCAGCAAAGCACAGGGCCTTTCCCTGTGGCGTTCTCTGGCAGCTGGTGGCCTGCCATCCGCCCCTTCTCAGCCTCCTAGACCTCTGCGGGGCCAGGGCTAGAGAGCCAGGGACTCGAAGTTCCCAGCACGGGTGTCAAACATGCCTTCTGAGTGTCCTGGCTCCAGGGTCCCCCGTCCTGAAGGGCCCAGCTGAGTGGGGCTTTCATCAGCCTCTGAGAGGTGGCAACGAGTTTCAGGGCAGGACGTCTGCTGCCCACTGCTCCCCACTTGGGCAGACCAGGCAGAGTGCTGGAAAGACTGGGAGCAAGATTCCAGAGGCATCTGGACAGTATCAGTCACTCAACTGTCTGGCCAGTGGGGTGGGGCGGGGCTGGTGGCAGGGGGCAGAAACCGGCTGGAGGGTGGAGTCAGAAATCCTACACAGATTCCTGGGGCCAGACCCGACTCCCAGGGAGGAGGGAGGAGGGAGGAGGGGGGAGGACGGCCATGATGCACTAGCGCTGCAAATCCTGCACCCTGCCCAGCCCTCATTAGGCGGCAGGACCAAAGGCAGCTGAAAGTCAATGATGTATTTGTCTGACAGAGGAGATGGGAGGGAGGGGCTGGTGGGCAGAGAGGGATGAGAGCGGCAGCCAGACTACTCCACTGGGCAGCACTTGAGGACAGCAGGGTGGGGGGGCGGGGGTAAGGCTCGCCCTCTGGTCCACTTGAAGATTCCTGCTTCAAAACTAACCCTGATGGCTTCCAGACAAGTCGGCACCAAGGGTCACTTCTGGAGGCTGTAAGTGTTGTTGATGGCAGCTGTAGGGACAGGTGTAAATCTGTCCATGCATTCCTTCCCGATACCCCTCCCATCTTTCTGCACCTGAAGCAGGTCCCATTTATTACTGCAAGCCTGCTCAAGAGGCCTACACACACACACACACACACACACACACACACACACACACGATTGTGCGTGTTCACAGTTAATGCTCAGCCTGCCCTGGGGGTACATTTTCTTTTTTAGCTCCCTTAAAGCAAACTCTATCAGCTGTTTGTTAAAGCAAAGCAAACACAAGCCTTTGCAACAACAACCAAGAAAGAAGGAAAGAAAGAAAGAAGAAAAGATGGGGAGGAAAAAGAAAAGAAATGCTTTTATTTGCTACCATGAAAATGTTCTTTTAAAATACCTTTCTGGGCAGACTGGGAGGCCAATTAGGGAGGAGGCGTGGTTACAGGGAGGAAGAGCTGTGCTGTATTGGCAACCCATGGAGTGATGAGTCCCGGAGAGGGCACTTCACCTGAACCGGCCTCCTGGCTAGTGAACCCTCCTCCTCCTCTCTCCCCGGGCCCCCCATTCCATGAGCAAAGAGCTGCCTTCCCAGGACTCATGGGGGCTCCTCGCTCCCATCCCCACCCCAACCCTCTCCACAGGGAGCCTCTAGGAAATGGTGCTGCCCTTCCCCATCTCCACAAATGCGCCCTGGGAATCTGGAGGCCTCCGGAGGAACGCTTCCTCTGTTTGGCCAGCTAGACCCCACCGACCCAACCCTCTTTGCGGGTTTGAGCAGCTGCAGCGGCTCGCTGGGGAGGAGAGGGGCTCGGAGGCCAAGCTAGCGAGGAAAAGAGGGAAAACGCAGCCCCAGCAGGCTCCTGGCCACCAGCTTCCCACCCCCCACCGCCAAGGCCTTGTAGGGGGCCCGTGGATACCCCCTAATGAATGATAACTTATCTGCTATGTTGCTGGTATCTGATGCTTTATATGGTTTTGAAAACCATATTCCCTGAGGGCTGGAGGCTACTTCGGGAACTGGTCAGTTGGAGCAGCTCAATCACGATTTAATGGAGGCATTTATAAGGTGCTAGATGATCTCCGAATGTTAAGTAATACAGCAGGAGGGCGGCCTGGGCGGGGTGGCTCCCCAGCGGCTTCTGTCTCCCTGTGGCCATGCCTTCCTTGGCTCCCACATCCCCCCTGCCCCCCCAACTGTCTCTCCTCTGCCTCTCCTGGCTTCTGTGTCCCTGTCATCTGCGTATCTTTGCGCTTCCCTCCATCTCTGCACTGGGTACTTTCTCTCTCTGCTCCTTCTCTGTCCTCTTGCCCCTACTCCAACTCTGCCTGCCACTCTGCCTGTCCCGGGTCTCCCTGTCTCCCGTCCTCCCGCCTGCACTGCCTCTCTCTCCCTTCCCTGGCTCTCCTCCAGGTCCCTCCCTGCTCCTCCAGCCCCTCCAGGTGTAAATGGGGCTCCGTCTCCAGGCAGCTGCCTGTCTTTCTCTTCGAGCTCTCTCCTTCCCTCCTCTTCTCCCCAACGATCCCCTCCCTTCTGCTCTCCCCTACTTCTTCCTGTCATTGTCCTCCATCTCTCCATTTTTCTTTCTTTTCTCTCTCCTCCTCCTCCCCACCCATCCACCCCCAGTTCTCAGGCAGGTTTGCTGCCCCTGCCACGGTCTGCAGGGCCCCAGAGCACTGGGGAAGGGGACGGTGGGCTCCTGCTGCTGGTCATAAGACTGGGCCTGGGAGTGGGGACCTCAGTCACACCACCACACTGACAGCCCAGAGGCCTTGGGGCCTCACCTGGAGCCTGAAATGCCTTCACATGCAGCCCTGCCTCACTGATGGGGGGCAAAGCCTCCCATAACATTGTTCCTTCACCCTCCACAAACTCTTTCTGCTCAATAGATCTGAGAAATTTCTCTCACCTGGGGCGGGGGGGGGGGGCGGGGAGGGCAGGTGGAGAAGGCCTGGATTTGAATTCAGGACACCTGGGACCCCAACTCCCAGGCAAGGGGAGGAAGGGGGCACTCTATCTTTGGGATCGCTTACAGTTTTGAGATCCCAGGATTTGGGAAAGGGGCCCACAGGAGCATTAAGCTTTGAATGCGAAGCTTGAGAAAGCATCTCTCCGCAGTGTCTTCTTGGGAGGAGACCAAGAAATGGACCTACAGGCAGAGCTGGGAACAGAACTGGGCACGAGTGATACTAAAAGAGATGGGGCTTAATATACGCCATGTAGTCGTCTAAGAATATACAGAGAAATACTTCTAAGTACTCTAAATATATATAGTTTATGCTTTGAGTATGTGCATATGGTTGATACTAAGTATATACCAAGAGTAGATGAGATAAATAGACCGAGCAGAGCGAGCTTAGGCGTCCAAACACCTCATGTTTAATGAGAACGTACTAGGTGCCAAACTGTGGCTGAGCATTGTACACACCCGATGACATTTACCCGGTGTCATGTCCTCTGTGTCAGGACCTGTTTTCCTGGTTTTCAGAGGAGGTAACCGAGGCTCAGAAGGGCTAATGGACTCATGGGAAGTTCTAAGGCTCTGACAGGGCACCTCTCAAATCTCAGTGGGAGGTGTGTCAACACAAATCCCATGAACCAGCGCTGGGTCTGCAAATGTCCCAAGGCCAGGAGCAGCAGCAGTCCCAGCGGAGCAGGTAGGCACACAGGAACCTGCTCCGCGCACCCCGGAGCGTGCACCTGCTGGCTAAGACAGGCTTGTCCTCGCCTACAGCCCGGCACACCCACACAGGCACACAGGCTGTGGGTGGCCCTTACAGAAGACTGGGGTCCTGGCGTTGGCGGGCTCCATTCCTAGGGTGGCAAGCGAGACAGCACCAGCATTTCCTCTCGTCTTCTGTACATGCAAGTGGGTAAAAGTCCGCGGTGAAAGGGAGCGCAAAGGAAGCGGGGGTTCCTCTGCACTCCTCCCTTCACACACAGCAACTGTGCTCCCACCACCAACCAACCCATCCTCTGTCCTCCTCTTCCTCCTCCAGCCGTGTGGCCGTCACTTCTCCAACCCGAAAGCAGCGGGGAAACTGAGGCCCAGAGCGGCTGGCGCGGAGCGCGAGCGGAAAGCTCGCCAAGCTGCTGTGCCCGCGCCAGGCAGGGATGTGGCGAGCGGAAACCACAGTGCCGGGCCTCCTGCGAGAGACGGGAGCCGAGCCAAGCACGGCGCAGGCGCCTCGGCGCCTCGCGTGAAGCCAAAGTCGGCCAAGTCGGCAAAAGAAGGTAGAAAAAACGCGAGTCCGGGCCGCCGCTGGGAACGCATGCGTTCGCCGAAATCCCCCGCGCGAGTCTAGGACCTCGCGGAGGCTGCTTGGGAAGGGGCTGGGCGGTGGGCGAGGCAGGGAGGGCGCGGGGTCCACGCGGGCTTGATGAGCCGCTGGGATCCTGGCGGGAGGCGGCAGGTGGACGTTCCGACCTCTGCTTCGGAGTCCATTTCCATGTGCAACTCGGGGAGTGAAAGACAAAAGCGGAGACAGAGCAAGAAAGACAAAAAGATGGGAGAGAAATACAGAGACCGAGAGGTTCCGGGCCTTGGAGCCAAGAGGAGGAGCCGAGATGATTCTGGCGACCCTCGGCCGGTCCATAAACATTGGGACGCCCGCCAATGCATCCCTAGAAGGTGGAACCCTCAGCCTCGCCTCCCCTTGGCGGAGTGCCTCCAGGAAAGCCACTCGCGACTCCGGGCCCTGAGTTCCATACCGCCACATCTTTAGTGCAAGGAAGTTGGCACGCGGCGCGAAAAGACCTCAAATAACTGGGTTAAAGATTTGTGCCTCTCTTCCCTTCCCTCCAACAGAACTGCTTTTGATGAAAACACCCTGGTCTTCCCGCCGGGGCGGTTGACAGGGAATGACTGGGAGATGCTGGAGGAGGAACATACACAGCAGGCGCTCAATTATTGCTCAGGTATTGCAGGTCTGCCTTAATCCCCTATCATATGGGGACAAAGATGATCGGTTACCATGCCCTTTCAAAACCACCTAGAGGGCTCTCCTAACCACCAGTAAGAGCCCCGATCCAAGGTGACCCAAGGGTGAAGAGTTGTGTCCCCAGGAACACACAGCTGGCCTCGGGGATCCAAAACAGGGGCTCATTTCCACTGGGTCTCCCTAAGTCAAGGATTCTCAACATCCCCAGCGCTGTCCCCAAACCACCCAGCTCCAGATCCTGCTAGGCTGAGGCTGGGACTTTTTTTTTTTTTTTTTAAGATTTTATTTATTTATGAGAGAGCGAGAGCAGGAAAGGCAGGGAAGAGGGAGAAGCAAGCTCCTTGCTGAGCAGGGAGCCCTACACGGGGCTCGACCCAGAACCCCAGGATCATGACCTGAGCTGAAGGCAGACCCTGAACAGACTGAGCCACCCAAATGCCCCCAAACCGGGACTTTAGAGAGAGGACGGGTGTCCGACGGAGAACCTGGGGAGCAGCGCGACCCAAGGAGGGGAAGCGAGAGTCGGCGTAGGGAACCCGAGTAAAATTCAGGGAGCAGGGGAGAACCGGAGAAGGCTCTGGCCCAATCGCAAAAAGCGAGGTGAGGTGGGGTGGGGGTGGGGGGAAGCAGTAAGAGAGGAGACGCAGAAACCGGGAAGCGGACAACGGAAGCGAGAGCCTGAGGGAGTGCGCGAACCCGCTCGGGAGCAAGGCGCCTGGCGCTGGACGCACAGAGGCGCCCCAGCTCTGCTCCCCACCGCGCCCTACCCAGCCCAAGGGGAGCGCCCCGCCGACCAATTTGCCTTGCACAAAACCCGCGCCCCAGGGGCCTTTGCCAGGCCGCTAGGGCTTGAGTCGTTTCTTGACTAATTAACTGGAAGCTATGTCGCCCCTTCTTTCAGGGCCCAATTAATTCGCCGCGGGCGGTGGGGCGGGGGCCTTGAGGCTGAGGCGCCCGCCTGGAGCCCCTTTGTAAAGGGCTGTCTGGACCATATTGATTCCACACACACACACACACACACACTCCTTCCTTCGTACAAAAAAAAAAAAAAAAAAAAGTCTTGAAAGCGCTGGATTGCCAGAGTTTAAGGATTGTCAGACTCACAATCCCTCCTCCCACCCAACCGACTGCATTAGCTTCCAGAAGGAAGGGACCCACCGGCCAAGGCAGTTTCCAGATAAGCCTCAGAAAGGGCTAAATGGAATTTCTCCCTGCAGAGGGCAAAGAAGTGAAGGAGACAGGTGGCCACTGTGTGCCTACTCTGTGTGTGCGCCAGGCACCTTTGCCTCACAGTTAAAATCCAGACGATAACACAGACAATCCCCAGGGGGAATCCCAGCTCCAGAAGAGACGAACTCGCTGCGGAACTATCTCTCTGCCTCAGTTTCCTCATCTGGAGAATGGAGCTCACTGAAAAGGCTCTTGCCTCCTCGGGTTGCTATGTCTGATGAGCTGATGGGTGGGGAAAGTCTTAGAACATTATCGTCCACCGGAACATTTCACAAATGCCATTTTCAATAAATAGCATTTCAGAAAAAAACCCGTTTTGTTGATGAGGAAGCCGGGGCTACGGAGCGCAGACCTGCTGCGTAACGATCCTGGTGCTTGATTCCAAGGCCAAGACGCTCCAGAACGAAATCTGCCAGGGGGCTTCTCCCGTGCTCCGCAGGCTGGGTGCGAGTGGGGAGTGCTCTCCCTGCCTGGTGGACCCAGAGGCTTACTCGGAGGGGGCTGGAGCGTTTCCCCCTCCCTCCCCTGCCCCCGTCCTCCCTTCAGTTCAATACCGACTTCAGGGATCCAGACACTCCAAATCCCGAAAGCTTCTGGTTGGAACCCAGAGCGCGGCAGCGGTGGTGATTTCCCAGCGGTTGTGGGGGCCTCATCGATTGTACTGACCTCATGGTGGGTCAGCTTGTCTCCTTCATCGATCAACCGAACGAAGTCTAGGACTAAAATATAGCGCAAGGAAATCACAGCCGTCTTTGTAAAGCTAGTGGAAAGTGGCCTCACTGTGCCAGAGCGCACGGGGCACCCAAGCCGGCCCCACCCTCAGTCACCACGTCAGGAGACCGAGCTTCTCACCTCACTCCCCTTTATTCGATCATTGTTTCATTTTTTTAGTTCTGTGTTATACTAAAAACAAAAAAACAAAGAAGGGTTAGTTTATTCAATCAACAAACACTTGATAAACACACCGACTATGCCACACTGCACTGGTCACTGGGGTACTAATGAGGGAGGGGGTCTGCCCAGAAGCATAAAATCCTGGCTAGGAAGGGGTTGTAAAGGCTTTTCTGCTGTCACTTTTTAGCAAATGCGACCCTGGGCAAGACTCCCTAACTATCTGTCCCACAATTCTCTGCCCATGAAGGGCGACAACACCATCTAGTCCTAGACAAGGTGTGGGCGCTGTGTGGTAGAAACGGATAAGGGAGTCTAGAAGTTAGTTAGATCCTCCGGCACAGCCCGGGGCTCAGAGCTGCTGCGGGCAGATCTGGGGAAGTCCTTTGCGAAGCCTGGACTGGGTGTAGGCTCCTTACTCCTGAAAATTGATGGGAGCCCAAGATTGCAGCTTCCTCTTCTTGGGAACAGAAAACCACTGGCCCTACCTACCCCAGCAGGCAGAAAAGCTGAGGCTGGACAGAATTTGGTCTTCCTATCAGAGACCTTGAACGGAAGCCCTCTCCCACCGCACCTTCCCTGGGCCTCAACTTTCCTCATCTTTAAAATGGAAATGTATAGGCATGTACACTCATCGCAGTGAGTAAGGCTCAGAACAATGAGCATCAAACCAGCCAGGACCCAGGGTCTCCAGTGCTTAGCAGGGGACCTGGACCAAGAAGCCCCTTAGTCAATATCTGTGGGATGATCTGGTGGATGTTTCTGTCCATGACACCAAACTTCCCAAACTTCCCTTCCCACTACCATCCTTACACTGTTGCGCTTTACATATCAGAATCTGTTTGCAAGTAGCTACTCAGTTTGATGCTGATTTTCTAAAAATGCACTTTTGGGAGTGGTCATCTGTTTCCAAATACAGGAAGAAACCCCTTTAGCCCTTCTCCCCTTCTTCTCTCCCCTTCTTCGTTGACTTTTATGCCTCTACTGAAAGATTCACTGAGCACCTATCAATTGCCCAGCACTGTAATCCGTGATGCGAGTTGGAGATAGGATGAGTCACTCCTCTCCCTCCAGCAGCTTACAAAATAGAAACCTAATAATGTTGGACTCTCCTAGCTGGACCATGTGGCCAGTGAACCTCTTTGGTTATGGTGGATTTTTTTTCCTTTCTAGCTCTCTAAGTAACTTTGACCAGATCATAAAGTCTAACGCCGTGCCTGAAACACAGTACGGGCTCAGCAAGCGCTGCATGAATTTATTCTTCCGAATCCTGTAGCCACACTCCTCCTTTGGCTGTGCGAGAGGTCTTCTCTCTTTGGTGCCTTCAGAGACACTTCGGGGAGCAACTCGAACCCTAACATTTCCAATTCCAGGTAATTCAGGCCAGTAAGGCCAGCCCCTCCGACTTCAACCGAGAATGTCTGGGCCCGGGGAACACCAGATTGGCCTTTGCAAAAGAGGGTGTACCCGTTTTGCATCTCCACACCTAACTGGCCGTCCTCCTTTCCAGATACGTCCCCCACCCCCCCACACACACACCTTTCCCGGTAAACAAGAGCTAGTACGGGTGGCGCCTAAGAAACGAGGCGCTAGTTTGCGCTGAGAACCCTCGTCCCCTGCATCCCGGGTCTACCCTAGCCTCTCGGGATCCAACTTCCAAGTTCGGCAGACTGTGAGCGACCCTCTCCCGCCCCAGCCTCCAGGAACAGCCTTGACCTCCTGGCGCATCCGGAACTGGCACTGCGGAAGCTCAAAACTGAGGTCCCAACCCCGCGCGCGTCGGTGGAGATTGGCTCAGGCCCTGCGGGGCCCTCCGAGGACCGAGGTCCGCCGCCGCGTCTCCTCCCGAGCGCCATCCAGCGGCGAGACGGCAGGGGCACCTTCCGCAGAGGTTGGGGCGAGCTTCTCCAGAAGCGAGGAGCGCAGGTTTCCAAGTGGGAAGCAGTCCCTTCCTCCACCCACTACCTCCCCACACCTCTGAGAGAGGGGCACGTCTATCTCCTCTGCCTCCCCACGTACTTCCCGCGCTGCCTGAGGCCGATTCGGGTTCACCCGGCGTTCAACACCACCCTCCCCCTTTTATTTATGCCCAACACATGCACTGGACAGGGAATTTTTTCAAGGCGAGCAGAAAGAAAAGAAGGAAGGAGGAAAAATTAAAAAGCTGTTTGCACCGCCATTGCCTGGGAACTTTCCTGTGGCGGCTCAGGGGGTTTCATCCCAGACCTGGTGACTCTTGCTCTCCCTTCGCTGAGAACGGACGTGTTAAGTCCTGCCTCCCTAATTGTACACCTATGACCTTATCCTGGTTGGAGTCAGGCGCTCTGACTCCCTGCCCTTGCATGCAACCCAGCCTGGAAAACCTCCCCTGCGACCCCCATGGGCGTCTAACCCCACCCCGAGATGGGTGTCCCAGAGTGGCAATGTAGCACGCTCGGAATCTTAAATGCAGAGGGAGAAAAACACCATTCTTCATACACCCGGAATGTTATCGCTAATTTTTTGGAAAAGTGCCTGTGTACACACATATTACATATATTATGAGCGGGTTAGTGCAAGACTAAGAATACCGAACAACAGTGGGGGGGGCATATTCTCCAATTCCTTGGTAATTTGTAACAGGCAGACTTTATTGCTCAGAGAGAAAAGGAGTAGCTGCGTAGCTGGAAAACAAATTTAATTCTGTCTGTATTGATCAAACGGGAGTCTGCCCGTGGGGTGTGACTGCAATGCATTTTTTAATCTGATATTTAATTTCATATTTGGGGCTACTTGGAATGTCCATATGTACACACTTGTACCCACATAGGACATTTTGGAACCACACGTGCATATTCTATTACATTAAATAATGCAGTGGAATATGGCCTTTAAGTCGGGCCCATACGTGGTTCAGCAAGCTCCCCAGACATTAGGGAGATCTAAAATGAAGCCCTGGAAAGCCGGGAAAGCGGGGCCCTCCTCTCTTCCGGATTCAGTTTGGGGCAATCTTCTGATATCCCAACTACACAACATTTCTTTGGCCTCTTACCTCTCCTTCACCTAATCTCTCCAACTGAAAAAGTTTATAATAACTCAACTCCAATATCCCTGATATTGAAATCTGTCTCATTCCCTAAAAATAAAAAATAAATCACACACCCACACTCAAAAGGCCTTTCAGTGACTCCAACAATTCCCCAATTCTAGACGGAGAAATGAAATAGAGGAGTTGTCCTGGGTATTCGCGGCATTAATACACGGACATAAAAGTGAGTGCAACATCGTATTTTAACTTGTCTAATAGAAAAATCCTGACTCTGCGTCACCGGTCTTCCTCCTCCCCGCTTTCCTCTAAAGGACTAGAGTCTTGGAGTGGGGGGAGCGGGAGGAGGGGGGAGCGGTGAAATGAAGTCGCTTGGAAAGGGTAAAAAAAAAAAAAAAGGCAAGGGCATTATTTACACCTGCAAGCTTGGATTGCTGTGTTCGGCCCCAATTGGCTTAATTGTAAATCTTTTCCTCATGGCCCCGATTCCTGGACGGAGCGTCTGGGTTTAATAATGTGCCCCGGCACCCCAGCAGGGCCGGGCTGAAAAGAGAGAATCCCCCCGCCCCACCCCCACTCAGCGCAGAGGTAATTAGAGCAGCCCCCACCCCGCTCCCCACTACCCAAACCCTGCTTGAGGTACCAGAAGACCAGAGTCAGACATGTGGGGAACTCATATTTTACCGTCTGAAGACAAGAGGAGCTATTTCAGAAGCAACTATACCCTCCAAGTCAGAAGTGGGAGGTAGCGCTCCCCCGCACCCCCGCGCCTTGCCCCCCCCCCGTTCGCTTGTAGGGGGGCGAGCGGGAAAGAGAGGCGTCTGCACCCGTAGCCAGACACAGCCTCAAACTCCCTCGGCTGGCAGTGTAGGGCTGACCTGTTTATAGAACTTGCTGTTAAGAAAACATGTAAAAACACACCCCAGCGGTGGGAGAGGAGAACGCTCCCTCGCACCCCACCCTCTCTTTGTACGCGAAGATTCTCCCCGGACTCGGCTCGGTGGCCTTGTTTTTCTCCCCAGGAGGCTATCTCCTTGCAATTGTTTTTCCATCAGTTAGAGAGCCCGAGAGGGCTACACTTCTCCTTTATTTGTGGTAACCCCCGCACCCTCTGCGCTGGAGGTCCTTACTAACCACGCCGGGTTTGTCCTTTGCAAGCGGACTGGAGCGGGGGAGGTGGGAATCACTCCTGTAAAAAGACAACTCGGACCCTGGGTGCTGGGGCGGGGGTGCGCCTCACCGAACCCCTGTAACCCTAGTTTGAGCTCTCGAAGAGCGAAGGCCTGCGCTCCACAGAGGGGCGGGCGCGTCTTCCGCACCCGCACCCGGAGCCCGCTCGCCCCGCCCCGGGAGCTGCGGAGAGAGAGCAGGTAACCCGCGCGCAGGGAGCCGGGACGCATGGTTCGGGGACTCCCGGGCCTGGCGGCACCTCCTCGCGACCAAAGGCCGGGGCAGGCCAGCCTGTGCGGGGACCCCTTTTACTCCCCCGAGGGCCGGATCGGACCTGAGCCTCGACCCCGCCACCCCCGGGTGCGGATGTAATCCGAGGCAGCGAGCCTCTCCTCGGGTTCCGCGCTGGGCGAGGCCTGCAGCCGCACGGAACACGTCCAGCTTCCGTATTTGGAACCGGGGTAAGGCGGCTGCAGCGGTAGGGGAAGCACCCCGGGGCGGAATCCGTCGCCAGGAGGACCTGATGGGGCGCTCTGGGCAGTCTCTGCCTCACACTCCTTATGGGGGTGGGCAGTGGCGGCGGGGGCGCAAGTTTTCCTTTTCCAAGGAAAAGTTGGAAAGGACATTGCCAGGAAAGGTTCCTAGATCTGGAAGGCCGCTCCTCTCTGCTCCCCCTTCCGCCTGCCAGAAGGATTTTTAATATTTGGCTTGGAGATGAAATGAACTGAGGTCTGCGAGCCAGCAAAAGCAGCTCTTAGGAAAAGCGCTTTGACAATTCCAAACGTTCCCTCTTTCTATGTATGTGTGTGTCTGCCTCTCTCTCCTTCCTCTTAAAAATAAATCAAATTTTAAAAAAGAAAAGAGAGAGACTTCTCTAGTCCTCAAGTAGTAAGATCCCAAGCTGGAGACCTTTAAAGGCTTCTGGGGTCGCCAAGGTCACACTGTCTCCCAAACCTGGAGCTCAGGTTGGGAGACAGGACAAACAGTCCCTCCAGCTCGCCCCCCAACCCCCATAGCTCCCTGGATAAATCAGTCTAAAAGATTTGCTGTGTACTATTTGCGGGGGGGAGGGGGGGATGATCCGTTTGGGAGCAAGGCACCTCTGACTTAAAGACACATTGTTGAGGCCTCAAGTTTCTTTTACCCCCATGCAGGAGGCAGCAGCTACCCAGATTGCCAGGTAATGAAGACGTCTGACGCTGGGGTTCAGCGATGCCTCCCCTCAAACACCCGTTTTCTGAGTGGCCCTGGCCCAGGGTCAGTGATCACAGAAGATCGAACAGTGAAGGAGCTGGGGCTTGGTTCCAGATTGTGAGGAGCCTGTTTGGTCAAAGAGTTTCCCTGCGAGGGGTGGGGGGCAGCTGCTCAGGGACAGACCAGGCCTGCAATCAGGATCCTGAATCTAGGGCTCGCCCTCTAGCCTTAGCAGCAGGTTGCAGAGTCCCCTACCTGCCCCGGGTATGCCAGAGAAGCAGGTGAAATCACTCCCTGCCGGCCTGTGTCTTGGAACCACAAGGAGCTGCGTTTTCCATAAGACTGTACAAGGGAGAAGGGGTTTAAGCAACTTTCACCGGGACAGTAAGGCTTGGAACCTTAAACGTTCACACCCCACCAGTCCTCGAAACCCTGTGCCCACATAGAGAAGGCAGACCCCTGCCCAAAGCTGTACCGCCCCCCCCCCCAGGGACAGCTACCTAGCTACCTCTTGGGGGCCTTGCTGGATAGGAAAGACTCTCTTGAGTGTGTTATCTGCTACAAGATTGGGGAGACATGAAAACATGACTTTGGCTATAGGTGTGGCTGGCAAGGAGCAGCGCGCGCGCGCGCACACACACACACACACACTCTCTCTCTCTTCTGTGTCCACTGTTCCTTTTCATTTATCTCCCGCCTTCCCTCTCCGCTCTCACCCTCTCTAATTGAAACCCAGTAAGGGGAAAGCAGTAATGGATATTGTGTTCCAATTGAGAAAACGTGTCTGTGGCTAGGAGCGGACAGTTAGTTCAGCAGATCTTCAAGAGCCCAGCTTTTTTGGCCCTGTCAACCTTCCTGGCAGTGGCCGAATGTCATTAGCCATGCGCCCCTCGCTGACACACCTCCCTGTTCCCTGGGCCCCACCGGCTCTCAGAGGTCAAGACCCCACTTTCCCTACCACCCCCCCTCGCGCCACCGCCCCACGCACCCCTGGCACCAGGCGACACCCCCTGTGTGTGTAAAACCGGGAAGGAGCAGGGAACAATGGCAGTCTGCTCTTCCAGGTCAGAGGAAACCCCCCCATCTGCCGTCGGGGATTGGAGAGTGTCCTTTGGTGGTTTTTCCTCCAGCTTTTGAAAGTATTCTGTCCCTTAGACCCCCCACAAGCCAGATTCCTGGACTGAGTCGCTGAGGGACCACGGACACCCTTACCTGTCTCCACTGAGAATCTGGAAAGAGGGTGTTGGATAAACAAAGGTGTTGGGTGGTCAAAAGTGCCTGAGGGCCAAGCCAGCTCTGGCCTGCATCTTGTTGATTCTGAGTCAGATAAGACTAGAGGAAAAATTCCCCCGGCCTCTTCCTCGCAAATTCATTTCTGCTGGACTAAGAAAAGTCCATGCGTTTTGTTTTTTTTTTTAAGTAATTGGGTAAAACACACAAAGAGAACATTGAAGATGCAGATTGGTTTGAAATTAGGAAACCACAATTAGTTCCTTTTCCTGAAAGAAAGAGAGAGAGAGAGAGAGAGAGAGAGACCCTTCACAGATGTATAAAAGGCACTCTCCCCAGACACACACACACACACACACACACACTTCATCCCCCACCCCCCTTGTTTCCTTTCCAACTTATCTAAATCACTAGCCATGTACAAATTTGCCATTTTCCAGAGCGATCGGCTTTGATGAAAGGTAGGTGCTAATAAGAATGATGCAGAGGGTGAAATCCTTCCATTTTGTTTCTGCCAAAACCATATTTACATTAGAAGGAGGTACGATAAGCATGGATTAAGGGAATAACAGATGACGCTCTAGAAACAGCATAAACCAACTGGCGCCAAAGTGAGCCTCCACACTAAAAATACTGCTTCCCCAAGCTGGACAACTTTGACAATCTTTTCTCACACACACACGCTTCAGATTCTTGCACTGAATCGTCCTGATCAATAATTTAGAGGGCTGTCAGAGGACAGGGAAATGTGCCTTATAGGAAAGCCCTGTGCTGCTGGGGCAAGGCAGGGACGAAGAGCCCGGGCTTTAGGGCAGACGTGCCTCCTCTCACCCTGGGCTCCTGTCTTCCAAAGGAGATTGAAAGGGAAGGGGGAGAGATCCTGGGGTTGGGGTGGCTGGCTTTGGGGATCCCAAAAGGAGATGGTGATACTTCCAACCTACACCAGGCACCCAAACCCATTTCTATGTCTCAGGACACCTTATCTGCTTCTTAGCCAAGGGCGTGGAAGGGAGGTGTCAGCTTGAACCCCAAGAAGAGGTAGCTCCAGCCTGTCTAGGTTTCTGGCAAAGATGGGGGGGAGGGAATCCAGAAATACAGAAAAGCAGGAGAATTCAGAGAGAGCCAAGAAAGCCAGACAAACTAGAAAAGGAGAAAGAAGAGGCAGAAAAAGTGGGAGAGAGAGTAAATCAGAAACAGAAGGGACGAGAGATGTTAAAGGCTGGGAGCGGGGTAGAGACAGACAAGCAGGGGAAACAGAAAAACAAGACACATGCAAGGGAGAGAAGAGAAAGTTCAAGGAAACGGGGCAAGAAAGAGCATAGGGACCTACAGTCCCAGAGTCCTGAAAGATGAAGAGAGAGACGGGGACATTGACCAGGAAGGAAGGAAGGAAAATAGAAGAGAAGAAGAAACAAAAGATTGGGTCTTCGGTCTGGTCCAAGGGCGGGCTTGTACCTGCCCCCAGAGGGAGGAAAGATAGCGAGGCTAATTCCATCAAACTGAATGATCTGGCAGCCTCCTGGCCAGGGAGGAACCCAGCTCTTTTTTTTTTTTTTAATTTTGTACCCTGCTGAATTTATTTATTTATTTTTAAAGATTTTATTTATTTATTTGACAGAGAGAGATCACAAGTAGGCAGAGGCAGGCAGAGAGAGAGAGAGAGGGGAAAGTAGGCTCCCTGCTGACCAGAGAGCCCAATGAGGGGCTCAATCCCAGAACCCTGAGATCATGACCCGAGCCAAAGGCAGGGGCTCAACCCACTGAGCCACCCAGGCACCCCAGGAACCCAGCTCTTAAAGCAAGCTGGGGCGGGGGGGGGTGCCTGCAGTGAATGTAAAGCTTCAGGAGGAAAATCTAGCTTCCCTGGTCTGTCTAGAGGTCCTCCACTGGGTTCAGAACTGCATATAGCAGAGTCAAGGTTTGGGGTGCACCGTAGTGCTAATGTGAGAGGGGTGTGCTAGCAGCATTTCACAGGACTCACAAACAGTAAGGGAGGCACGCGTCAGGCCGGGCAGGGTGGGTGGGGGGAGCAGATTCCTCGAGATCCGGGGTCCGAAAATCAAGTCTCAGGTTAGCAGAATGGAGAGCCGAGGAGGACGGGAACCCCTCAAGCAGAAACTTAGTTTCAAAGCTGGTCAATTAAAAAAAAAAAAAGCCTAGATCCAAAAGTGGGGGGCGATTGAGCATAAACGGAGCCTTCCCTACTCCACCAAGTGACCAGAGCGCCCCTCCCCAGGAAAAGTTTATGTTTTGACCGACCACCACCGTAGGAAACTTCTTAATTAGGCCTCAGACCCCTGGAGAAACACGGATGTCCTTATGTCAACAGAGTTTCCAATTTAGTGACACCTCGGACTGAAAAAAGCTCGGCGGCAAACGGGGGCGAAAGTTGAAGAGGGAATAAGCGTGTACTAGTCCCTCGCCAGACCTCACACATGCTGAAGAGAATATTTACAGCAAAGTTGCCAAAGTAAACCACCCCGCCTACCCACCCTCCTTTCCCCCCTCCTCCCCCCCCTTTTTTGTAAACTGCAGATAAACACCATTCGGTCACCAAAGGGTCGGTTGGTCCCCTTTACAGTTGGAGTGCCATGGGGGGAAAGGAGGACGGAGCAGAGGCTTCCCCGGCAACTCTTTGGCAAGGCTCCCCTCTCTGTCGCATCTGTGGCCTGGGCAGTGGCTAGGTTTCGCATTTGTGTGTGTGTGTGTGTGTATAGGAAATTTCTTCCGAAATTTCCTCTACCCCTTCCCCATTTTACCATCTGCGTGCACGCACACAAACACACACAGCCTGGCCTTAAACACTGCAGACATTACAGATAGGGGGACGTGGGTTTTTTTTTTTAATTAAAAAAAAAAAATCGGGCCTGCGAAAAGGCGCGAGACTATCTGGAGGACATCAGAGGTTCCGTGGGTCCCCCATGATCCAAATTTTAGCCCCCTGCTCCCTTCTCCCGCCCTTGAGGCACGGCTCCTCGGACTCTGCCCAGGGGCAGACTCATTCAGTGTTTCCCGAATGTCTTTTGTTGAGCGCCAGGCGGGGAGAGAGTGACTACGGTCTGCAAACTGAGAGAGAAGGCTGTGTAGACCCGGCGCCTGGAGCCTAAAGCCGCGGGCCGGGGTCCCCGCTAGCCTGGTGCATTCCCGCTGCTGCCAGGCCTGGCACAAGTCTCCAGAAGGCGCTGGCCAATGTTTCACCCGAATGCGATGGCCACCAGGCCGCTTTTGTTTGTTCGCAAATTAATCACCCAGCGCATGGCCGGCGCCAGAGTGGGTTTATCACCCACCGGGAGGGGGGCGCGACGGCCCTGCAGAGACAAAGAGGAGTTCGCACCTTCCCGCTTTTGATCCCAAGGTACCGCGGCCTCCCCGCAGAATACGAGCCTCCTGGGGCCGAGTCTGGGAGGTCAGTCATAATTGGCGGAAGTTTGCAGACCATTAGCAAGACGTGGACATTTTCGAATCAGAACCCCGCAAACTTTCCTCTCTTTCTTGCAAGCAAGAATGGGAGTGGGGATACGGAGTGGCAACTGGGGTGACCCCGGGGTTAAGTTAGAGCTACGGGCAAAAAATAGGCCATGGAGGGAGGGGGCGGTGTGAGGGTCAGAGATCCCGCTGCGTCCACTCTGGGGCCAAAGGAAAGTCGAGATATTTACAAGTAAAATTAGCAAGCTCCCTTCCCACGCCAGGACCGAAGGGAGGCCTGGAAGCGGAGGACCTGGTGAAAACGTCTCTCCCTTGAGCAGCTGGACGCTTGGGGCAACGAGAGAGGATGGTTCCAGTCACACTGTGCCCCCAGAACTGCTTTCCTTCTACTCCGAGCGGCCGGGCAGAGACTGGCTGGCGAGCGCAGGCAAAACCAGATCGCGGGGATTTGGGGCCGCTCCTGAAAGCGCCGCGGGGCTGCCCCGGGCTCAGGCAGCGAGCAATGTGGGGGAGGGGGTGGGTTTGGGCCTCCAGAGACTCGCGAAACCCTGCGGTGACCTCGGTGGACGGCGTAAGGAGGGGGAAGGCCTGGCCTCTGGCACCCTCCAGGATCCCGCCGCTAAGGGACGCGGGAGGGGGGGACGTTGTGAGCCAACACCGAAGGCGCCTGCGGCCTCTTCCTTTTCTCTCTCGGCGGAGAGACCCCAGAGGACGCCAGAAAAAAAAAAAAAAAAAAAAAAAAAAACCAACAGGCCGAAAGGGGGAAAAAAGGGGGCGAGATGGCGAGCCAGATAGAGTTCGAAGAACCACTCCATTCTCTCCGGTGACTTCAGGGAATTCTTAGCGCTGACGCCAAGCGCTCTTAACCATGTGCGTCAAAAATGCGAGGCTGAAAAAGCTTGTCGCCTCGAAAGTTCCGCCCCTATCTCGAGGCGGCTGGCTCACAAAAGAAGTGCATTTTCACCTTCCACTTGCTCCCACTTCGGAGTCTGGGGTCTGAGGGCTTGGGGGTCCGCAAGGCAAACAGAAAGGACGGATCTGGCTGTCTACGCACAGACACACACGCACACACAAATCCCTAGCCTTGGTTTTCTTAACCCCCTAGGCCCCGAAACCAGCCCTCTCTCCTTTCCTTTCCACTCGAGGAAGCTCTCCACTCAGGAAGAGTGAAAGAACATTCTCCCCAAGATTTCCTTCCACTAAGCAGGGCGGGCCCAACTCACTGCCCCCCGCCCCCCAAAAAGCGAGAAATGTGGGTTTGGGGACTCCTCTGACCCAGACGGGGACCTGCCTGCGGTAACAGATACCCGGTCGGCGACAGGTCTGATTCGTGAGTGACCTCCCTCCCCTCCACCCTCGCTGACGCCCCCACCCTACCTGAACTGGAACGGTCACCTCGCCTCTGGGGTGGGGGCGTATCACGGTTTGTTTTACAAATTCACCCCCGACTTCTGGTGAGATAAGTCCCCGCGTGCACGGAGAGATAAGTGGGATGCCTGGAGAAGATACAAAGAGGACGTACCTCCCCCTACCAGCTCGCCCGTGGCCTGGGAGGTGAGGGCAGCGGCTCCGCGGGGGCAGGCCCAGAACCCAGTCCCTCGCTGCTCTCCTTCTGTCCGGGTCTCCATTCTCTGCTCTACACTCACGCACACATTCAGGTGGAACTCCCGGGGAGCCCGGATTCAGATAGAAGACGAGACCTAAAAGGGCTGGTAAATCCATTTCAAAAAACCCCCGAGTCCGCCTCCCCGGGGGGGAGCGCAGCCAGGGCCCGCGGCGCAGGCTGTGTACGTGTTTGCGTGTACGTGTTTTCCCGCGGGTGGCTGGGTCCCAGGGCGCTGGCGCGAGTCCGCGCGCAGGAGTGCCGGGGTGTTCGGGTCTCCGCCCACAGTTTCGGGTGGGGCCGGGGGAAGAGGGAGCCCCCCAGCACGCCTGTGCCCCGGAGCCCCAAGAGCCGAGATGCCGGGAGCCCGGCGGCGAGAGCCACCCGAGCTCGGGAGCCCTTCAGCGGCGGCCGGGCGGAGCTTGGCTCCACGTGGGGCTGGGGAGCACGCAAGCCCGGAGTCTCGGCGCTCGCCTCTCCGCCGCTGCCGCCTTTTGTGGCGCCCGGCGGCGGAATGGCAGCTGGCGGGGGACTCGGCCGCCCGCCTGGCTCTCCCGGGGCCGCCGTGAGCGGGTGAGCCGCACGCAGAAACGGCGGTGGCGGCCCGGAGAGGAGAAGCGAGCCTCGCGCGCGAGAGGCGAGCGCCCCTGCCCGGCGCCCGGCGCGCTCTCCGCCTTCCTGGCCTGGCTCGCTCGCTCGCTCGCTCCCTCCTCCTCCCCCTTCCTCTCGGGGCCCTGCCTCCTCCCTCGATCCCGGGCTGGATGACTGAGGCATTTCAGACGTGGGCTGAGCCAGCGCCGGCGAGCGAGCTCCGAGGCCGCAGCGATCTCTCGATAAGCCACCTAGAGGCGACTTTGCGCGCGCTCCCCAGTGGCTCCCCGCCCTCCCTCTGATCATGTTGACATATTCACAGGACAGGCAGTAGTACCGATGCGGCGCTGCGACGTTACAGTTTCCGACACCTTCTTTTTATAACTCGGCTCTATCCCCCAGCACTCGACCTGTGAAAACCACGCCTATGCAGCAACACAATTGGTCCGAAAGCGTCAAAGAGCCAATCAAGAGGCCTCCGGCTCCCCGCAGCCCACAGCAGAGCCCGACCTTCTAGAGCCGCCGAGCAGACGCCCGGGGAATTCTAGAGGCGGAGGAGGGTGGCGCGGAGCTCTCGCTCGCTCGCTCGCGCTCCCTCCCTCTGCTCGCGCTCCCTCTCCCACTCCGTCCCTCTCTCTCTACTCTGTCTCTCCCTCTCTCTCTCCCTCTCTCTCTCCTCCTCTCCCCCTTTCAGTCCCCCCACTAAATCCTCCCTGCCCTGCGCGTCTGGACGCAGATTTAGGAAGCGATTTCGCTCACGTTTTAGGACAAGGAAGACAGGCGCGGGAGGAGAGCACGGCAGGACTCGGATTGCAACCCAGACACCCTCCGGAGGCTCGGAGCAGAGGAAGGAGGAGGAGGGCGAACGGAAGCCAGTTTGCAGTTCAAGTTTTGATAGCGCTGGTAGAAGAGAGCTTAAATCAGAGAGTTGTTGTTGTTGGCTTTTTTTTTTTTTTTTTTTTTTTTTTTGTGAGGCGAGAGACTTTTCCGCTCTCTCGCTCGCTGGGGAAGCCGGGTGTAGCGCAACTGCGGGCGCCTCCAGCGAGAAAGAGGGAGAGGAAGACAGACAGGGGGGCGGGGAAGAAGAAGGAGAAGACAAGGTAAAAAGTCTCCGAGCGGAGCGGTTCGCATTTGCAACAAAGAACTGGGGGCTGGGGAGCCATTCCCGGGACCTGGGGCTGCGGTGTCTCTTTCGGCGAAGCGGCGGGGCTCGGGCGCGGGTGAGACCCTGCTCGCTCCCCTCGCCCCGTGAAACCGACTTCCAGGAGCGGCTTTTTAAAAAACGCAAGGCACAAGGACAGTCACCCAAGCGACTATGTCTCCTGACTTCTCGCCTTGCCCTCTTTAAAAGCGGCATTCCTCCTCCCCAAAAGACACTTTCCTCCCTCTTCCCTAGGGCGCTTGAGTGGTGATTTTACCCCCCTTTTCTTCTTTCTTTCTTTTTCTTTTTTTTTTTTTCTTTCTTTTTCAAACTATGTGCTGCTGTTAAAAACCAAAAACAAAACCAAACAGCAGCTGCGGACTTGTCCCCGGCTGGAGCCCAGCGCCCCGCCTGGAGTGGATGAGCCTCTCCATGAGAGATCCGGTCATTCCTGGGACAAGCATGGCCTACCATCCGTTCCTACCTCACCGGGCGCCGGACTTCGCCATGAGCGCGGTGCTGGGTCACCAGCCGCCCTTCTTCCCCGCGCTGACGCTGCCTCCCAACGGCGCGGCGGCGCTCTCGCTGCCGGGCGCCCTGGCCAAGCCGATCATGGATCAATTGGTGGGGGCGGCTGAGACCGGCATCCCTTTCTCGTCCCTGGGGCCCCAGGCACATCTGAGGCCTCTGAAGACCATGGAGCCCGAAGAAGAAGTGGAGGATGACCCCAAGGTGCACCTCGAGGCCAAAGAACTTTGGGATCAGTTCCACAAGCGGGGCACCGAGATGGTCATTACCAAGTCGGGAAGGTAAGCAAGTGGCAGAGCCCACACCACCCCCCCCCCCCCGCCTCAAACTATTGCTTTCTTTTTTTTTTTCCCCCTTCCCACCCCTTATCTCTTCCCAGGAGAATTGGTTTGCCAGTTAATTTGGGCTTAGAGAAAAACTTAGGTCCCCTGGAACTGTGGTCAGACATTTCTCCCACCCTGTTTCTGTGGTAGGAAATTTCTACTTACCTGGACGTATGCAGGGGGGTTTCTCCTACCTAGTTCTGCATCCTGGATTTCTCCACGGGCTGGATAGACTCTTTTCAAGGGAGCACAGACACTACTGCAGGAAGAAAGAAAACCACCCCACTCCAGGAAATTCACTGTGGCAAACCTTTCCATGCCTATGTCTTTGTTGATGTTCTGTTTGTTTGTCTCATTTTGTTCCCAGAGAGAACAACTTGACGCCCTTTGCTTTGGTGTGGTCGTGGGAGACCTGACCCTAGCTCTCCACTTGCCCTTTCTGCCCTGCAGCCGGCCTCTCTGGGTCTGCAGGGGCACCTGAGCGTGCCTCTGGCAGGGTCACAGAGAAATTGGGGTTTGTGTGTGCGCACCGATTCACATGTCTGTAATCCGAGGGAGAGTTGAGGCAATTTTGGATCGTTAAGATTATGTTTGCAGATTCAAGGAGCCAGTGGAGAGACACATGCTGGTTTTTTTACGTGTGATCTTATCAACCATATTTCATATAACTTTCACAAGGTCCTTGCCTGACCGAAACCTGCCTGTCACTTAAAATCAACTGATTCTTTTTTTATGGCCTTGAAGCCCGAGAAGGCTTAACATTAGAATAATAAAAACAAAATTCCTCTCTTCGTGTCTTGGGCGTTTCAGTGTCTTTCCTAACTAAAAAGGAGGCCAAAGTTTGGCAGAAAATCTCTCAAACCCAGGAGACATTTCCTCAGTTTCACATCGAAGTGCTTCCTTTTCAGTTGAGACTCTAGAAGGCCGGCACTCCTGGGAAGTAAAAGTCAGTTTGGGGCCGGTCTGAGCCCTGGGAGAAACGCGATTAGCCCGCGTGCTAGGCGAATTAGTTATCAGGCCCAGGAGTCCAGCCTGAACTACCATTCGTTTTGAGAACTCGCTGACGGCCAGTTTCATTTCGCCAGCGGCGGGATTCCTGTTCCGTAGGGGAGGGTGGAGGTATATTTCCTTGATAAGTTTAACATTTTCTCATCAGTCAGTGGAGTTTTGGAAAATTCTAGCCTTGACTGACCTCACTTTATTAAAATCCTACTCCAAGCTGTTTAGAAGTAGACACTCAAAGGGGAAGAGCACAGTCAAGAATTTCTCTGCAAAGAGGGCCATCTGTGAAGTCCTACAAGAGGAAAAAATTGTGGAGAAAGTATTAGACACTGCAGAGAATTGTAGGGCAATATTCACTTGTTTTGAACCTTGGGGCATTCCCCCATAGAGAAACTGGGCATATGTAATGCTTGGGCCGTGGAAGGATACGATTCTGCACTCTGTAGTCCTCCTCTGACACCGAAGCCTCATCAGTCAATCACAATAGAAAAGTTTTAAATTTGATTTAAACATTCTAGGATAAATAAGGAATCAGACCCCAGAGTCTGAGTGATTTCTTTTTCTCTTCTCTTCCTCCAATTGTAGGCGAATGTTTCCACCATTTAAAGTAAGATGTTCTGGGTTGGATAAAAAGGCCAAATATATCTTGTTGATGGACATTATAGCTGCTGATGACTGTCGATATAAATTTCATAATTCTCGGTGGATGGTGGCGGGTAAGGCTGACCCTGAAATGCCAAAGAGAATGTACATTCACCCAGACAGCCCTGCTACGGGGGAACAGTGGATGTCCAAAGTTGTCACTTTCCACAAACTGAAACTCACCAACAACATTTCGGACAAACACGGATTTGTAAGTTTCACCGCTCCCGTTCTAGTCAGTAAAATTTCCTCTTTTCTTCACCCTAGTGAAGGCAGTGCTTCCCCTCTCTTTGCAAAAATCACCAGTTTCTGCTTAGACCTCTCGCTTGCTCTCTGTTGCTAAGCATAGCAAAGTTGTTCGATCCGAAACGGCCAGAGAGAGGATTCCGGAGTGTTTCTCTTCGGATAATGGAAGGCCTGGCGTTCTTTAAAAAAAAAAAAAAAAGAATCGAGGGCCGGAACACTGACCGCTCGCATTCTGTGGCAGTCCCAGATCTTGGTAAATGGCTGACAGTGAAGTTAAAAACCAGTTAAGATAACAAAATCCATTTTAAAGTTCCGTGTTCTCCAGGGATTGGTTCTGAGCTCTCTGGAAACTTCTGTTTTGAACCCAGCCATATTACTTCTCGCGGGAGTTTTAAGGTTAAGGAGTTTTAACCAAGGGCTACGTTTGTTAAAGGGGTGACTGCGTTTTTTGAAAGATTCCTTTCTTTTGTGAAAAAAAGAATATGGGCCTGAGGTGGAAGTCAGGTTTATTAGAAATGAGGCTGAGTTCTCCAGGATAAAAATTGCTGTGCGTGTCTGTGTGTGTGGGGAGTGTATAGAAATCGATTCCATGGGAGAGTCCTTAGAAACTCTTAGGAGACCAGAATTGCTTATAAAAGTCAAACAAAACACCTTTTGCCCCCAGCCCCCTACCTCTCCCCAACATTTCAGTAAAATAAAGCTGAGTGATAAGAGAGGAATCAGCAGAGAGATTAGGCCCCAGAAGACGTGAATGGCACGGAAGTATCTTCAGCAGGCCAGGCTTGCCTTTGAAGCCCTTGATTTGATTAAGGCATAAATATTCCCTCTCTAGAGTTCAACCTTTCAGGGCTTTAAGTGGATTGGGCTCGTCAATTAGTGGGCGCTTAAAGGACTGAATCATTTTGTAAATTAAAATGCATGTTTTTCTCTATCTTTTAAGACTTTGGCCTTCCCAAGTGATCACGCAACGTGGCAGGGGAATTATAGTTTTGGTACTCAGGTAGGCTAGGGTTCAAGGTATGAACGGACCTTAGGTGGTGAGGGTGGGGGGACCCTTTGGAAATTGAGGAGCAATTTGGATTCTCCAGAAGAGGATGTCTGTGGAGCGGAATGTGCCCAAAGAGGTGCTCCGAGGAGGTGGGCTTGGCCTAAGCCGTCGGTGGGGTAGACGTCAGCCTGGCAGGGGTCCTGAGGTCCTGTTGGTCCCACTAAATCACCTTTTTTTTTCTTTTTTGATATGTCTCCTCTTGTCCCTGCCTCCCCTCCTCCTCCCCACAGACAATATTGAATTCCATGCACAAATACCAGCCTCGATTCCACATTGTGAGAGCCAATGACATCTTGAAACTTCCTTATAGTACATTTCGGACTTACTTGTTCCCCGAAACCGAATTCATCGCTGTGACGGCATACCAGAACGATAAGGTAACCAAAGGCGCTTTTCTTTTTAAGGGTGGTATTTTTCCCCTCCCGCCTTTAGGCCGCTCCGGGGTGAGGTGGAGAAAGTTAGGAAAGATTAGGGATGGGAGTCCCGAGTTTTTCCTTCCGCGATTGGACTCTTCCATGGAGCTTTTGGGGAAAGGGAGTCTGGGCCATCCCAAGAGGCCGGGAAGAAACAGAACAAAGCAAAACAAAAACTTGACCAGCTAGGAATCCCACACGGAGCGAAAAGAGGTCAGACTAACTTTGCTCCTCTGGGCTGACATCCGCTCCCCCAGTGGGGGCTTTCTCTTGTTTTGAGGCTCAGCCCCTTCTCCTCCAGGAGGAAGGATCAAATACCAGGTTCCAGGTTCTAAAGGAACCAGCTAAAAATCGAAGGTAAAAGCCATTTGGGATCTTGGAAGGAGAATCCCATTGGAGAGCAGCTTTTCTCCCCTAGCCAGAAATCCCGAGTAGCTGGTCTGGTTTTTATTACCTTTTATGCTGCTGTGTTTTTTATGGTGTGTGTGTGTGTGTGTGTGTGTGTGTGTGTGTTTGGAAAAACCTCTGATCACAGGGGTCATGCTAATCGAGTTGTCTGAGGCTTTTGAGATGAGATGACCAAAGTCAAAATCACTTCAGCGGAAGGCCCGGGATTAGGAGTACCCCCAAATGGAACAGCAGGCAGCCCCTGGTATATAAAGTTATGGTGGCTTGAAGGTCATGGGCATGTGCACAGAGACACACAGAGAAAGTGACTCTTGGTTATCTGACAACACCTTGTATCTTGAACTCAGGGTCACCGTGGGTGGGTCCTCTGGCTGGCCCCCTGGGGATATTCAGGTATGTTTCCTTAATCCGGACACTAAGACGCCAGCAATCTTACACACAGGAGTTTATTCCAAGAAACAAGAATCCATCCAAGGGGCCTTTTTCCCACCTCTGGGGAAGTCTGTATATCATGTGTTTTTTGTCCCCCCTCAAAGGGAAGGGATTTGAAAGATTACATACTATGGCATTTTGCCCCAGCATGCAAACAAAATACATGCTTCCTCTAGACCCAGAACCCTGTGAATGTAAGTTGTTAATGTAATAATAAAATGTACCATTTCTGATCAGACAAAGAAGCCAGAGGCCTTCTCCAACCCAATGGTGGTGGCAGAGCAGATAAATGAAAGCAAATGTTTCCAGTGGTCATTCAGTCCTTTGACATCTGTAATTGTCAATATTGTAATTCCTCAACCCTCCCTCCTCCTCACAAAACCCAGCAAAAAAATCAAACCCATTCTGGCACAAGGGTAGTGAAAACCCCATAAATCATTTAATTAGATTCATAGAAAAGGTTGGAGTGTGTGCTGTGGGGTTGGGGGGGGTAGGAAATAGGCCATAACATATTTTATGATGAATTGTGCTATATTAAAATGAAAGCACAATTTTAAGATCTACAGGTTGTCCCTTTTGACAGCTTCTGACAATCTTTCCATTTTCAGTGCAAGCTCTCAAGGCTGCCTACAGAACAGAATGAGGCATTTCCCAGACAGTCTTAATTTCAGTCTGGAATCCCTGGTTTGGCTTCCTATGGCAGATGCAAGCCATTGGTACAGTTGTTTTGATTTTTCTCTTGGTCCCCTCTGACTGACAAACCGTGATGTCCTCTCCCTTTGTCTTTAACCTGGCATAGCCGGGTGAGTTCTTTGGGCCGTCAGATTTCTAGTAGACAGAGTTGGGGTGGTGACACCCCCAAAAACATTCTGGAAAATGAGGCCAATGTCTCTTTCTTGCTTGTGTCTCCTCCTCTAGATAACCCAGCTAAAAATAGACAACAATCCTTTTGCAAAAGGTTTCAGGGACACTGGAAATGGCAGGAGAGAAAAAAGGTGAGTGGAGACACTGAGTATTATTTTCTCAGATAATTTGGAGAATCACTTTTCTGGGGCCCAGATCTCATCTGTTAGAAGTAGGATGCAGGCACGTCTGTAGTAGTTGGAGGAGAGAGAGAGGAAAATAATTCACTCCCATCTTCCCCCTGCCTGTGGACCTCAGGACACTGTACTTTTTCCTGCCTCCTCCAGGTTACCTTAAAGGAGATGAACTATGCCACACCATTTTTGTCTCTGGAAAGAAAAGTGTCAGGGATAACAAATATATAGAGAGACGCCTGTTAATTCCTAATTAATTGAGGTTCATCCCAGGCAGGTCCCAGGAAAGGACTAAACCATTCACAAAATGCTTTGGAATTTTTGCAGTCTTCTCTTGCAAATACCATCAGACAGAACTGAGGCCCCTTGAGAAGTCCGTGGCTCCCTCCTTCATGGGTATATGTATCATTTTGCATGAAGCAGACAGCTGGATAGTGTATGGAAGACGATCTCCCCTCCCCCACCAGCTTTCAAAGAATTTCTAAAATCCAGTAAATCAGTCTAGATCTTTGACCTATCCCCTTGTGGGGTGGGGGTGAGCATGATAAAAAGAATTTCTAACATCTAAATGGATTTTTTTTTCACTCTGGTTAGATTAATTAATGCGCTGGTAAAACAATTAAAGTGCACCACGAAGGAAGCCACTTCCTCCCAGTCTTAGCAAGGAGTGGGTAGGCTGCTGGTGCTCACCAGTTTGGGCACCCAGGTTCCCTCCTTCTGTAAGGCCTGCCATTCACCTGTCTCTGGCCCACGGCCTTTCCCTAATGAGCCTCTGGTCCTGAAGCCGCCTTCCTCCAGCCCCCACCCCGCCCCATCCTGTGCCACACTCTTCAGCCTAGTTCCAGGGTCAAGAACCATGCTTGGGTCTCTGTGGCTGCTTTGGAGCAAGCAGGTGTCAGAGAACTCTTGATGTGTTGTCCATGGGTGGTGGGTAGGGTGAGGGGTGCGCGTGTGTGTGCACACGGCGTGTGTGCACGCCTGCTCTTTGGAGAGGGTGTGAGGCAAACGGGGAGGTAGGCTAGATGTACCTTCGGTCTGTAATGCTGGGTGTGGGCTTCTGCCACAGAAAACAGCTCACCCTACAGTCCATGAGAGTGTTCGATGACAGACACAAAAAGGAGAATGGCACCTCAGACGAGTCCTCTAGCGAACAGGCAGCCTTCAACTGCTTTGCTCAGTCCTCATCTCCAGCTGTCTCCACTGTAGGGACTTCGAACCTCAAAGGTAGGCCTGGTCACCTCTGGTTTCTCCACTCCAGGTCTGTGGGGGGAGGTGCTGGGGTGAGGGGTGGGTACCTGGGAGAGTTGGGGGCAGGGCGCCCACCAGGGAACCTGCCCTTCAAAAATGTCAGGTGCTTCTAGAAGCTTCTAAGCAAGAGCCAAAGTTCCAAAAATGTGGCCAGGTATGTACCCCTCTGGAAATTGTATACAGGAGAGCTCAGAGCCCCTTCCCCCAAACCTTGATTTGGCTGGGGGTAGGGTGTCTGCATGTTTCTTCTCTGTAGAGCCAGCCTTGAAAACTTGTGTCAAGCACTTCGATCTCTGACCCTCCACTGTCTCCAACCAAGCAACTGTTGACGTTTTACTATCTTTGAGCTCTAGATTAAAATGTGTTGGGGGGCAGGTGGGGGGGGGGGTGAGGCAAGGGATTCTCTGTGCCACCTGGAACAAGGAAGGTGGCTGAGAAAACGTCCAGCCCCAGAGCAGCATGGGCACTGGGAGAGCAGACAGAGCCCTAGGGATCTGAGTAGGGAGGGTGGGGGAGTGGGAGGGGACAAGATGGTTCAAATCCCCAGTGAGTTCCTGTGTTTAAAGAGCAAGCACTATTTATTTGGAAAGACACGCATTCTCTCCCTCTCAAGGGGGAGGAAACCTGTTTTTAAGTTAATCAAAATGAAAGTCCATTATGACTGCCATCCTTTTAAACTTTACACATAAAATTGGATCCCTTTTTCTTTCTTTCTTTTTTTCTGGTAGGACACCCACAGAGAGTGTGGTGACAGCAAAAGAGAATCTGTGATTGTCTCTGGGCAGTGAGCAGGCTGCACCCATCTCTGTCTGCGGGGACAGGGGCACACAGAAGCCTCTGCTGAGTGTGTGTGTGTTGGGGGAGGGGAGGGTTTTCATTTCTGCCACTACCAATTCAGATGCCAGGGTCCAAACGAATCCTTCTGAAAGAATTCACAAATTTGTGGAAGGTATTAATCTTGGTCACTCACTGAACAAAGAGTCTGGATAGTAACTAGGTGTTCCCAAAGTGAGTTTTAGGAGGAGTTTAATTTTTAAGAAAAGGAAATGCAGTGGAGTGGGGGAAAGACGGGGTGGGGGGGGAAGCTCCCACACAGTAGGAGCTCAGTGGATGATTGTAAACAATAGTAAAATCCACTAGCGATTGGGAGAAGGGGTTCAGATCGACCTAAATATTTTAAATTCATTCATTGCTAGTTTATTGACACATCCACTGAAGTTGGGAGCCATCATCGCTCCCACTTTGCAGATGAGGAAACTGAGGCACAGAGAGGTTAAAGGGTGTGCCCGGGACCACCCAGTTTGTAAATGGCCGGGCTGGAGTTCCACTGGCCCAGAGTGGAGCTCACGCCCTTCCGCTTGGCTTTTGTTCCCGTCCTCTGGTAGATCTGTGTCCCAGCGAGGGTGAGAGCGACGCCGAGGCCGACAGCAAAGAGGAGCACGGCCCGGAGGCCTGCGACGCGGCCAAGATCTCCACGACCACGTCGGAGGAGCCTTGCCGCGACAAGGGCAGCCCCGCGGTCAAGGCGCATCTCTTTGCCGCCGAGCCCGGCGGCCGGGCTCGAGACGCCGGGCGGCTGGACAAGGCGTCGCCCGACTCGCGCCACAGCCCGGCCACCATCTCGTCCAGCACCCGCGGCCTGGGCGCGGAGGAGCGCCGGAGCCCGGGCCGCGAGGGCGCGGCCACGTCCAAGGCCGAGGAGGCGCGCGCGCTGCCGGGCAAAGAGGCCTTCGCGCCGCTCACGGTGCAGACGGACGCGGCCGCCGCGCACCTGGGCCAGGGCCCCCTGCCGGGCCTCGGCTTCGCCCCGGGCCTGGCCGGCCAGCAGTTCTTCAACGGGCACCCGCTCTTCCTGCACCCCGGCCAGTTCGCCATGGGGGGCGCCTTCTCCAGCATGGCGGCGGGCATGGGGCCCCTGCTGGCCACCGTGTCCGGGGCCTCCACCGGCGTGTCGGGCCTGGATTCCACGGCCATGGCCTCCGCCGCGGCGCAGGGACTGTCGGGGGCGTCGGCGGCCACCCTGCCTTTCCACCTCCAGCAGCATGTCCTGGCCTCTCAGGTAATAATGAGGGGTCTTCCCCCGGCTCTCCATGGTTTCCCAGACGCTCACCCAGTGCCCCTCGGTGAGGAGCTTTGAAGGATAATAATAATGATAGTAGTACTAGTAATACTTAAGGCCAAGGGTTACCTCATTGACTCAGCATAACCTCACACTTTTCCCCAAAAGCTTAAAAAAATACTTTTCTAAGTTCAGGACTGTTTATAGTAGAGTAGTGGGGTAGTAGTAATGATAATGAAGCTGTACCTAGCAATGAGCTCCCACTTGGTCTATTCTGACTTCAGTGGCCCTACTGTCAACTCCACTTTATAGAGGAGATGGTGGGGGCCCAGAGATGTTGGGTAACTTACCCAAAGTCACACAGCTAGTAAGTGCTGGGGCAGAGACTCTACCCCAGGGCTTTTTTTTCAGGGTCTCTGATTCTAGCTTCAAAGTGGGAATGTCTCTTATCTCTTAAATGGCTCCTAGCCAACCAGCCACCAGGAATCAGACAAGGGGGAGACCATGGCCTGGGGAGGGGAGCTGACTCTCTTTGGGTGGGAGTTGAGTCCTGAACCTTTCCTCCCAGTGGGAACCTTGTCCCCTGTCCCCCAAAGGGTTAACAATTTGTGCCTAGTGGGAAATGTCAGGATAGGGGCAGGCTTCGGCTGTGGCAGGCCTGGCAGCCTCTGTGTGGTTCAGACAGCTGTGCTGGGGTGCAGGGCAGCTGCGGAGAAGTCCTGGGCCGCTGGAAACCCAGCAAAGAGGTTCTGTGGGGTTTTCTGCACGCCCTTGCCTTTGTTTTGTCTGAGTACATTCGTCTCCCTTCTCTGAGCCAAGAAGCAGTGTTGTCCTCCCCTCTTGGGGGGGACGAGGGAACTGAGAACAGGGTTGGCTGGCTTCTGGCCTTTTCCCATTGCTGTCCTGTCTGTGAACCCCTCCTGGTCACCTTGTCCTAAGTGGACATGGGACAGGTGGGCGAGAGGCTGCCTGGGCACACAGGTATTAATGGTACCCCAAGGCCAGGGTCAGAGAGAACTAGCTCAGCCCAGGCTGGGGTGCCTACATTTTAAATTCTGCTTCTGCCATCGAGGGAGGGACTTCCTGCTCCCCTGGGGCTCACCTCAGTTTCTCCACCTGAAACACCAGTACCAGCTGGGTGATTTCCTTGTGTTTAGAGCAAATGTCTTTTGCACCCTCAACCCCCAATTTCCTTTAGCTTAAAGAGCACCTCTGGATTTTTTTTTTTTCCCTCATTTGGGAAACTTCTGGAATTAGAGTGGGACGGCTGTGTTGGGGGTGGGCGAGGAGGAATGAAAGAAATGTATGTCCCATAACGTATGCCCCGTGGCATACGTTTTCAGTCAGCTACCTTAGCTGTGGCCGGACTAGACTGCCGCCCCATTTAACAGGTGCAACAGCTGGCCCCCCAGTGGGAGAATTTCTAGCAGTTCTATTGGCCAGATGCCCCGTGGAGCACATTGCCGGCCTTAGCTCATTTAATATCCAAAGACCCAATCACTGCATGAACTATTTAGTATTGCCCTGGATCCCCCCCCACCCCCGCAAGAACGCTGAGGCCTGGGGGGTCTGGTGGACCTAGAGAAGGAAGTTTGAGTGCCCCCCCCCGCCCCTGTGCAAGAGATAAAGGATTTGCCAGGGATCCCAGGGTGGAGGTGGTGGGCTTGGGGGTTTGGGGTGGGTGGATGGACGGAGGAGGTTGGCTCCTCCCCATCGAGCAACCCCCTGCTCACTGCCTGCGTTTCTCTCCTCCTGCCCCCCGTTCCCCGCAGGGCCTGGCTATGTCGCCCTTCGGAAGCCTGTTCCCTTACCCCTACACGTACATGGCCGCGGCAGCGGCTGCGTCTTCGGCCGCGGCCTCCAGCTCCGTGCACCGTCACCCCTTCCTCAACCTGAACACCATGCGCCCGCGGCTGCGCTACAGCCCCTACTCCATCCCCATGCCGGTCCCGGACAGCAGCAGCCTGCTCACCACCGCGCTGCCGTCCATGGCCGCGGCTGCGGGGCCCCTGGACGGCAAAGCCGCCGCGCTGGCCGCCAGCCCGGCCTCGGTGGCCGTGGACTCAGGCTCAGAACTCAACAGCCGCTCCTCCACGCTCTCCTCCAGCTCTGTGTCCTTGTCGCCCAAACTCTGCCCCGAGAAGGAGGCGGCCACCAGCGAACTGCAGAACATCCAGCGGTTGGTCAGCGGCTTGGAAGCCAAGCCGGACAGGTCCCGCAGCGGGTCCCCGTAAACCCCTCCCTAGAAAAATCTCTTCATTCCAGTCCAGTCCAGTCTGCCGTGCACTTTGTTGGATGTAAAATAAACCACGGGCGTTCAGGGGGGTTGGCCGCTTCTTTGTGCAGTCCTGCCTGGGAAGGGGTGCCGGACTCCCTCTAGAGAATGTGCTAGAAACAGGCCCTGTCGTCCTGGCGTGGTTTATATATCCGGGATCTGGTTCAGATTCTGGGGCTCAGAAAAGTCTGTTGCGTGGAGCTATTTGGGGTGGGAGCGAAAGCATTTTATGACCAGAGCACCTCCAGCTAGGCTGGTCTGGGAGCTATGGGAAGGAAGCAAAAGGTAGCCAGGCCCACCAGGAGGGGAGGTGTTGAAAGGCTTCTCCCCCAGTGCAGATTTATATATTTTTTTCCTTCACCGTGTCAAGTAGAAACAAAAATTAAAAAATATATATATATACTGGGGACAAATGAACACATAAACATGATTCTGTTTGTGAAGATTAAAAACTTTATAGTGACCTGCGTATCAGTTCTAAATAAATTACTGAGCAACATTGTGTGGGGAGGGAAGTCATTGCCATCCTTGTTTGGTCTCTGTTAAGGAAATCTGTGTCTTTTAATATTCTTGTGATGTTTAAAGAGCCGCTATAGGTCTCTCCTTGCATGTTCCACAGTAATGTATTTGTGGGTTTTATTTTGAAATGCTTGCTTTTAGAGAGAAAAGAACATGACCCCACACCTTTCTCCCCTCCCCCCCCTTCTCTACCCTCCCATCGGCAACCCCAAGGGGGAGGATTTAAAGGGAAGGGGTGGGGAAAACACAAAAAATGAATTTATTTTATCTAAGCTATGTAGCAGGATTTATGTCCTCCTCTGTCAGTTCGTTCTCTTTCCTGTATACGCAATAACAAGGTTTTAAGAAAAATAATAAAGAAGAAGCGAGACTATTAGACAAAGTATTTATGTAATTATTTGATAACTCTTGTAAATAGGTAGAATATGAATGCTCAGAAAATTAAACCTTTAATTTATTGACGTTGTACATAGCTCTATGTAAATAGGGGCGCAGCTGTCAGGTTTTGTGTTCTTGTTTTCCTTTCGTCAATTTTATTTCAAGGTAAAGGATCGCTTTTAAAACCAGAAAACACTTTCCTGCACCGACACCAACACACTTTCAAGAGTTGCCTGCAGAAAAAAAAAAAAAAGAAAAGAAAAAAAAGCTGTTTTTTTTTTTTTTAATGTCCAAGAGTGGTGGAAAGTGCCATTGCCTATGTCACCCCAAACTGGGGAGGTGATGCCACATCCCAGCTTACCTTAAATTTCTTAAAATACAACACCCCAGGTGTGGTTCTGAGATTGCTTGGGGGTGGGGGGGGGTGGGGAGTGCAGGGGCTGTGGTTTGACTTTCTAATTTTTCTTTTGTATTTGTATTTGCTAGTCTGATTTCTTCAAATCGAAGTGGGATTGACTACTGTCTTCAGTATTGGTGGTGTTTTGAATGGGTGCCTATAGAGAAAGTCACAGTTCACAAGTCAGGTGCTGAGAGATGGTTTAAAGACAAAAAATTCATGAAGGTATATTTTGTGTTATAATTGTGGATGAGTTCTTTGGTTTTCTGTATTTCTTCTCTCTTTAAAACATAATTGAAATTTCAATAAATTTTTATTGAAATGTCTCTGGGCCTCGTGTTAAGTGTTTCCTTGAGAAAACTTTCCTGCTAGAGGAGTCTTTCTGTCCGTGCTTGCTTCCTCTGTCCCCCTTTCCTTCGCCTTTAAGTCATTAAGACCGCCCCCACGGAACCCAAATGAGCTGTCACTCAAGTTGCAAAGCTAAAAACAAAAGTCCCTTACTGAGGCGAAGGGAGCCGCTTCAATCTGAAATTACTTTTCCTTTAAATTAGGGAGCAAAACGAGAGACGGAAAGAGAGCTGATTAGAATTGGGTAGAATAGCAATTTCAGATACTTAAGTTCTAATGGAAAAAGAATGCTCTGCTCCCCTAAGTCCGTGGTTCCCACACGAATCCCACCAAGAATTAAGTTTCGAGGACTCCGGACGTTTTCGTTTTAGGCTCGCTCTCCCTTTGCACGTCGGTATGGGAAACGCAAGGCAAAGCTATCTTCTTGCACCAGTGTGCAAAAAAAGAAAAAAATCTCTTCGCCGGCAGACCCGGCTTGGCAAGCCAGGGACCCTCCGGGTTGTGGGAGACACGGCCGGGCCCAAGCGCCCCCCGGAGGTCCCCGGTGTCGCGGATTGGACCCCGCTGACCCTAGGCGCCCCGGCGCGCGCGCGGAGTGCGGTCGGCTCCGCGCAGACTTAGCTGTGTCACGCGAGACATGAGGCAAGTTTTCCCCGCAAGCGAAAAGTATAGTTGACCCCCCTTCCCGGGACAAGTCACCCAGGAGGCACCCTCCTCCAGCCCTCCCCTCCAGCCAGCCTCCAGGCTGTTTGGGGAGTTGCCTTTTGAAGCTCAATTTATTTTTGAAACATTCAATAAAGAAGAGCGCGGCCGTGACCGTCTTTTGGTCTCCTAGCGTCCCCACCCCCAGCGGAGGTGTATTTGTGCGGGGGGGGGGGGGCAAAGGAAGGTTCTCGCGGCCTTTTCTGGCCCTGGGGGCCGTGACGTGAGGACCCAGCCGGAGCCTGCCTGGCGGCTGCCTCCCTCCCCTCCTCCCTGGAGCCCGCCAGCCCGGCCCCAAGTCCCTGTCACCTTCGGGCCTCTTGAATGGCCGGCGAGGAGGATCGCCCTCCCCTCCCTCATCCCGTACTTGGAAGGGGATCGAGGTCGGGACCTTTTGGAGAGGGGGGCCGAGCCCCTTGCTTCTGCAGCCAGGCACGTGGGGAGCCCCACACCCTCTCCAGGGCTGTCCCCCGGGGTGAGAGAGCAACCAACCAGGGTCGGAGCTGGGAGGGGGTGCTTGCAGGGACCGGGGACCTTTGGGACGCTAGCTCCCCCGAGGGCCGGGAGAATGGCAGGGCGCGGGCCCACTGGGGCAGGCTCGGGCCCGGGGGTTCCGCGCGGAGCCTGCGCCCCTGGAAGGCGGCCGGGGGCAGGGTGTGCCCAGCGCGCTCTGCCTCTCGGGGGTGGGTGGACAGAGAGCCTCGGCCTGGGAGAGGGAGGGAAGGCTTTTCTCTCTCAGCCCATATCTGCTCCCCCCACCCCCAAATTCTCGGACAGTGCTCAGACGTGTGGCGAGCCTTGCCCCCCGCCCCTTAATCTCCTGTGTATCTTATTTGTATGTAGTGATGTTAATGAATAACTCTTGTGGCGCTGATGGACGGGGGGTGAACCGCTCGCAATCTATCTGGATTTCGTTGCCTATTACTCACCTGGCGCCGGTCGCAATCTCGCTGCGGGCTTTATGGTGGCGGCGGCCGCCGCGGAGGCCACTCGGGGCCGGCGCCTTCGGCTTTTTTCCGGGCTTCGAGTGCCACCTATCTGTCTGGCCCACGAATGCGCCCAGGTCGCCGCCGCTGGCTCGGCATTCCAGCGCCTCCCGGGTTCCGGAACTTGGGCTTTTCACCTTTGCCCCTTCTTATCCTCCCCACCCCAGCCGGCGCTCTCCTCCTTCTCGGACCCCCCCCCCCACTCCCCAGCCCCCAGCATCGGAAGAAGCCGGGCTGTCTTTCCTGGGTATCACTTTCACTCTTCTTTGGGCCCCAGATGAGAAAAACAGTCCTTCCCGTCTTTGGGTTTCCAAACAGTCAGGAAATTCCGGGAGGGGACCCTCTCATCATTTTCTGGCCAAGCACCCTGCTTCTTGGCGTAGAAATCCCCCGCAGTCCTCCCCAACCCAGCCGGGCAGGGGATAACCTGTGCGATCTCGGTGGGCAGATGGAGGGAGGAAAGACTCCCGCCTCCCCCAAATTACATAATTCACATTCTACCCTGGATGCGACTTCCCTTTGCCTGGATGCGCCCTCTTTCTTTCTTACTTTAGAACTCTGGAATCTTTCGGTTTTTACCCTGGCCGCGTCTACAGGGACAAAGGCCGCACTGGAGGGAGCCGCAGTCCGTAAGGGCCCAGGCGGGGGTCAGCTGCGGCAGCCTGCAGGGCCAAGCAACTTCGTGATTTGTAGATTTAAGGTGACAAATGCGGGTGCCGGCCGGAGCCCTCCGGCCCCCGCCCCTGGGGGAGGTCGGCTCCAAGCCCGGCTGCGCCCTGGCGTCTGAGGCCGGCGGAGGGGCGGGGGTGGGGTCGCCTTTTGCTGTGCTTTGAGCCGCGGGTAAAGGCGTCCGGGTTCCTGCTGACCTCCCGGCGCTAATTGCAGGGGCCGAAGGGCGCGCTCCGGCAGAGGCAGGGGTCACGACCCTGTGCGCTCCCTCCTCCCCGATCGGGCAAGCCCGAAGGAACGGGGTGTGTGCAAGCGGGCGTGTGTGTCTGTGCGCGCGCGCACACACAGCCTCCCTCTGGGTCTGCGCGGTCCCGGAACCCACTCTTTCTTTGTGGGGTAAGTTCCCGCGCGTGGACCCTCAAAACAAAATAAAACAAACCCGCCACCACAACAAAAAACCTCCATCCAAGAAGGAAAACCTTTGTTCTGACCTTTCCCCTAAGCCAGCAGACAGGCAGCCGCCTTGGGGCGCTGCGAGAGGCTTGACACGCTTGGCGTCCGCGCGCTTTCTGCCTCGCTGGTTTCCAAATTCGACCTCGCGGCAACCAGCCAAGAGAGAGGCCGCGGGGTGTGGGTGCCGGGCCGCGTCGTGGGCTCTACTATACAGAGCTGTAGATGTGCATCCCCAGGGGTCGCTCTTTGGGTGCTGGCGCTCCGGGCCGAGGACCTGCAGGTGTCAGAACGACATGCGTGTGTGTGCGTGCACTTGTGCGTGCTCCGTCTGCAGACGTCTCTTCCAATTTAGCCCTAGAAGTGCACGCGCCAGACAGTTCCGGATGTCGATGCATTTGGTTGTTTTACAATCAAGATGCGTATAATCAAGATGTATATGTTGCAGATGTCGGCGTTCAAAGTACACGTAACAACGATAATAAAAAGAGCTGGCGTGAAAGAGGCGCGTGCACGTGCCAGGCACTCGGTTAAGCACCCCACAAAGGTGACCTCTTTTCATGCTCACAATTCACCGGACTTTAATCCCTGTTTGACAGAGGAGGAAACTGAGGCACGGAATCGTTAAGGCGCTTAACCGAGATCAGCCGGGGGAAACCCGGAGCCAGAATGCCCGCCGAGATGGGCGCCAAGAAGCCCCTTTACCGTCGCCATACCTAATTCAGGTGGCGGTGTCCGTACCTGTAGTACGTAAGTCCCGGATGTAGAGAAATCTAAGGGCGCGTTCCGGGTTTTTGTGTGTGTCTTGTGCGCTCTGCAAAAGAGAACACTGTACTTTCCCGGCCATCGGTCGTGCGGTAGGAGAGTGCCGCTCCTATTTTGGCATCCCCGTTCCGGGGCCTTTTCTCCCCCAGAGGACCCGTCGGGGCGAGGACCCGAGGCTTGGGGCCTTTGTTCCCAAGCAGATGAAACGAGAGGTGACCTGGGGACAATACCCCTATTTAAAAATATGCCAGCGGCGGGACGCTGAGGCAGAGACCGTGTTCTCTTTCGGGATCTGAGTCGGGAGGGAGCGGGAATGACAAAAGGGCTAGCGCGTGCCAGGGTGGGCAGGGCGAACCCGGCTAACTCCAGAGGGTCCCTTTCCCGCGGGACGGGAGAGGCCCCTTTCCCACCCCACCCCACGCCCGGCCTCGGATCCTTCCCCGCTTCCCTCCACTCTCGGTGTTCCATCTGTCCAGGAGCAAAGGCCGGGCCGGCCGTGGGGACTCTGCCCGCGCAAGGACCACTCATTCTCTCCTGCTTCCTGCCCAGCTTCCAGGACTCTAAGCAAATTTATTTTTTCCTGCCCTCTTCCTCTCAACTGTCTGGCCTCAGCTGGGAGCTGGGCCAGTGGGGAGCCAGATTCCGCTGTGAAGCGGGAAGAAGAGGTGTGGAGAGCACAGCCCTGCGTAGGAAAGGGGGTGCCGCTTATGGTTCGCGGCCCAGTTTCCTGCGGCCTGGGCAGCTGTAGGCCCCGCGCACCTGGAGAGCCAAGGGCTGGGTCCGGCGGCGGGCCGGGCAGGGGTGGCACAACGCGCTGCCTAGGTGAGGGGTAGGGGCCCTTCTTCTCTGCCCCACGCGCTTTCGGCCCGGCCCCTGAGATGAAGTCAAACTACCTTTGCGTGTTGGATCGCTCAGCTTGAGCGCGATCCCTGGAATGGGGGGCCGGCGGGGGCTTAGCGAGGGGGACGTTGGTACCATCCGAGCTGTCCGGTTCTCCTCTCCCCCCCACCCCCGCCCAGTCCAACGTCCCCGGTCAGCCAGACTATTTGAGCGTTTGAAATGCGATCCCCGAGCCACTTCGGGTTTCCCGCTAATGACCCGGGCTCCGGTTTCGGGTTGGGGAGTCAATCGGGAGATGAAGATTGCTTCCTCGCGCCCCGCGCCAGCCGGCCCTCCCCTAGGCGCTCTTCCCGCCGGCGCGGTGGGCCCAGGAGAGTGCGCCCCCCACCCCGCCCCCGCGAGGTCCCCAAAGCGTCAAGGACACCCAGGCACCGAACTGATGCGCGTGCGCCGACTTCCTTTCAGCCCATTTTGCGGTGCGGTTCGCGCCAGAACCCAGCGCGGGCACCTTGGCGGTAGCAGCGGGAGAGCGCCGGCTGTCTTGGGGCTGTTACTTTAGTCCTCCCAACGCCGCCGGCTGAGAGCGGAGGCGTGAGCCTGTTAGGGGACCCAGCCGAAAAGTGTACCCATCATCCCAGTCACCTCCCCGCCTCCAGGCCTTCAGCGTGGCGCCCCTCTTGGATAGTCTCTAGGGTGGGTGCCCTTAACCCAGGCCAGACCTCCTGACTTGGGTGAATCGGCAGAAATCCCACACCCAAGTTTGTTACTGTGCATACATTTGGATCTGGGGACGGGGGCGGGGGGGGGGGGGCTACAGTTATGCTCAGGTTCTCAGAGATGTGTGAGCCCCACCAGATGAGGGCCCTGACCCTGCTCTGGGGACAAAAAGAAATGACAGGAAGTTTTGGGGTGGTCTCTGGAGACCCTTGTCTTGGCCAGGCCGAATTTAGTTTAGGGACTAGCTCCATTTCTCTCACCTTCTAGAAGGACACTGTTTCCTTGCTTATTTTGAATCGAAGCTTCCAGACCCCCAGGGTCCCAGCCGGACATTGTCTAATTAGTTGACTAATTAACGATATTAACTCATCAGGCAAATGATTATGAACAATCATTATCACTCCTAATGAAGTCTGTGTTCATCTCCTGTTATAGGCTCACCCCCACTCCATGGGCTCACAGGCAGTAAAAGGAAACCACTTTTCATAAAATGATTAGTTTTTACTACACCCCTCCCACCTGGAGATCTAGGGTGAGGGGAGCAGTGGGGGGTGCCCTTTGTGGACAGGCTGCTGGGTTCAGGCTGGGGGCTCCTGGACCTCTGTACCCCCTCCACAGACATCACAAGGATATGGTCATAGATATATAGATAGATAGATAGATAGATAGATAGATCTATATATATGGTCAGGTTTCATCTTTGTAGGATTTACTTAGTTTTTTCATTAAAGTCTCATCTGGCGGAATCAGGGGCTTGAATTTTGGAATACAGATGTGTATGTGTTGTTGGGGGACCCTTTGGAATCTGAGGGTCCCCTGCATCTTTTTCTCAGGGCAAACATTAACAAGGTGAAGGCTGGGACCTTGGTCGATGCTGAGAATTCTTTTGAACTTTACTGCCCAGCTCAGCCTAGAACAACGTAGACAGCTACCCAGATCATGTATGTGGGTCAAGTCTAAACGTGCTCAGGGACCCCACTAGCTTGGAAGGCAGAGGTGGGAGTGGGTACGTTTTTGAAAGTCCCCTGCCTCTCAACCGTGCTTCCCTCTGATGTCTTTCACTTTTTACTCAGGCAGACACCCCCACAGCACGAGAAAATTCACAAGCACTCAAAGGGACATCCTAGACTTCGCAAAATATTCAAGGGGAGAGGGACCGATCCCGGTCCCTCCTTCCTCTCCTCTGATAAAATAGGATCCCAGGGGACCCCCCCCCTCCCGCCCCTTCTTTGGTTGACCTTGGCCACTTAGGGAGGAACTTCTTCCTGGCGTCAAGACAAGATTGATTTCAAACAAGATGTTGTAAGCTGAGGCTCCCTACTTGTCTGCGATGCCACCATCTCGGGGGGACCCCCAAATCAGCAAATCCTCTGCCAGCCTCTACTTCATCCAGACGGGAGGATGATGAGGCCCGTGTTTGACCACAACCTGTGTCTGTCTCAGGGATCCGAGGACGTGGCGCTTTTTCTCTGTTTGCTGATAAATGGGCCATTTCTGCGCTGGTTTTATTTGACATGAAAGCCCTTCTGGCGTTATTTCCCGGATTTCTTGATCATCCTGGTCTCTGAGCAGAGATCTGAGGTGAGAGAGCGTAAACAGGAAGGGGGAGCGTAAACAGGAAGAGTAACGCTAGGTTCCTCCTAGGTTCCTCCCGGGGTGGGGGCGGGGAGGGGGGGGAGTCAAGCTACCTGTTTTGCAGAGCTCGGGGAAGGGAGGATCCATCCATAAAAGCAGCTAAACCTCAACTTCCTCCCGCGCCTTTGCTTGGCCGTTCCTTTGCCTCCATCTGCTGGTTGTTCGAGGAAGTGCATGCGCTTTGCGAGACTGCTTTCTCTTTTTTTTCTTTCTTTCTTTCTTTCTTTCTTTCTTTCTTTCTTTCTTTCTTTCTTTCTTTCTTTCTTTCTTTCTTTCTTTCTTTCTTTTCCTTCCTTCCTTCCTTCCTTCCTTCCTTCCTTCCTTCCTTCCTTCCTTCCTTCCTCTCTTCCTGTCTCTCTCTCTTTCCTTCTTTCCATCCATCCTTCCTTTCTTTCTTCCTTTCTCTCTAATTCATTCAGCTATTAAATAGTCGTGGCTGAGACACGATCTCAGTTCTCCTGAGATTTGCATTCCAGTAAAGCAAGCTTCGTGGCCATCCCTTGAAAGTAAGATACAGAGGGAGTAAGGTGTCAGAGAAAAGAGCTGGAATTCAGAGGCGGAGAAGTGGGACTTCTTAGAATTCTGAATTTGCCCTCTACTCACTGGGTGTCTCTTGGCCAGGCAGCTTAACTTTTCTGGGTCTCAGTTCCTCCAAGTAAAACTGGAATAATGATATGCACAAGCAGGTGTGCTGGGCAGAGCAAAGGACTAATAATATTTGTAAAGCATCTGCTCCACCCATATTCCCATTCTCTTCCCTTTTTGGAATCATGTGACTAAATTTCAACAAAGTCAGGGTTTATTTATGTACTTTTTTCTCTTCTGGGTTGTTCCAGAATACTGCTTCCTTCACCTCTACTACACGAGGACCAGCAATGGAATTCAACGAGTGTTGATTGAGTGGGGATTCTGGGTATGGGTTTAAAAGAGTCCAAGGGGAACGAGATGAAGCTGGTCTTCCAGCTCCCCATCCTCCTTCTGGGCCCTCCTGCAGGTCACGCAGGTATGGAGAGTTGTCCCCAATAATTATGACAGATCCAGCTATGGTTACCATCCTTTCTCACCTGGTGGTAATCCTTATCTCTGCTGCTGCCTGCCTCCCCTCAAATCCACTGGCCACAGGGCCGCAGGGCTCAACCCATGACCCTCAGCAGCTTCAGCTTCGGTGATGCCCTTGGCCGGGCCCATAGCACCAAGAGGCATGTCTGGCCTGATCCCTACTCATCTCCCCAACTTCACTTTGCCTTGTTCTTGAAAATCAAGCTATACGGGGCACCTGGGTGGCTCAGTGGGTTAAGCCTCTGCCTTCGGCTCAGGTCGTGATCTCAGGGTCCTGGGATCGAGCCCCACATCGGGCTCTCCGCTCAGCGGGGAGTCTGCTTCCCCCTCTCTCTCTGCCTGCCTCTCTGCCTACTTGTGACCTCTCTCTCTGTCAAATAAATAAATAAAATCTTTAAAAAAGAAAAGAAAATCAAGCTATAATGGCCAATCCACTATACTCCTTCGACCCGACTGAAGGTCTTTGCATATACTGTTCCCTAATAGGGAATTCTCTGTTCACTACTGACATTTTGTGTTTTTTTTTTTTGTTTTTAAAGATTTTATTTATTTATTTGAGAGAGAGAGAAAGAGAGAGAGAGAGAGCCTGAGCCAGGGTAGGGGTGGGAGAAGAGGCACAGGGAGAGGGAGAAGCAGAGGCCCTGCTGAACAGGGAGCCCAAAGCCACATGGGGGACCCATCCCAGGACCCTGGGATCATGGCCTGAGCCAAAGGCAGACACTGAACCAACTGGGCCCCCCAGGCACCCCTCACTACTGACATTTGAATTGGATAAGTCTCTGTAGTGGTGGGGGCTGTTCTGTGACTTCTGGGATGTCTAGCTGCATCCCCGGTCTCTACCCACTACATGCTAATAGCATGTCCTCCAGCTGTAACAGTCAAACCACGCAAAAATGTCTCCAGGTGTTGCTAGGTGACCTGGGGGGTGGGTGGTAGGGAGGAAATCACCCCTCGACGAACACAGCTGCCTTCTCCTGAATGCCTTCGCCATCTGTCTCCTTGGTTCCTTTTTTTGACACTCAGATCAGTGCCCCTCCTTCCATAAAGCCTTTCCTGACCTCCCAGACCAGACTGGCGCCCCCCACGCCCACCCCGTTGCAGGCGCTCAGAGCCCTTAAGACCTCTTCCACGGAGCAGAAAACAACGTAGATCACGGATTTTATTTTCCTACTTCTCTCCCCTAAGAGCATGTAAGCAACCAGAGGGGGACCTGGGGGGCCTTACTCACTGAGCTCCTCAGCTGGCGGAAGCCTTGAAAATGGTAGGCAATTAATAAAGGCTTTCTGGCACGATTATGTGCTACTGATTAAGGCTGGCTGGCCTCGACGTTTGTGTTTGCAGAGTTTCACCTGCTGGGCAATTGGGACCTTTTCCGCTTGTCACTCTAGTCTCTCTCTGATGTCCTTCAAGGGTTCGAGGCTTCGAGGCTTCGATGGTCTAAAGCTGATGTCACCAAGGTCCACAGACTGTGGCCTGCAGGCCCTGTCCAGCCTGCCACCTGTTTTCATATTGCCTGTGAGCTTGGAAAGGCATATATATGTATATGTGTGTGTGTATATATAGATATCTATATCTATATCTATAATATAGATATAGATATAGATATATATAGATATACACACATATAATATGTATAATATATATGTTTATATATATTATACATATATATATGTTTATATATATTATACATATAAATAACATAGGAAATGTATATAGGAATAATAATATAGGAAATATATTTATATATTTTATATATATATCTTTTAAAGGCATGTGTGTATATATTTATTTATTTATTTATTTTAAGGTTTTTATATTTTTAAATGGTTAGGAGAAAAAATCAGAGGTATATGACATGTGAAAATGACTTGCTCAGCAAATTTCAGTGTTCATATTAAATGAAGTTTTATCGGAATCTGCTACACCCGTTACCACACATACCAGCCACGGCTTTCTTGCAAGGATGCCAGAGTGAGGGGCGGGAGCTGCAGAATCCAACATGTTTCCTGTCCGTCCTTAGGCGGAACACCTTTCCCCACCGCAAGCCCACGGGGAGGCATGGCTACTGCGCCCAGTTCTCTGAATGGAGAACAGCCACCCATCCCCAGAAAGTCTGGGGTTCGGTTTCTGTTCTATGGAGGGAGAACAGGAAGTAGAGATGGGGGCCCAGTTTCTTGACGGCTGGACTCCAAATGAAGCCAATTATCATTTAGAAGTTGCTCTGAGGGGCGCCTGGGTGGCTCAGTGGTTTAAAGCCTCTCCCTTCGGCTCAGGTCATGATCTCAGGGTCCTGGGATCAAGCCCCGCATCAGGCTCTCTGCTTAGCGGGGAGCCTGCTTCCTCCTCTCTCTCTCTGCCTGACTCTCTGCCTACCTGTGATCTCTCTATGTCAAATAAATAAATAAAATCTTAAAAAAAAAAAAAAGAAGTTGCTCTGAAACGCAGACAAGCTCCAGCACGCAAAGACATCCAGCGCTCAGTAAAATAGGTGTCCAGGGGCGCCTGGGTGGCTCAGTCGGTTAAGCGTCTGCCTTCCGCTCAGGTGAATCCCAGGTGAATCCCATGTCGGGGTCCCTCCTGGGCGGGGAGCCTGCTTCTCCCTCCGTCCCTCCCCCTGCTTGTGTTCCCCCTCTCTCTGACAAATAAATAAAATTTTTTAAAAAAAATTAAAAAGAAAATAGTTGTTCATTCACAAAAGGTCGCCTCTGAGGGCAGGAGCCCAGGATCTTGAAGAAAAGGCAAGACAGAGGCAGTTTCCATTTAAACCGCCTCTGCCCAAGGTTTAAAAGGACAGATTGCCGGAGTCAGAGGACAGTGAATGGTGGTGGTTTGCGCATGCTCAAGGGGAAGGCAGCTTTGTGCGGGACCCCATTCTCTGCGAAGTAAAAGCAGAGAGCCTAAAGCTGCAGGACAAGGAAGAAAGCAAGCCAAGTCCTCGGGGATGATTTTCTGGGGGATTTGCTTTTTTTTTGGATGAAAGGAAACATAAAGTTGTGTTTCTTTCTTTCTTTCTTTCTTTCTTTTTTTTTTAAAGATATTTATTTATTTATTTATTTATTTGACAAGCAGAGATCACAAGTAGGCAGAGAGGCAGGCAGAGAGAAAGGGTGGGGGAAGCAGGCTCCCTGCCTAACAGAGAGCCCCATGCGGGGCTCGATCCCAGGACTCTGGGACCATGACCTGAGCTGAACGCAGAGATTTAACCCACTGAGCCACCCAGGCGCCCCAAAGATTTTATTTATTTATATGACAGATAGAGATCACAAGTAGGCAGAGAGAGAGAGAGAGAGAGAGGAGGAAGCAGGCTCCCTGCTAAGCAGAGAGCCCGACGTGGGGCTTGATTCCAGGACCCCAGGATCGTGATCTGAGCCGAAGGCAGAAGTATTTCTTTACTAATGCTTTAGCAATTCAGAACACAAAAGAGGCTAAAACTATCTTCTTAAATTTTTTTTCTTTTTTTTTCTCCCTCCCTCCTTTCCTTCCTTTCTTTCTTCCCTTCCTAGTCCAGCTAACAGCCATCACTCCAGGGAGCACAGAGAACAGAAGGACCGACTCAAGGCTCTGCATCCAGGTTGACGGAGTCACAAAGCAGGGGCCTCCCCTTCTGTGTCCTTTCTCTAATAATGATGCTTCGCCTCCCTCTCTGCTTCAGCCTACACAAGAGCCTCCTTATTTATCATCTGAAGCCCCAGGATTTAGAGAGCCGAAATCCAAGCTGAAAATGCAGGCAATTACCCAGATAATTTAGGTAAACGTTGGGGTTGTGTGGTGAGTGTTTTAACATCCGTGTCTGAATTATTGGAGTAATTGTTTCCACTCCTCCTTCTCATTGTGAGGTTGAAGAGGCAATTCTCCCCACGACAACCCCTGTTTGTTTTGTCCAGCTTGAACAAGGCCAGTAGCTAAGGAGAGAGGGCTGAATAAAACTCCCGGAGAACCGGGCGGCCGGGCGAACTCCGGAGGGCTGAGCCAGTTTGTGATTGAGGTCAATAACCTTTGTGTTTCCATAAAAACCCCATCCAGTTGGCACACTCAATCCCTAACCGACTCCCCAAACATGCTCCCAATGTAGGAAACATCAAAGAAGCGAGGACGCGTGTGTACGCATGTGTGTTTGTGTTAAAAAAAAAAAAAAAAACAACTAAAGGAGATTTAAAAAAAAAAAACACTGAAATCAAGTCTTGTATAATTTTTTGGGGAAATGAGAGCGAATTTTGGAGTCGGGTACTTAGGATCCCCTTCATCCCTCCTCCTCCCCCACCCCCCCCAGACCCATGCTTCCAATTTCCTTATGAGCTCCGTGACCCCAAGAAAAGCTTAAACTCCTGGGGCCTTCACTTCCCTCCTCTTAAAACAGGGCTGATAATGACCCTTGCTTTATAGGGTTGCTGGGAGAGAGTACAGACCCAGCAGAGAGCCCGGGACTGGTACACTGTTAAGTCTGATACGTGCCTGCCGTTATTACTGATGGGGTCTGGGGTCCCATCTGCTACTGCGAACGTAATCACATGCATTTCCAGGAACGAGGCAACCACCCTCCAGACCTCCCAGCCGGCTTCTTTCCCGGTCGGCACGCCCACCGACCAAACAGGAAGGCATGTGCCCCACGGACACCCGAACAATGGGAAATCCGTGCATTAAAGTTTTATAGACGGCAGTAGCCCAGTTCAAATGAAACGGGCTCTGGAGAAAAGCAAACCGGTGTCCGATGACATCAAGTAGAACCAGGAGCCCAGAGTACACAAGCTTCTTGCTCTGTTCTCATTTATTGCTGCTGCTCAAGCCCGTCCAGGCTACAGGGGGTCGAAGGGCTCCTTCCTGGTGAGAGATAAGGAAATGAAGGTCCGGGAGGATCAAGGCTTCATGTCAGGACCAGAGAACTTGGCGCTCGGTAAGCACGAGGCCAATGCAGCAAGCAAAGGGGAGCAGGAAAATGCTGAGTGTGAATAAAGACGTTTTTGGGGTAAACTCAAGACAGGTGTACTGTCCCTGATCCCTTCATGGTCATGACAACCTCCCATCCGGGACCCACACTCGTATCCCACTGGGGCACGAGATTCATCTCAGGGACCCACCCCAGGCTGGCCGCATCGGGGTTCGGGGGACAAGCCCTGGCCTTGGTATTTTTTTTTTAAAGCTCTCCAAAGGGTCCCAAAGAACAGCTAAACCGTTTGGAGCTACTGGTCATCCCTACAGGGTACTCCTAATGTCTAGTAAGTCATGTTTAGGAGTAAAAAACAGAAAACTAATCTTTTTTCTGCTTTTCGAGTCAAAAGATGCACTGAAAAGAACAAGAGAGAAGCCCTGAATCCCTAGCCCTAATAATTATTAATTTTCTTCCCTGGGGTCTATCTTCAGTGGGTCCCCGATACCCTGGAGCCCTTTGCAGTTTGCTGACGATGCATAGATGTCCATTGTTCTAGCAAGGTGGCCCGTGGCATTCAGCAAATGCTCAACGCAAGTGGAGAGCTATGCCCTTCTCCCCCAAAGCTTCAAAGTCAGTGCATCAAGAGGAAGTCAGACTGAGTATATTCTAGGAACAGATTGGGGAGGGGGCTCAGACTCTGTGTCCTGCCATCCAATCCACTGACGACATGCCCAGCCCAGGGCCCGAACTGCTCAAGGCCACGGCCTCCTTACCTTCTTTGGTCATCCCGGCCCCATGCGTCCTTGAAGCCTCTCTGTTCCCTTGACCCCAAGGCCTTCTGGTTCTCCCTCCGTCTCCACCACCTTCCTGCTGAGTGCACCTGTGGCGTCTTCCTCTTCACCCATCTGTCCCGTGATGCAGCCTGGAAAGTTCCACGTTCAGCCCTCCTCTGCTCTCCTCCTTGTTTCCAGGGCTCCCTAGTCATCCGCATGTTAGCCATTTCAAAACCGGTCCCTCTTTGGGCAGACCCTTCTTCTGAGCTCTGGGCTCATGGACCTCGTCGGTCTCTTTACCTAGACATTTCAGTCAGATCTCTGATGGCAGTAGATTCAACCGGAATCCAATATCCGTGCTGGCCACTGCCTCAAACTGAGCATGTCCACTTCCGTACTCGCCGTATCGTTGGTTGGTATCCCCCCATCCTTCCAGCCCTCCAGCAACTACCTCCCGGACCTCTCCTCTGTGCTGGGCATCATGCTAAGGGCTAGGAATCCAGCCAGAGTTGCCCTAAGCCGATGTATCTCCACTCCAGTGGCATTTACAGCCCACAGAAGACAGTCCTTAAGCAAGAAAACACACAGATGACTACAAACCATCATATTGTAAGTTTCTCTGAGAGAAGAGGATGAGGTCCCAGGTAGAGACACAACAGACTGATTCCACAGTCCCACTTGGGACAAACGTGTGTGCATGAGAAGTCCAAATCAACGTGGACATCCCGGGAGGATGTGGGAAGGTTTCCTCAAGAAGTCATTGTGGGGCACTTGGGTGGCTCAGTCAGTTAAGCATCTGACTCATGATTTTGGTTCAGGTCATAACCTCAGGGTTGTGAGACCGAGTCCTGAGTCGGGCTCTGTGCTCAGCCGGGAGTCTGCTGGGAATTCTTTCTCTCCTGCTCCCTCAGCGCCCCCTCCAACTCTCTCTCTCTCTCTCAAAATAAATAAATCTTTAAGAAAAAAAGAATAGAATGAAGTTCATTTATCTATTGGTTCAGTAAGTGTTTATTGAGCCTCTACTCTGTGCCTTGCCCTGTTCAGTGATGACCAGATCCTACACTGATGGGGCTTATTGCCTCTTCAATTCCTGCTTAAAGGAAGGAATATTACCCGCCCCCACAATTCTTAATCTTTTTAAAGCCATAAACACATTGGATACATTGGGGAGACTGGAATACCCCCTTCTCAGACAGAGGCTTTTAAGTGGACAAAATGGAATAGATAACATTTCAAAGGAAATCACATACTTGATTAAGTATATTGAAATACATGGGAACCTGGGTGGCTCAGTGGGTTAAAGCCTCTGCTTTCGGCTCAGGTCATGATCCCAGGGTCCTGGGATCGAGTCCCACATCGGGCCCTCTGCTCAGCGGGGAGCCTGTTTCCTCCTCTCTCTCTGCCTGCCTCTCTGCCTACTTGTGATCTCTGTCTGTCAAATAAATAAATAAAATCTTTAAAAAAAAAAGTATATTGAAATACATTTCTTGGGTGCCTGGGTGGCTCAGCCGGTGAAGCATCTGCCTTTGGCTCAGGTCATGATCCCGGGGTCCTGGGTTCAAGTCCCACATCAGGCTCCCTGCTTAGCAGGGAGTCTGCTTCCCCCTTTCCTCCCTACTTGCGCGCTCTCTCTCTGTCTCTCAAATAAAGACTTAAAAAAAGAAATAAGAAAGAAATATGCTTCTTAAGAGCTTCGTTATTTGGACTTAGAGGATATGTCCAAGGTGAAGGTGATGACCAGGCTGTCAGCCCTGTGAGTTGTGGTGCCGTCTCAACTCGTCCACCTGACTCCGTGCTCTGAATGTGCGATGACTGGGCAGCTACATCTGTTCAACTTGCCGAATGGATCCCACCTTCCCCCAGGAGTTTTTTCTAAGACGAGGATGCTTTGCACAGGGGACCTGAGAAATCTCTTTCCTTGGCACCTGTGAAGATCCTTGTGGATTCATAATTTCTGATGGACACGTCTGACTTGGTGACAGCAGCCCTTGTGAATGAACACGCTGGGTGTTGGGAGCACCTGTCACAGTGTCACCTCTCACTCCAACTCTTAGCCTTCCCAGTGACCCCATGAAGGCGGGAAAGCAGTTCATTCTCTTGTCTACGTGGGAAGGCGGGTATTGGGAGAGCTAGATCGATTGTCCAAAGCCACACTGTCACAAAGCAGCCTCAGATTCAGAGTCCCTGTTTCCACCTTGCTTCCCTGTGTGGCACCGTCACCATCGGACAGAATTTGTTCTGTCCACAGGGAACATGAAGTGTGACAGAGGGGTAGGAAACGCCTGTTGACGGAAACAGGCATTGTGCTTTGGGAAACCAGAATGTACCAAGTGTTGAGCTATGGGAGGCAGCCTCAAGGAAGCCCTTCTCCTCAGAGTCTCCATTTCTGTCCCTGTGAAATGGGCACGCTGGACCAGTGGCATTCCCAAAGCGCTTGGCGACAAGACTCCAGGCCAAGAGTCTTGCCCATGTCAGTTAGCTGCTGCTTCTAGATATGTTGCAGTTACCCCCAGACTCCGGTCTCACCAACGGAGCTCCGTGTTTCACTGGCTGCCCGCCATGGGAGCTCTGACAGAAAAAGGGAGGCACACGTTCACAGCCAAGGAATCCCGTAACTACCGTGTGCTCTTTCCTCCTGACTCCAAAAACACCCCCGTGCCATTTCCTTTCCGGGGCAGTATTCGTTTTACGAGCCGGCAAGGACCGTGGGGGTCCCCTCCCTCATCAGGAATGCCAGGATGGGCTTTGTTGTTGAATGGTGGGACGGGCGCCCGCACATGGGGGCGTCTTTGGCAGGAGGTTTAATGAGTTTTCCGTCTTCGGGGTGGTGGGTGCTTCCTTGATTCCCCACCCTTTCTCTCCCAGGCTTGGATTGTGTGCTCTGCCGCCAGGCGGGGCCGAGAACAATCCGTCCTTTCTGAACTGACATCAGTTGATGGGAGTGGGGAGGAAGTGCCGGAGAGCAGGGGTGGTGGGGGCGGCGGTGGGGGAGCAGATCCTGCTGACACTGGGAAGGCCACAGAGGCTGGCATTACAATGTCATCCCCCCCGCCCCCCAAGGGGCTTGTGTTCAGTCCCTTTTCTGAGGGTCAGGAGAGAGCACTGGCTGGGGCGGAAGTGGGGTAAGAATGCTGTGCCTTTGTCCGTGCTGGGGAGTGGGCCCCCTGGGGCTGCCCCCCTCAACGAGGCTCTTGACATCCACTTGAGACAGACTCCGGAGCCTTCAGAGATGAGTGAAAGGCAAGTGGGAAGTGGGGTGAGAGCTCCGGGCCCCGCCTCAGGGCTCCTGAGGAGCTCGGGTGCGAGGTTTTGACTTGGAATTAAGAAACATTCACGCTGTTCACTCTTTTTTTTTTTTTTTTTTAAATGACCACCCTTCCCCACCCTTGAAATCTCAAGACGTGAGGCATTTGGGCCAAGGACCAGACTCAGAAATGATAAATGTCTGGTATTAGGGACAAATCCCACTTCCTGAACACAGAGGGCTAAATGTGCTCTTGGGACGGGACCTGTAGCTAACGAGGGTCTGTACGTTTTAGGGGGGCAGGGCAGCCATAATATCCCTCCCCCCAACTCCCCACCAACCAGCATTAGCACAAGAGTGAAGGTAGTGAGCTCTGGGCATATGTTCTCAGTGGGGACGAAGACTGATGGATTCCAGGTGGGGTGCCAGGAGGGGGGGCAAAAATCTTACTGTTTATGTATAAAGCACAAATATGCATATAGTTTGTAAGGGCACTATCTCCGATGGACGTGCTCCGTACCTCGGGAATGTTCCCTGTGGAAGCTTGAGCACTTCGTGCGAGGGGTTCTCCCCACCTCGCCGATGAGGACACGGTCTGGTAAGCGAGGTGGCAAAGCCTCCCCCCTCAACCCCACTGCGGTCACTCATCTGGTCCAGCAAACAAGATCTGAACCGGGACGTCCCGGGTTCCCCAGCTCGCTGCACAACGGCATCTCGCGTACACAGGCTCCGGATGAGCTAGTTGAACCAGAATGACAATAACTCCCCAGTAGCAACACGGGAGGCCCCTGACAGCTCCTGCGGACCGACCCCCGTGTCTTCAGACACGTGCTGAACACGTGAGCTCTGTGATCATGAACTCTCAAGGCCAGCCTTTGGGTTTCGTTTTTCAGATGGAGAAACTGAGGCTCAGACAAATTAAAGTCGTTCGCCGATGATCAAACAGTCACAGGGAAGCAGGAGTGATGGGGTGTGAGTCTAGGCCGAACCCTTGAGGGCAGACTCCCGATCACTTCCCTCTGTTCCGTCCTTGGTCCATTCATCTCCCCTACAAGCCAGTCTGTCCCGAGCATCTCAGAGACTGTGAGCTTCCTAGAGCTCTCTCTCCCTGAGACTTTTCTTTCTTGGCTCGTCATCTCCCTTCCCCACTCCATCCCGAATGTGGCTAGAAAGTGAGAAGTCCTATTGTGCGGATCAGAGAAGACAAAGTTTCTAGAAAAGCTGTCCCTTTCCTCCCTCTGACTTGAGAAGCAGGCCAGGCAGGGAGCCCATGTGTTGGTTCCATGAATGGGAACAAAACATTTTGCCCCTTTGGGTCTCTGCTTCCTCATCAGTTAAAACAAGGATGATAATATTGGTCCCCAAGTGGGGAGGGGTGGGTGGCTCAGTCGTTGGGCGTCTGCCTTCGGCTCAGGTCATGGTCCCGGGGTCCTGGGATGGGACCCCACATCAGGTTCCCAGGTCGGCGGGAGCCTGCTTCCTCCTCTCCCTCTCCCTTTGCTTGTGTTCCTTCTCTCGCTGTGTGTCTCTGTCAAATAAATAAATACAGTCTTTAAAAAAAAATTCCTGGAGGGGGCACCTGGGTGGCTCAGTAGGTTAAAGCCTCTGCCTTCGGCTGGGTCATGATCCCAGGGTCCTAGGATCAAGCCCTGCATCGGGCTCTCCGCTCAGCAGGGAGCCTGCTTCCCTTCCTCTCTCTCTGCCTGCCTCTCTGCCTACTTGTGATCTCTGTCTGTCAAATAAATAAATAAAATCTTTAAAAAAAATATTGGTGCCCAAGAGTCATCATGAAGCACAGAAGGACGGGGTGTATGCCAAGCACTGGTGAGAGGGACGGAGACCCCCTTCCACCGGCATTACTCGATCAGAGTCAGCTGAGACGGTGGAGGGGACGGGGGAGGTGGCCTCCAGACTCCTGGGACGTCCATCTGTCCCTCACGTTCTGACCATCTCTGTACACGGCGACCCGGTCTGGGAGAGCCCAGCATTGCTGAGCGATGTGCAGAGGGTCCCGCCGACGTCCAGTTCCGCTCACTCTCTCACACTCGCTCATTCGTGTCAACACCCGCTTACTTATCCTACAATAGTTTATAAACCACCCTTCATCACTTTATACATGATATATGGTGGCTCAGGACTCTCTGCCATGAACAAGATGGTCAAGGTCAGTGCTCACACCGCAGAGGGGGCAGGGAGAGCGAAATACCAGGTGAAAAATGCACTTGATAAACACGGATTGTGATAAGTGCAAAGCGGGACGTCAACAGGCAGACAGGAGGCAGGGAGCGGCCAAATCCCACAGAAGGGCCTCGAGGAGATGACGTTGGACGTGATGTCTCACCACAGGAGATAGCCAGGGGAAGGGCTCAGATCAAAATCACAACATCTTACCGATAACTTCCCTCTTTGTTGTCATTAAAATGCCATTCAGGAACTTTTTTTTAAATCTGAAAACAAAAAGATTTAATAAAATAATGCATCAGAAAGTGCTTAGCACAAGCCTGGCATAGTTTATTTTTAGTAAAAATATTATTGCTTTGCAATCGAATTTCTTTCCTTTTTTTTTTCTTTTAAAGATTTTATTTATTTATTTGACAGAGAGAGAGAGAGAGAGCGAGCACAAGCAGGGGGAGTGGCAGGTAGAGGGAGAGGGAGAAGCAGGCTGCCCGCTAAGCAAGGAGCCCAGCTGAGGGCTCCAACCCCAGGACTCCGGAATCATGACCTGAGTCGAAGGCAGACGCCTAACCGACTGAGCTACCCAGGCGCTCTGAATTCATTTCTTTAGAATACTAGAACCATTTTTTCCCAAGTCCACACCTGCAAATGCCTCTCCCTCTCCATCACTTTAACACTTGAAAGCAGGGCAAGACGCTGACTTTTATCCCACCGTTATATCCATATGAATAGTATTTACTTTGCAAGTGAATTCATTTTTCCTCTCTTTAAACCCCTGTCAGCTTCCTTTTGGCAGTTCCACCTAGGAGATCCCTCCAGGGATCAATCCTGAGAGGTGGGAGGGCAGGAGGTGAGATACTAGGTTTTGTTGTTGTTGTTGTTGTTGTTTTTTAAGATTTATGACACGTTTCACCCAACTGACTTTCACAGGTTCACCCTCCCAAAGGAAGAGAATGTCCAGAGAGACCTTTCTCCCCTCATTCCCTTTTACCTACTAAGGAGGGAAGGAGTGAGTTCTTTCCTCGGATCCCCAGATCCCCATCAGTCCGCCTGCTGAGGAGTACTAAATTAGGGTTACTGATCTCTTTGTGAGCACAGGCTTTTCTACTGGGTTGGGTCTCCCAGGGTGGAGGGAGACCTTCCTCGACATTGAAATGCAACCACCAGTCTTGGAAAACAAGGGTGGGATGGCTTTGTTACTAAGGGACTGGGGATGACCTCCCCAGAGTCTTAGAAAAACAAGGGTAAGAGACCGCTGGGGCTAGTGGTGGCTCCTGGGTCCCATCCTGCCAAAGAACTCCTCATTTACTCACTTGCCACCTCGTGTCTTCCGGAATTTTAAAAGAGGAAAAAACACACATTTGTTTATTCATTCTTATCTCCTGAGATCTCAAACCCAAACCGTGTTTAGGTTTAAGGAGCGGAGGAAGAGACTCACCAAAATATGAAATACGTCAAACTCCAGTAAGCAGAAGGTCATTTGGAGGGAAGAATGGGGAGGGGTTGGAATTTAGGGGACAAGGGTCTTTTAAAATACGTTTTGGAAAGTCTGAAACATACCCGACTTAACCCATTGAGCCACCCAGGCGCCCCAAGAAACATACCCGAATAGAATGAATTCCCCAGTGCCTAGCAACCAGTTCCTACAGTCATCCTAACTTTGGACGAAGACCTTTTTAGCATTCTGGCTTTGGGGGGACCCTCACGCCACACCTTAAAATGCACACACATATTAAATACAGTTTTCTGTGGCTAACGGAGTTGAGTTTTGGCGAGTCGACCTAAAGTCCCATCTTGCCCATACGCAAGCATTCATTTCCACTTGGAAAAGGACCCACCCTGTGTCCAGAGGTGAGCTGGGCCCCATTTCAGACACACAAAACGACATCCAGATCAACAAAAAGAGCGATTTTACTCATTAAAAACGTCTTATGACAATGGGGCTTTAGGGCCAGGGGGCCTAGAGGAGGAATTGTCAAAGATTCAACCCAGACGTCTCAGACCGATGGAAAAAAAAAATCAAAGATGGGAGATTTTCACCACCTTTATTCTTTTATTTTTTTAAAAAGATTTTATTTATTTATTTGACAGACAGAGATCACAAGTAGGCAGAGAAGCAGGCAGAGAGAGAGGAGGGGGAAGCAGGCTCCCAGAGCCCGATGTGGGGCTCGATCCCAGGACCCTGAGATCATGACCTGAGCTGAAGGCAGAGGCTTAACCCACTGAGCCACCCAGGCGCCCATCACCTTTATTTTTGCGATCCTATCTTGAATGCTCGGTGCCATGGATTACGCTGAAGTCCTGGCCTCACCATTTTATAAACAGATGACATTCCCACCACCCCTGCTGCTAGGAGGTATCATTACTCTTCCCATTGTGTTTGTTGTTTTTATTAATGAGCCAGTGTCACTATTATGTCGCTTTTTCATGAGGAAATACGGGCTCAGAGCATTAGACTAGCCCGTCAGGCTCACACAGCTTCTGCGGGAGTCGAATCCAAACTCTGGTCTTATCCCCTCACCGATAAGCTCTCCTGTGATCTCCGCCGTCAAAAACCCAGCCCCCGGGTTCAGAATTTTGTCTCCTCTCCTTGCAGATAAACCTGTCATTCACCTTCCTGTCTCTGAGTTTTTGTGTTCTTTTTGTTTAAGCAAAGATAAAAGTAAGACCTACAGACGCAGTGGCCCACGGGCTGGCCACAGGTCAGGTAAGGTGCCAGGAGTCCCCTTGTGGTCGGCAATGTCTCCCCGAGATGTTACTTATTCTTTGATCTTTGTTGCTGCATTCACAAAGGCGGCCAGAAGTAGGTGAGAAGGGGAGTAAAACGGAGAAAAGAGAACGGAATGCTAGCAGGTGATGACCCTCTGGTTGGGACCCCGCACCTGACCCACTCACTGTCTGGAGCCTACGATGTGCTCAATAAACATTTACCAAGAAAAAAAAAATTCTAGCTGCAAGCAGGAAGGAGTTCCTCACTTGTGAGCCCCGAGGGTTGGGGGGGGTGGTCAGTAATGGGTTTTGGGGGGTGATGTCTATGAATTTCTGCTGAATGGGGGGCCCCTATCTTCTGGGCTCTGAGAAAGGGCATTTTCCTGCGAGGAGAATGGCAGGTCTTCCCGGGGGGTCTTCAAAGGGCCTGCGACGCACAAAACTGGGGAATGAAGCCATTCCAGCAACATTTTTTCTACAGAATTTGCCCCTTGGCAAACTTCCTCAAAGTGCAAAGTGGTAAGAGCCGTTGGACAGGGTTTAAGAAATAAATACATATACACGTGCACACATAGGTCTGCAATTAGAGAGCTGTGTGTGTGTATGTGTGTGTGTGTGTGTGTGTGTGTGTGCAATTGTTTGCCAAACCTTATCCAGCTCATTGGTATGTGTGAATCTAAATATTACACATTAATTTCATTTCTTGTAAAAAAACAACCCCCTAACAGCAACCCGAGACCCATAAACAATTTTACCAAAAAATCGGGGGTCCGCCTTTCCATGTCTCCTGTCCTGGCCTTCAGAAATCCGAAGTCCTTGACTTCGAGTACACTGTATTTTGCAATTTACTATTTTTGTCATTTTACTCAGTGTGTGTGTCCCTAAACAATGTTCACATCCATCAAGCCATCACTTTAATCATGATGCCATCGTCCCCCGCCACTTCTGTAATATCTCGTTTAATACACGGGTCATTATGAGACCGAAGGAGAAGTGAGCCGGGAATGGGGTCTGGCATATGCTGACCGCCCCCCTAGAGAATATCATTTTTTAAAAGATTTTATTTATTTGACAGACGGAGATCACAAGTAGGCAGGGAAGCAGGCAGAGAGAGAAAGAGGAGGAAACAGGCTTCCCAATGAGCAGGGAGCCCGATGTGCGGCTCGATCCCAGCACCCCGGGATCATGACCTGAGCCGAAGGCAGAGGCTTTAACCCACTGAGCCACCCAGGTGCCCCGAGGATGTCATTTTAATTTCTTTCTCACGACAACTTTAGGAGGTAGGTGTTATGATTGCATTTCACGGAGGAGAAAACGAAGGTGTCGAGAGGTTCAGGAACTTGTCCTGGGTCACACAGCGAGGAAAGAGCGAGGCCGAAGAAACCGGCCAGTGGAAACAATTTCTAAATTCCTGAATCTTCCTTCTGGCCCACCTCTCACCTTGGGGCAGGACTCCTTACAGGACAGAGAATTTAGCTTTTGATGTGCTAATCCCATTTGTTTGCCGGGGGATACTTGGATTTATTTATGTAGAACGTGACTGTGACTCCTGCAGGCCTCTTGGAGATTACAGAGATTAGCTGTTTGAATTGTGTTGTTGGGTTAGATTATTGGCCGGGAAAGGTCAAGAATCTCCCGCTCCCCCTGATGGTTTTACGACCTCAAGGCAACACGTTTAACTTTCTCAGTTTGACTCTCCCATTCTTCTTCTCTAAAATGGGTACTTTCTCCCCGGAGGGGCTGCACTGCCACCAGCTACCTGGGTCTGGATCCCTGTCTCCTCCCCCTTCACCCATCCAGCACCCCAAATTCAAATTCATATCCCAGAAACTCCATTCCCTCCCTACAATGGCTTCCTATATCCCCGGGAGTAAATCCACTTTTCCTCATATCTTTGTTGAAGCTAGAAATGCTTCTCCCGGGTAGAAGTTTTTTTGGTGTGTTTTTTTTTGTTGTTTTGTTTTTAAGGTTTTATTTATTTGAGGGGCGCCTGGGTGACTCAGTGGGTTAAGCCTCTGCCTTTGGCTCGGGTCATGATCTCGGGGTCCTGGGATCGAGCCCCGCATCGGGTTCTCTGCTTAGCGGGAGCCTGCCTCTCCCTCTCTCTCTGCCTGCCTCTCTGCCTGCTTGTGATCTCTCTCTCTCTCTTTGTGTCAAATAAATAAATAAAATCTTTAAAAAAATTTTATTTATTTGAGAGAGACAGCATGAGCCGGGTCAGGGAGAGGCAGAGAGAAGGAGAAGCAGGCTCCTTGCTGGGCTCCAGACACGGGCGCTCGGGCCTCGATCCCAGGACCCGGGGATCATGATCTGAGCCGAAGGCAGATGCTTAACTGAGCCACTCAGGCGCCCCCGACGAAGTTTTAATGAGGATAGAATGATAAAATAGATTGAAAGCACAATGTGTTGCACAAAATTGCTACTCAAAGTAAGTGTAGTGTTGTCATTCTAGATGGGGAAGGAGTTTCTCTTCTCATGAGAAAGAAAAAGGCGGGGGTGGGTGGGAAGGTAGGGGTGGGGGGTTACAGGCCACCCCAAAGTCAAAATTCTAAAGAAAACCACAAGATGGTTCTCCCGAGAGGCACGGCTTCTATAAAAGCCAGCCCTGTTCATCCATGCCTTTCCTTCCCTAAGTCTTAGGATTCTGGGGTCCCCCTCCCCCAGCCTCTCTGTGCCTCTGCCCCCTCAGGACTGGGCATCTCTTGGGAAATGTTCTGGGGTTTCATGGGTTTTTCTCGATTTCTCCGGGACAGGCATTTTCAGTGAGTTGTTTTCCAAATTTCTAGTATGTGCATATGCAGAGAGAGGGCTCCAGATAGCTAGTCACGCCTCTCACCAGCCCTTTCAAAGACAGGAGATGGAATCCGAGAATCCCCTAGTCGTCCCAAACCTCAAAAGCCAGGAGAGCTACGCTGGGGAGGACAGCCTCAACCAGCTCTCTTTTGGGTGTTCCCGGCATTCGGGCTGATAAGGGATTGAGGAGCCTAACCGGCCTGCCCAGAGGGCAAAGTAGGTAGAAGGTGTGACGGTGATCACCTCCTAGCAGGCATTTTCCAGAACTCTCCTGCTTCCTTTGTCTCTCGCTACTTTGACAACAGCCTGCCAGGGCTGACCGTAGACCCTTTGGATAGGGGAAGATCCTGAGGCTCAGGGAGGTTAAGAAACACACCCAAGGTCAAGTGATGGAACCAGGACACACGCCCAGAATTTCTCCACTTATCCAGTGGGTTCCGACTTCTGGTCCTTAGTCCTCTGTGTGACTGCCCCCGCCCCACATCCTGCTGCCCACCATCATCCCCAAATTGTCTTGTATTTAAAATCTGCTGTTGGAAACCAGGACTTTCAAGAAAGAGCTGTTTCACCTTTCGCTGGTTCTAAAGAAAATAGGTCCCAATCTGTCTGCAGGTGACAAGGAATTCAGGGACTATGGTGCTGGCACGAGCCTCCCTGGCATTGGCGTGCATGCAAAGATTCTGGAGAGATGGGGAAAGCTGTGTAGGTTAGGGTCGCTAGTGGTTGGCTTACATTGGACGAACCCAACTTGAAACCACCTAGAAGTAACTGGGAAATATATACCATCTCTCTTCACGCCACCAAGGATGGATCCCACAGCAAGAGCCTCTAGAATTTTTTCTCAAACAGCAATGCAGTCAATTTAGCCATGACCAAAACGTGAATGAATGAGCCATGGATTCAGTGCCGGGCAGAGAAAAACCACAGAAGTATAGTCCCGTATTTTTCTTGGAAATACGTTAGAAGCAGCCATTAAAGTTAATATGTGTGCGTGTTGTCACTGAACAATTCTGGGATTGATGTCCTTAGCTGTGGCCAAAAGACTTTTGGAAAGATAAGTAAATCGTCTTTAGAGGTTTATTTATTTTATCTTGGCTCTGGATTTTATTTGTAATGCATTTTTTTTTGTTTTGCCATTTAAAGATTTTTTCCCCATAATTGGATGCTTTCCAAATTATATTCTGTAACTGCAAAAGCAATGTGTATCTTGTTGTTAGAACCCTCCGTATTCCAGTTTCCTGGGAGTGACAGGGGTGCATGTGCTGAAGAGGATCTTTTAAAAATTGGGTGAATTCAGGGGTACCTGGGTGGCTCAGTCATTAAGCATCTGCCTTTGGCTCAGGTCCTGATCCCAGGGTCCTGGGATTGAACCCTGCATTGGGCTCCCTGCTTGGCGGGGAGCCTGCTTCTCCCTCTCCCACTCCCCCTGCTCGTGTTCCCTCTCTTGCTGTGTCTCTCTCTGTCAAATAAATAAATAAAATCTTTAAAAATAAAATAAAATAAAATTGGGCGAATTCGGGTAACCCTCTCGGGTCCCCTCCCTCTTTGGGAACTTTGTACTGTTGCTCAATAAACTTTACTATCACTCAATAAAATAAAATAAAATAAAATAAAATAAAATAAAATAAAATAAAATAAGAAGTGAAATAAAATAAGGTGAATTCTCTCGAATGTAAAATTTTGCAAACATTCAAACACCTTCAACATGCAAACAGAAGTCTAGACTCTTCTCTGGGGCACTTGAAGATCTCGCTTTTGGGGTGCCTGGGTGGCTCAGTCATGAAGTGTCTGCCTTTGGGTCAGGTCGTGATCCCAGGGTCCTGGGATTGAGTCCCACATCAGGCTCCCTGCTCCATGGGAAGCTGCTTCTCCTTCTCCCGCTCCCCCTGCTTATGTTCCCTCCCTCGCTGTGTCTCTCTCTGTCAAATAAATAAATAATAAAATCTTTTAAAAATCTCGCTTTTATCTTTACAATCCACACATCCATCACTTTCACTTTTGAAAAAAATGCCTACACTTACCAAGTGCCTACTGTGTGCCGAGCACTAAGTACTTCTCCATATAGTTCATCCTTCCCGCAAGCCTGGGACGTGGGTGCTGGTACTGTGTCCCATGATACCGAGTGGGAAACTGAGATTTAAAGAAGTGAAGGTTTTCTCAAGATGCTTTAGGGACAACATGGTCCATCCCAGATCAGATCCCATGCATCTGCCCTTGGGAGCACCCTGGCCTCCTAAGCTACCTCTCCAGGCACAGGATTTCTCTGGATGCTCTCCGCATTTTGGACCAGATCATTCTTGTGCATTGTAGGATGCTGACAGTGCCCCCCCCACCCCACCAGATGCCAGCACTAACACCCTCTCACCCTCATTTGGGAGAACCAAAAACATGACCAGACACAGCCACATGTCCCCTGGTGGGGGTGGGGGCAGGGGTGGTGGTGGGAATCCTCTCACAGGAAAAAACCAGGACGCTGCTCCAGGCGAAGATCTCATTCCCAAGGAGCCGTGTGTGATCTGCCGGGTGAGCCAATCACTCTCTGAATCTTGAGCTGGTTCATGAGTCTGACCCCTGGGAGGACCTGATCCAGATACCCTGGATCCACGGATAGGCTCCCTCTTACCTATAGGGCAGCGAGACATGTTCCTTTCATTTTCCTTTTATTTTTATCCTTGCTACACTTAATCCATGTTCCTGGGGTTAAGGTCGTATTGTGGTCTTGTCCGAACCTTCCCGTCTTGGCTGGGCCTGAGAGGCAAGGGCCCTGTGACTCTTACTTTCTTTACACTTTGCTGTGTAGGAAATATATACTATTTATACTATATACTATGTATACACTTTGATCCCGAAGTCTAGGGCAGGGTCTGGCAATGAACATAGGTATATCTGTCTGGCCAATGGAAAGAAAGATACAGAGGCGTAGCCAGTGAGGGCACCCTGGGGGGTAGGGGTGAGGGTCAAGGAACAGTGAGTTTTCTCTTTCGCTTGCGTATTTTTGTGTATTCTTTGACTTGAAGGGGGGGAAGGTATTTTTATAACATTAAAAGAACGCCAAAAATATTCAGTAAGTCTGAATACACAGTATGCTACCAAACTAATTTTTAAAAGAATGTGTATGCAAAGACATGGGGAAAAATACAGCAAAATGTCACCCGGGGTTGTCCTTGGATAGGGTTTATTTTTCTTTTATGCAACTCAGGGATTCTCAAGTGATGCCTTCATTGGAGGTCCCTGCCCCCGTTTGGCAATTGGGGGTGGGGGTGGGACGGATCCTGGCCTTGAGTGCTGGCGGGCGGCTCACTCCATGGGTGAACATAGGCAAAGAAGATCATCCTCTGAGCTTTGTTCTATCATCTGCTAAATGAGATGATAAAGCAGGGACCCCATCGTGAGGATTTGGAACGATTAAAAGAGGTAAGAAATGGAAAACAAAGCATGTTAATGAAGGCTCCATAAATGGCAACAATCTCATCAAAATGCGTTCTTTCTCAGGGGCCCTTGGGTGGCTCAGGCGGGGGGGGGGGGGGGGGAAGCATCTGACTCTTGATCCCAGCTCAGGGCATGAACTCAGGGTCATGAGTTCAAGCCCCGTGTTCGGCTCCACATGGAGCCTATGTTTAAAAAAAAGGGGGGGGGAATGTATACTTTTTTTTTTTAACTTTTTCTTTTTAATAAGAAAAGATCAAAGCCAATAAAATTGTCTTTTTAAAAAATCCTGGAGGGGGCGCCTGGGTGGCTCAGTGGGTTAAAGCCTCTGCCTTCGGCTCAGGTCATGATCCCAGGGTCCTGGGATCGAGCCCCGCATCAGGCTCTCGGCTCGGTGGGGAGCCTGCTTCCCTTCCTCTCTCTCTCTGCCTGCCTCTCTGCCTCCTTGTGATCTCTGTCTGTCCAATAAATAAATAAAATCTTTAAAAAAAAATCCTGGAGGAGGGTTATCAGACCACACCTCCCCCCTCCCCCACTCCGAGGCTGGGACAGTTGGGTCACCTAGTGCCCCAGGGGAGGCCCCTAAGAAGTGTCAGGGAAGACTGCATGACTCCAGCCTCACAGCTGAGGCTAATAAACCCAGAAGCTTTATATAAATACACTTGCACTCATCGAGGAGAACCAGCATTGCAGAGAATCCCCCAAGAGTCAAAAATCTCAAATGAATTCTTTTTGTTGTTGTTGTTGTTGATATTTTCTTTCCTTAGCTGTTAGTCTGATAAGGAATCTGCTGCTCGCTATTCATCAGCCCGAGTGGAGGCACTGGGGCCACTGAAAAGCAGCTGGGATTGGACATTTAGAGTCGATGAAACAAACACCAGGGCTGCTATTGGTCAAGTTCTGACGGCCTGACTTAACATTACCCTGGAGCAACCCCACTGAGATCAGTGCTTTTCGCCTCTAGAAGCGGTGAGAACATGGAAGATGAACTTGGCAGTGAGACCACCGAGGCCATGAGCTGGTAGGCAGAGCCAGGGTGTGAATTGAGTTTAGTGGTGTTAGAGACACCTTCAGGATACCCGGCACGCCGGGCCAGGTCATGCAGAACCTTGCTGCGACTCCAGGTGTTGTCCCCGGATCAGCGGGAGAGCTCTCCAATGTGCTCCTGCGGGCTCTGTAAATGTGGGAATTCTCAACCTGCCTCCCCTGCTGAGTAGGAGTTATGTTCAGAACTGGCTTCCTGGGGCACCTGGTGGCTCCGTTGTTAAGAGTCTGGCTTCAGCTCAGGTCATGATCGCAGGGACCTGGAATTGAGCCCCGCATCAGGCTCCCTGCTCGGCGGGAAGCCTGCTTCTCCCTCTCCCGCTCCCCCTACTTGCGTTCCCTTTCTTGCTATGTCACTCTCTGTCAAATAAATAAATGAAATCTTAAAAAATTTAAAAAAAAAAAGAAAGAAAAAAAAAGAACTGGCTTTCTTTGTCTTTTCCTTCCCAGACTCCCCATCTCCTTCTGTGGCCTTAGACCAAGCCATTGTCATCTCTCATCTGAATCACCCCACCACCGTTTAATTCCCTACTTCTTGCTCCTAAACCCTTCGGACACCCCTTGCTCTATCACCTGCCATGGCTCCCCATTGCCTTCGCGTGAAGCACTTCCTGTTCTGGGCCCTCTCTGCCCTCTGCACTCCCGTCTCTCATGTCAGTCCTCCACGGCAGTCCACAGCGGGTGGTCCAGCCTCATCAAATGACCTGCCTTCCCTGCCCTGCACCCCGTCCCTGGGGATTTTGTGCGCTCCGTTTTCCCTGCCTGCAGCAGGTTCCATTTTCTCTCTCCTGGGATCCACTGCGCTGGCTCTTTTGCTCTCATCGGGTTGTTTCTTCTTCAAGGCCGTGTCCCAGCCCTTTGAACTTGCCCCATCCTAAGTGTCATCGTGTGATACTGTGATGCCTCCCTCGCCCCTCTAGACGGGAGTCTCCCTGTGGACAGAAGCCGTGTCTTCCTCATTCACGTGGCTTCGACAACCTTCCACCAGCCCTGGGGCCCATGGCGTTCTCCGGAGGAGTTGATCAAATTAACTTAAACGAGGTCTGACATTCTGTGTCTCGCAGCTGGCAGGGAGTGCCAAAGCTGCACCTGCCAGACGCCTTTCCTGGGGTGCTGCGGGAGCCAGGATTCAGGGGCTGTTTTCAGGCTTTTACACTGTGCTTTGTTTTCTGGGCTTGTTCCAGGAAACATAACTGCGTAGGATACACACAGTTGAACGGATAAGTGAACCTCAGTGTTAACAGCACGCAGGACACAGCGCCCCTGATGTCCCTCAGGACCCTGCTCTCTCCCCCTACAAGGACTGACTACTCTGGCTTTGGGGAGAATCATGTTCTCACTTTGCTTTATAGTTGGAACTCCTCTGTAAGTGTTCCCAAGCAATAGGGAGCCTTACCTAACGGCGTCTCATTTACTTTTGAACTTTCTGTAAATGCAACCATGCCCCATGAGTTCCTTGGGTCTGGCTTCTCCCCTGCTACAGGCTATCTGTGTCTACCGGTGGCTGGACACCCCAGTTTTCCTTGGGCGGAGAGTCTCTTTGTATGGATACTACGTTTCTCCATCTCACTGTGGCTGGGCCTCTGGGCTGTTTCTAGTTTGCACCTTACATAGGAACAACACTCTTGGCTAGCTCCCCTGGTGCAAGCCCTTGAGTTCCTCCAGGAAACAACCCAGGCGTAGAAGTGTTGGGTAGGACCAGGCGCACCTGTCCTCTTCAGCGGTTCTAGAGACTTCGCCCTTGGTCTCCTGGGTGGGAATCGGAGGTACTGGAATTTTCTTCTACATCCTATCTTAATCTGTCAAAAAAGATACCTTATGACAAGACTTCTATCTAGTCCGTAATCTCAAGTTGCCGGAGGGTCTTTTCATTGACATGCAGAGCAGGTGGACCAAGATGGAATGCCTGCGGGAACAGGATAGCCTCAGACTTCCGTGTCTAGCTCAGTGAGGCTGGCACAGCAGATGGGCTCCTCCCATGCCTGAGCCAGGAAGAAACTTCTCGGCTGAGATCCCTTGCTACCCACCCAAGAAAGGGAGACCAGAAGCTCTCCTGGGCAGGGGTGTGGGCAGGAACAGGGCCTGATGGCCGCCTCTGGTCTCTCTCTCTCTCTTTTTTTCTTTAACCAAAACTCCCCTCTCTGAGCTGTATTTCATAATTTTCTCCGAATGGCAATACCTTTATGGTCCCTTCTAATCCCGAAGGTGATTTTTATGACCTCAGGAAGAAAAGAAAAAAAAAATCAGAATTCTAAAAAGTATAAAAAGGCAAATAAACATTCTCACCATTTAGAAATGTATTTATGTCTGTGAGTGAGCAGCCGTGTGTACACGTGTGGAGGCACTAGTGGGAAAATTTGCATGTGAACGGGATATTAGGTAATAGAAAGAGCTGCCCCAGGATTATGCAAGAGAATGTTCTTGCCCTTAGGAGCAGCATGCTGGAGAAGCAGGGGCTAAAGGACCCCGATGTCTACAACTTTCATATGTTCCCCCAAAATCACAATTGTAACAAGCATAAGGGTATAGAGTAAGTACATGGATGTCCAGAGATAGCCGTAGGTATAAATTTAGATCTAGATAGAGTAAATGTAGCAAAATGTTGGCAATGCTGAATCTGGCCAAAAGGACTGTGGGAGTCTGTTGTGTAACACCTGCAACTTCTCTGTCAAATTTGATTTGTTTCGACTGTATTGCAAGTAATTGACATGCCGTATTGTGTAAGATTAAGGTGTACAATATAACGAGGTCATAAGTGTGTATATTGCAAAGTGATTACCACAGCTGAGTTTGTTAACCTCTCCACTACCTCCTATAATCACATTGTGTATGTGTGTGTGTGTCTGTGGTGAGAACATTTAAGATCTAGTCATTTAGCAACTTTGAAACATGCTGTCCGGTATTGTTAACTATAATCAGGATGCTGCACCGTGGCTCTCCAGAACTTACTCATCTTATAATTGGAAGTTTGGGTTCCTTGATCAACATCTCCCCATTTCCCCCACCCCCAGCCCCTGCTAACCACGACCCTAACTCTCTCTTTCTAGGAGTCTGACTTTTTTTAAAATTACATTTATAAGTGAGATTTTACAGTATTTATCTTTTTTCCTCTGGCTTAATTTCATTTGGCGTAATGTCCTCTAGGTGAACCCATATAGTTGCAAATGGCAGGATTTCCTTCTTTTTTATGGCTGAATACTGTTCCATTATGTGTAAATCCATTGCCTTTATTTATTCATTTTTTTAAAGATTTTATTTATTTATTTGAGAGAGAGAGAAAGTGAGAGTGAGCATGAGAGGGGAGAAAGGCAGAGGGAGAAGCAGACTCCCCACGGAGCTGGGAACCCGATGCGGGACTCGATCCCAAGACTCTGGGATCATGACCTGAGCCGAAGGCAGTCGTTTAACCAACTGAGCCACCCAAGTACCCTATTCATTCATTTGTTAACAGGCAGTGGGGGCATTTCCATATCTTGGCTATTGTGAGTAACACTGCAGTGAGCATTGGGGCGCAGCTCTCTGTTGGAGACAGTGATTTAATTTCCTTCAGATACATACCCACGAGTGGGATCGCCGCATCAGAGGGCAGTTCTATTTTTAATTTTTGAGCAAGCTTGATACTGTTTCCCAGAGTGGCTGCACAAATTTCCATCCCCACCAGGATAGCGTGGGGGTTCTCTTTTGTCCACATCCTGGCCAACGCCTGCTCACCTGTTCTCTTTTATCTTTTTGATTATAGCTGTCCTAACAGCTATGATGTGATTCATCATTGTGGTTTTGATTTGCAATTCCCTGGTCATGAGTGATGTTGAGCACCTTCTCGTGGACCCGTTGCCCAAGGTATGTCTTCTTTGGAAGAACTGTTCACGTACCCTGCCCATTGTTAACTAGATTATTTATTTGCTTGTATTGAGTTGTATGAGGTTTTATGTATTCTATTTATGTATTTATTTTTAAAGATTTTATTTATTTATTTGACAGACAGAGATCACAAGTAGGAAGAGAGGCAGGCAGAGAGAGAGAGAGAGAGGAGGAAGCAGACTCCCTGCCGAGCCGAGAGCCCGATGTGGGGCTCGGTCCCAGCACCCCAGGATCATGACCTGAGCCGAAGGCAGAAGCTCCAACCCACTGAGCCACCCAGGTGCCCCGAGTTTTTATATATTTTAGATATTAATTTCTTCTCACATATATGGTTTGCAAATACTTTGTCCAATTCTATAGGTTGCCTCTTCACTTTGTTGATTTTTTTTTTCCGAATAAAAAGCTAAAAGTGACCTCTGAATCCCATGACTCAAAAGTAACTGCTGTTTATATCTGATAAATTCCCACACAACTCCTTAAGAATTCACATATGAGGGGTGTCTGGGTGGCTCAGTCATTAAGCATCTGCCTTCAACTCAGGTCACGATCCCAGGATCCCGGGATCGAGCCCCGCATGGGGCTCCCTGCTCAGTGGGGAGCCTGCTTCTCCCTCTCCCACTCCCCCTGCTTGGGTTCCTGCTCTCACTGTCTCTCTCTGTCAAATAAATAAATAAAATCTTAAAAAAAAAAGAATTCACATACATATACATGTACACATGTAATTCTGTATGCATGGGATTGTGCTATGCTTCCTGATTCAAAACAAATTACATTTTTTTTATTCATTAATATGTTGTTGTGCTCTCCTCATGTCAGCATAAAGGCCAAGGCTGTCCATGTCATGCTTAAAGCTTTCCTAGCATCCTTGATATGAATCCTCTCTCGTGTACTTAAATCAATTCCTCTCGATTGGTTTTCCCCTACTGTCGGACTTGTCATTTTTCCAGTGTTGGCCCTATTATAAACAACACTGCCATGAACATCCTTGTGCATTGACCTTTGTGTCTATGTTCCAATCACTTCTTCAGCGTAAACAAACACTTTTTAAGTCCAAAAACTTTTAAATCAAAATTTTCACTGTGTGCTTTGTTCTTTATTTTTGTTGATAAAATTTTTATCGAGTTTTATTGAGACTAATGGACATATAACACTGTATTAGCTTCAGGTACACAATATAATGGTTGGATATCTGTATAAATGGGGACGCAATAATCACAGTAAGTTTAGTTGCCGTCCATCGCCTCACACAGTTACAGCTGTGTGTGTGTGTGTGTGTGTGTGATGAGAACTTTTAAGCTCTATTCTCTTAGTGCCTTTCCAAACATTCCAATACGGTACTGTTAACTATGGTTGTGCCGATTTGTTCTTAATGACTACTATTTTTGGATCCTTACTCTTTCCCCGAAGTGGTTTCTTTAAGATCGTTTCATTTCATTTTTACAATAATGCCATGGGGCTGGGGGGTAGTCACTGTCATTACCTATGTTTTAAAGATGAGGGAGCTTGGCAGGGTTAATGACTTGATCCAAAGACAAACATTATTCCTGATTCCAGAAGTCTGAGGCTCATTAAAACAACTGGCCCCGCTTCAAGCACGATGCACCTGCCATTTCCTTTTTCTGACCAAACCCAGCAAAGGCAAAGCTGGTTCGGTTACAGAGGATCCCCCAAAGGGGAGGGGCCAGAACTGGGCCGAGGGTGCCGAGACCTGCCGCTTCTGCTGAAGCTCTGCTGCCCCCTGGTGGCAACACTCTTTCATTGCTCGGCCGGTCAGTCCCTTGGCAGGGGCCAACTGTCCTTGAAGTCACAACCTTTAGGCATCAAGGACACTAACAACGTAACAGTCATTCTCTAAATATTTCCAAGGACCCTGAACTGCGAGTCACATGCACTGTCAGCACAAGCCTTGCAACGTGGTGGTCATCCCCATACCCTGGAGAAGGAACCAGGGCTCGGAGAGGTTAACCCAAGATCCCGTGGCTCGTTAGTGCCAAATTCACATTCAATTCCAGTTCTTGATGGTGTTAAAGTAGACCAGTATAGCTCCCCCTCCCCCCAGTCTGGCATAATGCAACATTCTTGAAACCCTATGGTAAATTTAGTCTGAGTCCAAGGCAGTATGGCACAGATTTGGGGTATGGGTTCCTGGGTTCGACAACCCTATATCTTAATCTGCTTCTGCCACTTCCTAGTTACATGGCTTTGAGGAAGCCTCTTGCCCTGGTGGTCTTGCAAGGAAAAGGGCTCAGCCTTGGAGTGGGGGGAATGTGGCATACAAGAAGCAGTCAATAAATTTGAGCTTCAAATCAAGATAGTGTGAAGGGCCCTGGAGAATTAAGGTCTTGGATTCAGGTCCTGGCACTGATAGTGGCAAGATGTGGGCAGGTCCCTTTGCTCTCTGGGACTGTTTCCTCTTCCGTCGGAAACATTCTCTCAAAAGCTGCTTCTTGATCTGCAACCACTGCTCTTGGCCCTGAACCCAATGCTGAGCCTCCCAGTTTCCTCCTCTCTAAGATGGGGACAAAAAATGCAGGGCTTTTCACCGTGTTCTTACAAGGCAGCAAATTCAGGGGTGCTGTGCAGGTGTGGTTTTGTTAATCATGGGATAGATGAGGCTGGTCTCAGCAGCCAAGAAGCTCGAGCTCTCCTATGGGCATATTAGGAGGAATCATACTGAAGACTAATTTGTTGCATGCTTAATATTTGCCAAGCGCCCGACCAGATGCTCAAAAATATCAACCCATTTGATGCTCTCACATCTGCCTATGGAGGGAGGCTATTTTATTGGGCGTTATGGGAGGGGAAGCGTGTGACCCAGATTTGGCCAATCACACCTTCCCATTCCCAAGGCTCAATGATTGGCTGGGGGGGGGGGCGGGCATAAAACCCAAGCCTAACCAATCAGATTATTCCCTGGCATTGTGCCTCTAGATGCTGGAGGAAAACGGGTTTGTCTTAGCTCTGGAGAGCTGGGGTGATGTCAACCCGAGCTGTCTGCGACTGTGCTGTGCCCTCAAGGAAAACAACTAAGGCACGTGAGAATGAGGCTTATGCAGAGGTGAAGAGTGGTAGAAAGGAGTTGAGACAAGGTAATGTTGCTTGAATCCGTGTCCACTTCTTTTCCCAGTACCTGGACCGGTGAATTTCATGTTTCTTACTTTCTTTTTTTTTTTTTTTTTTAAGATTATTTATTTATTTATTTATTTGACAGGCAGAGATCACAAGTAGGCAGAGTGGCAGGCAGAGAGAGAGAGAGAGAGGAGGAAGCAGGCTCCCCATTGAGCAGAGAGCCCCATGCGGGGCTCGATCCCAAAACCCTGGGATCATGACCTGAGCCAAAGGCAGAGGCTTTAACCCATTGAGCCACCCAGGCGCCCCTCATATGTTTCTTAAGGTAGTTTGTGAAGATTCTGTCATTTGCAAGCAAAAGGGTTCTCACCAATGCACATATAGAAATAATATTTTATTTATTTATTTATTTATTTATTTATTTATTTAAGAGAGAGAGAGAGAGGGAGAGAGAGACACAGAGTGAGAGAGCATGAGAGGGGAGGTCAGAGGGAGAGGCAGAATCCCCATGGAGCTGGGACCCTGATGTGGGACTCGATCCCAGGACTCCAGGATCATGACCTGAGCTGAAGGCAGCCGCTTAACCAACTGAGCCACCCAGGCACCCAATAATATTAATTTTATTCATCAATCTGTTATCAATATAATTCTATTGTCAATATACTAATAGTGATCATTGTGGTTTCCTATGTGGTGGCATCTGGCATAGTCTTTGTGGTGAGCTGAAAGTTTGTGTCCCTTCCCCACACCCCCAATTTGTAGTTTAAAGCCCTGACACTAAAGGTGATGACTTTGGGGGAGGGGAAGTAATTAGGTTTGGATGGGGTATGAGGGTAGGAGCCTTAAGATGGGAATTGTGCTTGTGCTAGAATAAGAGGACAGAGAGCTCTCTCCCCGTGCACACACAACCAGGTAAGACCATGTGAGGACACAGCAAGAAGGCAGCCATCGCAAGCCAAGAAGAGGACCTTCGCTAAGTTCTTAATCTGCCGGCACCTTGATCTTGGATTTATCAGCCTCCAGAACTACACGAAATAAATGTCTGTTTTTTAAGCCCCTCGGTCTAGGACATTTCATTAGAGCAGCCCAAGCTGACTCTTCAAGGCTCAGACGTTGTCCTCCCTGCAAATGCTTCTTAGATTCCTTCCAGGTGAAAGTAGTCACTTCATAATGAATGTAGCTGACACCATTATTATCGTGTTCCTTCATCTATAGAGTTGTGAAGTCCGGTGCATCTTGACTTTATGCTCATGCAACTTCTTCTGCCCGGAGTGTCCTCTCCTCCCATATACAGGGAGTCAGTGCTGGGGTTCTGAAGAGTAGCAGCTTTCAAATCAGAGACAACTAGGTTCAAATCCCATCTTTTTTTTTTTTTTAAGATTTTATTTATTTGACAGAAAGAGATCACAAGTAGGCAGAGAGGCAGGCAGAGAGAGGAGGAAGCAGGCTCCCCGCTGAGCAGAGAGCCCGATGTGGGTCTCGATCCCAGGACCCTGGGATCATGACCTGAGCCGAAGGCAGAGGCTTTAACCCACTGAGCCACCCAGGTGCCCCTAAATCCCATCTTTTTCACTTTATAACTCTTTGACCTGCGTCCAGTCCCTTACCTTCTTGAACCTCAGTGTTCTCATCCATACAATGGGCATAATAATAAAACAGACTACACAAGATTGACACGATTAGGTTAAATTGGGGTGGGTAGAAGTTCTCAATAATTGTTAGTAAATTCTTCAATAAGAATTTCTCTTGTGAGGGTGTTTCTTGGTAGTATTTGGGGCTGTGCGGGGTGGGTTGGAGGAAATACTGTGTTTGAATTTTCCCATCATAAACCTCAATCTAGGTTAATCAGCTTGTATCTCCAGCAGCTCTGCGTAAGCCATCATTTATCCCCAGGGAGGAAGGAATTCCCATAAAACCCTAGGCTTCCAAACAAACTTCTTCCCACACTCGACACGGCCCATTCCCACAATCGTGGGCCTCTCCGAGGAATACAACAGTGGGAGGCAGGACAGGAATGAGTCCCACTGTGGAGGGACCCTTCCGAGAGGTGGGACGCTGGATTCGTTATTTGGGAAAACAAGTCTTAATGAAGTGAAGTGTCCAAGGGTCCTTCATCAGTTTTGGGGACAGTCTTTCAAGTGCCATCGCTCTGACAGCTGCTAAATAATTTTGATTCTTCCCTCCCTCGTCTCAGGTAGGTGTTCCTTAACAAAAGCATGTGGGTTCTGCAACCAAAGACCTGGGTAGAGATTCCGGCTTCTCTGCTTCCTTGCCGTGTGACTTTGGTCGAGTCATTTTACCTCTTCAAGTCCCACTCTACAACTGTAACACAAGGATGCTTCTCTTGCGTAGATGCTGTTTAAAGATTTTATTTATTTATTTCAGACAGAGAGAGAGAGAGTGAGAAAGAGAGCATGAGCGGCAGAGGGTGGGGGGCATAGGGAGAAGCAGGCTCCCTGCTGAGCAGGGAGCCTGACGCAGGGGTCGATCCCAAGACCCGGGATCATGACCTGAGCTGCAGGCAGATGCTTAACTGACTGAGCCACCCAGGCTCCCCCAATGCTGTTGTTTAAAGAGTAAATTCCACAGTCTCTTTGCCATATGCTTTGACATCTCACGTCCCTGGTATTGATTTAGTGAAATTTCCCTGAAATTGATTTAATACCTTAAAAGAGCGACACCTCTTTTGCTCACAGATATGCAATATGGGCAGGGCTCAGTGAAGACGTGTCTCTGAGCCACTCAGGGTCAGCTTCGGTGGCTTGAAGTCTGGAGGCTGGGGTCACGAGAAGGCTCGTTCATTCACATGTCTGGTGGTTGATGTTGGCTGCTGGCGGGCATCCTAACTGAGGCCATTGGTCCAAACACCTACCTGTGACCTCTCTGTGTGGCTTGGGCGTCCTTACCACATGGCAGCTGGGGTTTCACAGTGAGGGTCTCAAGAGAGAGAGAAAGCCCAAGCGGAAACCATCTCTTCTTGACCGAGCTGCCACAAAAGTTTGCTGAGTTTCAAGTGGAGAGGAAATAGTTCTACCTTTGGGGGAGTTCCAAGGTTCTGGAAAGGAGTGTGGGACCAGAAATATCAGCATGGCCTTTGGGGGAAAATACATTGCCTCACCTAGTGAGTGCTAAAGAAACAGCAAACCCTAAGATCTCTTTCTCGCTCTCTCTCTGCCTTACATTTCTAATTGGAGACAGGAAATTAATTTCTAATTTTCCAATCGGAGACAGGAATGGATAATACTTATTTTGTAGAGAAGTTGAAAAAGTTACAAAGCGTATAAAGAAGTTCCTGGTATGTGTTATGTGCTTGATAGATGGCTCATTATAACTGCAACACATATTTTTTAAAAAATATTTTATTTATTTATTTGAGAGAGAGAGAGAGAACAAGCATGGGGAGTAGCAGAGGGAGAGAGAGAAGCAGCCTCTTCGCTGAGCAAGGAGCCCGACGTGGGGCTCGATCCCAGGACCCTGAGATCATGACCTGAGCCGAAAGCAGATGCTTCACCAGCTGAGCCACCCAGGCGCCCACAACTCTTCTTTCTTGAGCCATTGACAGGTAACAGGCATGGCCTCCCGAGCACTTCCTTGTGCTTTGTTCCATTTCATCCTCACGACAATCCTGTAACGCAGGTTGCGTTATTACGTCTATTTTAAAGATGAAGCGACCGTGCTCAGAGAGGGTAAGCGACTGGCCTCAGTGTCACACAGCTCGTTAGTGGGGCTTCCAGGATTCACACCCAGGCAGGAGGGCTCAAGCATGAATGCTTTTAAATATTATCCCACAGCGTGTCTTCATGACAGTCGTGATCCTCTCCGCACCAGGGCTGACAGTGTGACCCGGTGTTAAACACGAATGGTGTTTAACACAGAGGTGGGGGACAGAAGCCAATGTCGACAAGGTGAGAAAAGGCCAAGATCTGATGGTCACCTGGTGCCAGGGAGGTGAAGACTGAGGTTTAATTGTGCTTGGTAGGGCCCACAGGTGCCACCCTGACCTATCGCCTACACCCCCTGCAGATTCACACACCATAAAGCCCTAAAAATGGAGAGCTGCTGAGAAGCAATAACTAGCTTCAAAGCCGTGGAGGCTTTCCCATGGGAGTGCAGAGGGTAGCACCAGGTGGAAATAAGCAAACAGAAGAAGAAAGAGCTTTCAAACAAGTAGCTGCTCGAGAACTGAAAATGGACTTCTGGGATAGATAATGAGCTCCCCGTCGCTGGAGGCATCCAAGTACTTATTGTGAATACTGTAGCATTATTACATTATTTTGTTGAGGTGAAGCCTTCATTGGAAGACAGGCGCTTTTTTTTTTTTTAAAGATTTTATTTATTTATTTGACAGACAGAGATCTCAAGTAGGGGGAGAGGCAGGCAGAGGGAGAGAGAGAGAGGAGGAAGCTGTCAAATAAATAAATAAAATCTTGAAAAAATAGAAAACATTAGATAATACTAACCTTATTTTCTTGCAACTGGCATTCTCTTCATTGAACAGGGCATCCCAGAAATCTTTCTATCGCAGCACGCCGAAACACCTGTTGAATGTCTCCTAATGTGGCCGTGCCACAGTTTTATTTTAGAAACGTCCTGTTGGTGGGCATTGAGGTGGCTTCCGTTGCTCACTGGTCAGAAACAGTGCCTCTCCCTACCCCATCGCATGCCTGTGCAAGTAATTCCGAAGGGTAGATTATTTGGAATAACGGGGATTTGTAATTTCAAATAAGTCAATGATGTCGCAGATAACCGATCCTTTCTCTATAAGTTCTTGGCTCTATCTGGGCATCTGGAGTCTCCCATTAATTGCCCTTGGATTCTGCTGTGAGTAGCAGGTGGTCCTTGTGTCTCACCACGTAGTCTCAGCACTCCCTGATCTGTGCTTGCTGGGGACGTCCCCCTGTAAGGACTTTCCATCTGACGGCTTCCTCTGATGTGCTCAGCCCATGCTTAAGTGCTGGGGAGACGGACTTCTTGGAGAGCAGCCCCAGTCAAAGGCAGACAAGAGTTGGAGCAACAATACCCCAGTTTCCTCCCCCAGCAGGAGGCCAACTCTGATGTATCCTCTACCCCATCTCTTATGGTCCTGCCAGGATTCAGCCTCCAACATCCAAAGGAAACACCTGCTCGTTAACACACTCTCTTCTGGGTTCCTTCCCTTCCCTCCTTGACCTCCCTACTCCCTACAACTGCTTCTTAGGATCACTTCCCGAATAAACCACTTGCCTTCACAACCTGCTTCTGGGAAAGCCCAACCCAAGACAAAGCTCTTCCTGGGTAGTTAACCCTCTTCCCCCACCCAGCGCACAGGGGAGAAGGATGCCTGTCCTGCCCTGCGTCCACTGCTTCATCCTGACTCATCTCCAGTGCCAATGTGCAGATGCTGACACATCGGTGGCTTGTCCACAGAGGTGGGCGTCGAGGCCTCTAGAAGGTAGCAGAGGGGGCTGCCTGACTGGCCGAGTCAGAGTGCGAGACTCTTAATCTCACAGTTGTGAGTTTGAGCCCCATTTTGGTCGAGGACCCTACTTAAAAATTTTTTTTTGAATGTTTAAAAAATAGAGAACACAGCAAAGAGGATGTGGGACTATGTCTGCAGTTCTGGACTCCAATTCTTGCTCCTTTTCCATCAGCTGACTGATCTGGGAGCATCTGCTCATTTCCTCTGAGCCTCAATTTTCTTACCCTCTCGCGGAAGGCAGTAGGGGGTGAAAATAAGATCGTTTTATTTGACATTAAATATATTGAATCAAATATATTTGACATTAAGTACAAGAAAAATTCAATCCCCCCCAGTCTCAGTAGACATATATGGCCAGTGGCTAGAGTATGGGGCATCTCAGGTCTAGAACATTTCCATCCTGGCGGGAAGTTTGATTGCACAGCACTGATGGAGAGCCGTGATTTTTGACTTTTCAAGGGTCATCGACACCTTGAGAATTTAGGGACCTTCTCCCTAAAGACACTTTCTCCCTCTCCCCTTTCTCACACTGATACAGTTTTATCTCTGGTTCCAACAGGCTTATAAACAACGTGGGGCTCATCAGGTACCCCCGAAACAGTGTGTGTTGGAAGTACTGTAGAAATGGAATGTAACATGAGACACGGTGAAAAAACCTTACTCAACCCTCACAGTAATCCTCCAGCTTCAAGTCTGTCTGTCCTTACGTTCCTTTAACAGATGAGAAAACAGACTCAGAGAGCCTCACAGAGAGCCCAAGGTCACACAGCACCTAAGGGCAGAGTAAGGATGGGAAGCCGAGTGTCTCTGATTCTAAGCCCCTTCTCGGTTTTCCATGACGGTGAAAGTGATGAGGGCACTTCTCACTGCAGGTCAAGAGACCCCATACCTTTGGTGGGGCCCTGTACCCACAGGCAAGGAGCTTGACCAGGGCAGTCTCCAGACCGTGGCTCCCGGCCTGCCAGAACGTGCATTGGCATCTCCCCCATCTCTCTGCCCCAGGGAGGGTGAAGCAGGGAGCACACACCTGCTTGCCCCTGCTGGGGCCCACTCCTGCCCACCACCACTTAGAAAGCTTTCCCGAGGGTGCCTGGGTGGCTCAGTCAGTTAAGCGTCTGCCTTCGGCTCAGGTCATGATCCCAGGGTCCTGGGATTGAGTCCCGTGACAGGCTCCTTGCTCAGGGAACCTGCTTCTCCCTTTGCCTGCCAGCACCCCCCCCGCCCCCCGCCGCCGGTCATGCTCTCTCTTGTAAAAAAATAAAGAAATAAAATCTTAAAAAAAAAAAAGAAAAAAGAAAAGAAAAAGAAAGCTTTCCCAAGGCACGCTTGTGTTTTGGCCTTTATGAATTTGTTATTTTCCTCTGCTCCCTCTGATGCTCCAAATGCCTTTTAAATACCTTCCTTTAGGGGCGCCTGGGTGGCTCAGTGGGTTAAGCCTCTGCCTTAGGCTCAGGTCATGATCTCAGGGTCCTGGGATCGAGCCCCGCATGGGGCTCTCTGCTCGGCAGGAGGCCTGCTTCTCCCCCTCTCTCTCTGACTGCTTGTGATCTCTGTCTGTCAAATAAATAAAAAAAAATCTTTAAAAAAATAAAAATAAATAAATACCTTCCTTTAATTCGTGCTTTCGCTTTTTATTTCTCCAGCTCAGTAAGTTCTTTATTACATGTTGGCCGTCTAGGGGACCGATAGGGTTTTTAAAACCTTGTTAACACGGAACATTTCCAACAAAGAAGTAGAGAGAATGGCCTTCCTGAGACTCCATATTCCCACGCAGCATACGTGATGCATTCCTGGCCCATCCACCAAAATGAAGCCCGTCCAGAAGATTCGGAAGCAAATCTGAGCAGATACTAACTACTGCTACGGCTACCAATAATGGTGGACTTGTTCCCCGCTCCTCCCTAGCAGCTGGTGGAGAAGGGGAGAAACTAGAGCTCCTCTCAGCCCGCCAGCCCTGAAATGACCAGCGACGGGCAAGGCATGCGGGAGCTGAGGAGCTCCCATCCCATAGACAGATCTCACGGCAACTGAGCCCAAGCGCCTGGCCTTCCGGTCTTTGCTGTCTGACACCTCTTCTCTCACCCGAGGACTCCGTGCTTCCTGCAGACTGGCGAAGAGGCTTCGCTTCAGCTATGAGGACTGGGAACTTCCGTTTGGAAGATTCTGTGACTCCCCTGCCCTCTCCGGCCCGCGATGTTGAAATGTGTTGCTTTGCCTCAGGTTCCGACCGTGGGTGTAATTATCACCAGGGGGACCAGCAATTAACCTTGCCCAGAGTAACCAGGAAGGGCTCTCTGGCCGAGTGTCCCGTGCCAGGAGGGGACACTCATCGAGTTCCAGCGGAACTGCCCGGAATGTCTGCTCTGAGACGGGGGGGGGGGGAGCGGTGGCAGGCAGGGGCCACTGGGGCTGTGGAGGGGTCATTATTTCCCCACTGGCCTCATCAGAACCGGAACATGGTGGGTATCACTGACCTTAATGAGGGAGTGAGAGCTCCAGTGATAGTCGGGATGCTGGGTCCAGCCGGAAAATGTTCTCTTCTTAATTGTCTCTTGGTAAGTGCTTTACTCATTAACACATATGTCCCCATCACATAGGAAACATGCATTTGTCGTTTTCTTTTTCTTTGTTTTGAAGCCAAACTTATATACAATAAAGGGCTCAAATATTACACATGTAGCCTGGGGACTTCTCGCAAGTAGACGCCTGTGTAAGCGCGACTAGGCTCAGCTCCTGCACCATTGCTGGCTCCCATAAACGCCCTTCCAGTCACTTCTCTCCCCATAAAGGCAACCCCTATTCTGCCATCACCATCAATGCTGTTGTCTATTTTTGAATTTTGTATAAGTAGAACCATAGGGTATGTTCTCTCTTGTGTCTGCTTTCATTCAGTCCTATCACATCCGTGAATCAGCCCTACGGTTGCAGTTAGAAAGCGTGGCTTCTTTTTCGTGGCTGTATAGTATTCCACCAGATGAGTGTACCATACTCTGTTTATCCATTCTGTTCCTCCTGGACCTTTGATGTATTTCCCTTTTGGGCTTCTGGCAAATAAATCTGTAAATATTCTCGTGCATGTCTTTTGTTGTACAGAAGCAGTGATTTGGGGGGGAAGCCTACTTTGAGGGGTGGAATTTTGGGGGTGGGCAGTGCATGCATAGATCCAACTTTATTAGACACTTCCAAGCAGTTTTACAAAGTGATAGCACCCATTTACATTCCCAAAGCAATGGGGGAGAGTCTTAGGTGTTTTTTTTTTTTCCAACCTTACCAGATTATAGTGCCTAACGTTTTTTTTTTTTAAAGATTTTATTTATTTATTTATTTATTAGAGAGGGAGGTGAGTGGAGTAGGGAGGGGCAGAAGGAGAGGGAGAAACAGACTACTGGCTGAGCATGGTGTGGGGCTCGATCCCAGGACCCCAAGATCACACTCAGAGCCGAAGGCAGACTCTTAACCGACGGAACCACCCAGGCGTCCCCTATCCATCTTTTTAATCTTACCTATGCTGGCAGGGGTCTGGGGTGGGGGGAGGCCCATGGTATGAAAATTAAAACCAACAGGCACTAGGTATGATCAAGAAAAATGACAAACGCGCTGCCTTCACACCTCCAAGGAGGTTTTTGGTTCAGGCTTTCTTCTTCTCCCCACTGTTGGGCTCTAGGTTTTGACAACCATGAGAAGGGAGTTGAAATGAGGTGAGGAGAGAAGAGAAAGATTTACGTCATTGCCAAGGCTGCAGAAGAGAAAAGGGGCATCCCACTTGCCATCAGCCTCCCCGTGGCTCCCACCTCTTGGTGTTAGTCCCGGCTTCGGAGGCCACGTAGAGCAAAGCCCAAGCCTCTCCCCATGCACAGAAATCCCTGTGGTAGCCTGAAATTCCTGTATTTCTCTGGAAAGTCCAGTTGCCTTGTGGTCCAGTCCTGCACTGCGCTGCCTTCAAAGCACCAGCAATCTGGCAGGAATGTCAAGGTCTGCTCGATACTCTGAACCAATGTGCCCCGGGTGACGAGCTGTATGTCTGCACGTGTACTGGACTAAAGAGTGACCTCTGCCTGCGGTTTTGATCTAGGCAAGGTCACCTGGACACTAGCCGACATGCATTTCCACAAGCAAGGAATATCTCCCAGTATCTTGTAATTCTGCTTTCGGTGGTAGACATTCCGGAAACATTTCAGGGCAATCCATCCTTCCATGGCCTTAACCTCTGGCTCCTTCCCATCACACTGGACAGCGACCACGAGCATTGAACTCCATCAGGCACATCGCATTCTTTTTATGACATATGTTGCTGTTGTTGTTTTGATGAGAGCGGTGTTATTTTCAGAAAAAAAAAATCGCAACTAAGTGGAGAATCTGAGATGTGGAATGGTTGGAATTTCCAACAGTTCTCATTGGAGTGTTAGGGATTTATCCCCGAGCTCCTTCAGAGGGAGGATACGAACTGTGTTTAGTTTCTGACCTGATTTCATAAATATATGAGTATGACATATTTAGTTTTTTACCTGATTCTTCATGTATACATCTATGTGGACACAAACTACACACATGTATATTCTTCATGTACATATATACGGATGTATATGTGAGTTTGTATAGATACAGATTAAGAATATATACAAGAACATATATGTATATATACGAAAAGAATACACACACGCACGTTCACATATATATGTATGAAGAATTGGGGAGGAACTAAGTACAGTTTACATATATGTATACTGTATGTGTATATATATTATTATTATTATTTTTTTAAACTTCGAGATAGCCAAGATTAACCATCATTTTTTTTTTTAATTTATTTGACAGGGAGAAATCAGAGCTAGGCAGAGAGGCAGACAGAGAGAGGGGGAAGCAGGCTCCCGCTGAGCAGAGAGCCCGATGCGGGGCTCGATCCCAGGACCCTGAGATCATGACCTGAGCCGAAGGCAGAGGCTTAAACCACTGAGCCACCCAGGCGCCCCTGTATGTGTATATATATTATTTATGTATATCTGTGATAATGTAATTGGCCTTTTCTAAAAAAGCTTTTATTTATTTATTTATTTTGAGCATGAGCAGGGGAGGGGCAGAGGGAAAGGGAGAGAGAGAATATCAAATAGACTCCACATGCAGTCCGATGTGGGGCTCGATCCCATGACCCTGAGATCATGACCTGATCTGAAATCAAGAGTGGGATGCTTAACAGACTGAGCCACCCAGGCGCCCGGTAGTTGGCCTTTTTTAACGTGACACATGGTAGACATGTGTGGCTTGATGGGACAGGTTAACAGTCTCTTTAGAAAGTCTAGAAGAGGGGTGCCTGGGTGGCTCAGTGGGTTAAGCCTCTGCCTTTGGCTCAGGTCATGATCCCAGGGTCCTGGGATCGAGCCCCACATTGGGCTCTCTGCTCAGCTGGGAGACTGCTTCCCCCTCTCTCTCTGCCTGCCTCTCTGCCCACTTATGATCTCTCTCTCTGTCAAATAAATAAATATAAATAAAAAAAGAAGAAGAAGAAAGTCTAGAAGAAGTGTGCCTGGGTGGCTCAGTTAAGCATCTGCTTTTGGCTAGGGCCCTGATCCCAGCGTCCTGGGGTTGAGCCCTGCATGGGGCTCCCCGCTCAGCCGGGAGTCTGCTTCTCCCTCTCCTCCTGCTTGCCCGTGCTCTCTCTCTGTCAAATAAATAAATAAAATCTTTAAGAAAAAAAAAAGTCTAGAAGATGTTCCTTTGGCCTTTGAAAGAAGTGTGATGAGGCAGTGTTGTCTCCTCCATGGTCAAAGTCAGAGTTCAAAGGGGCAGAGTCCTATCATAGGTGGGAGCCCTAGGATTTGACAGACACATCGATTAGCTATGAACTAAGGGAGCTCTCTGAGCCTCAGTTGCCTTGTTCCTAAAATGGGAATAGCATTTAGTATTTTTTTTTTAATAGTGGGTTTTCTTTTTTAAAGATTTTATTGGCCGGCTGGGGAGGTGGGAAATTTTATGGCGGGGTGGGAGAGGGTGGGTAGCGGACAGCAAGAGGAACATGGCAGAGTGATTCAAGGAGAAAGAGAAAATCTGCCTGTTTGTGCATGTTTGTTCTTCCTGTGTGACGCAACCTCAGGGGGCCGCGAGACTCTTCATTATACTTAATATCAGGGGGCACTGAACCGGAGCTGTCCCACGGCACGCTGCTAACTGCCATGAAATGGTAGGTTATCAGTAAATAATGATCACTTCGCTATTCTCTGGAAGTCAACAGGTCCCAGCCGGTCTTACCATCTCGTGCTTTCTCTTGACCTCCTTATGACTTCCAGTTTTCACGGTTTTCACGAGCCCAGAGAGGGAGGGAGATCTTTCCGAACCCTGGCGGGGAGCCCCACAGGGGACCACCGTGCGAAATCTCGATTCATGCGATCTTTGCATCCCTACAGGGTCCCCGAAGCTCCGCCTGACCTTCTGGAAACCCTGGGGAACAGCAGGAAGACGCAAACCATGGAGTAGAGGATTGATTCCATTCACTTAACATGTGCAGGATGGAAAAAAAAACAAACAAACCACACACACACACCTAAATATCTGGCAGGAGGGGATGAATTGAAGTATTTATAGGGAGATTATAGTTGCACTACAAATAATGTTGTAGACCTGTGTTATGGGCCTGGGAAGACAGCTGTAAGATTTTAAGTGTTGAAGTTGGTTAAGAGCTGGTAAATTTAATATTATTATAGAAGATTGTATGTACAGTGGTCTCCCTACTCCCAGCGGATGCCTGGAAACCACAGAAAAACCCTGTAGATATATAGAGAGACGCTTCTCCTTCTCTCTCTGCCTCTGCTCTGCTTGTGTTCCCTCTCTCATTGCTTCTCTCTCTGCCAAATGAATAACTAGGATCTTAAAAAAAAAAAAAAAGGAGACATTTTTCTCACCGATTTGAATGAAGGATTTTTTTTTTTTTCAATGAAGGACTTTGAAGGCTGGAGAAATTTCAAGCAGGTGTAACAAGCAATAAGCTGTCTTCAGAAAGCTCTGGACCGGCCAAACCTGAGACATTTCCAGCCTCTTTGGTAGTCTAAGGAAGCCCGCATTCTATTTCAGAATAATATTTGTCAGCGCATAAAACACACGGGGAGGGGGGCGGGGTGGGGAGAACAATGACATTATAAAATATCATCAAAACTTTTTAATTTTTTATTTAATTTTTTAATTATTCATTTTTAAAAGATTTTATTTATTTATATGAGAGAGAGCGAGAGAGAGGGACAGCAAGAGCAGGAACACAAGCAGAGGGAATGGGAGAGGGAGAAGCAGGCTTCCCGCTGAGCTGGGAGCCCATTGTGGGGCTCAATTCCAGGACCCTGGGATCATGACCTGAGCTGAAGGCAGATGCTTAACCCACTGAGCCCCCAGGCATCCCTCAAAAAAATTTTTAAATGCAGGGAGCCTCTGATTGGCTCAGTTAGCGTGAGACTCATCATCCCGAGGTCGTGAGTTCCAGCCCCAAATCGAGCATAACTCTTACTTAAATTTTTTTTTAATTGGAGTCATCAAAATTAAAAGAAACTTTATGAGCAGAAATATGTGAGAAAGAGAAGAAAAACACATGTTTATTGGGACCTACTATGTGCCAGAACTTTCTACATGTTATTATTTAATCTTTACAATATCCTTTTGTAGAGGAAGGAATTATCATTAGGGTAATTATTATGGTCACCTCTTTTGTCTAAATAAGGGAACTAAGGCTCAGGGAAATGAAATTACTTATTTAAGGTCACACAACTCGGAGGTGATGGAATTTGAACCTGGAGCTGCTTGACTCCGAAGGCCCAGGAAAATTCAAGAGAGAAAACAGAGAATTGAGAAAAGTGGGGGCAAATCCATAACAATGATGATGGTGACACCTAAAACAGCTAAGGTTTATTTAGGCTCTGCTCCAAGAGTTTTCTAGGCCAATTTATTTCATTGTCTCAACAGTGCAATGAGCCAGATACTGCTATCAGCCCCATCTTACAGATGACAAAACTGAGGCACAGAACATTTCCATCACTTGTCCAAATTCCCACAGTTTATCCCAGCACCACTATGCCTCTGTGCCTCTAGATGAGCATGAACTGTGATCCGATCTGACTTCATTTCAGACTCCTGGCCCATGTGCATGCGTCAGTGGGGATCTTTGGAATGAAAGGATAAAGGGATGTTGGATGGGAAAAGGAACTAGAAGGGAAAGGGGACAGAGGGAAGAAGACAAGTCACAGGGACAGACTTGAGCCAGGCAGAGCAGTGAGTAAACACAGTACGTGTGCAGTACGACAGTGCCTAAAATGTCATATTAGAGCTAAGAAGACTCTTGACAGCGTCTAGTCCCCCAGCTACTTTACAAGTGGAGAAACTGAGGCTCAGGGCCATATCACAGATGAGTGGCACAGTGCAGGCTGGTGTTTGTCTCTGAAGCCTGATCCTTCTGTTCTCAGGTCCTTCTCCTGATTCTGTCCTTTGGGGACCGGCTTCATGATAGCCTCCAAACTTGATTATCCTTCAGTGGGGACCACTGAGGCTACAAAGGCCTTTCCAACAACAACTTCTTTTGTGTAAATGTCTGCTGTCCAAGCCCACGGTGGTGAGACCTGGGCGCGCGGGTGTGTAGGGGGACCGGGAGAGAAGGGTCAGCCTTCTCGAGTTCAGAGCTGGGGAAAGAGAAAGAGAGAGGGGAGGCGGGTGAGGCCCTGTGGCATCATATGCCATGGGCTTCATTTCCTCCCAAATAATTCTCTCAAGCTGTGTAAACTTTCTGCCTGAAAAATAAATGACTCCCCCCTTAAAATAAACATTTACGCCATCCACTTGCCTGCATTCACCGCCCGGGAATGAGGCTTGCCCATTATTATGCCCAAAATCTCCCATCCAAAGCCTGCAACCTTATATTTTCCTCTGTGACCCTCAGCACCCACCAGTCTTCAATCTCATGCCCCAATTAGCCACCAAAGGGAAAAAAATGTATGCACACGAAATACATAATAATAGACTTGTGCAAAAGCAGGGGGCTGTCTTCATGAATCCTAAAACAGAGCCACATTTCCAACTTGACAGGAGAAAATCAAGAGGAAGTTGGATGCGTATCGGCACCTTTAATAGGACAGGCGGTCTGGTGATCCCTTGAGTGGAAGAGGTAAGAGTAATGGACAATTAAGAATATGAATGCGGTAAGAACCACCTGCGGATGTCATTCATTGCTTGGTCTGTTGTGAACTGAGCCGTTACTATGTGGCAGGTGCTGGGCGGGCACCATCTCATTGCTACTGCTCAGTTAGAAAGTTGCTCCCATCTTGTTGGAGTCATCATGGCTCTGTCCTAAGATACATCACCAACAAAAATTCCCATCCAGAGAGTTCTTTCTCCTACACAATGTTTCACTACATGTTATCCTTCCATGTGCCTTTGAGGAAGGTGGCGACCATTCTCCTTGTTACTGGCCACCGTTTTGCAGAGGAGAAAAATGGAATTCCAAGAGGTGTTTTTATGTCAAGAAATTGGCACCATGTTGTTTAGTGCCTCTTGTGAACTGTTTGTTGGTATTAAAGTGTTCGGAGAGGGGTGCCTGGGTGGTTCAGCCCTTAAGCGTCTGCCTTCAGCTCAGGTCATGATCTCAGGGTCCTGGGATCGAGCCCTGCATTGGGCTCCCTGCTCGGCGGGAAGCCTGCTTCTCCCTCTACCACTCCCCCTGCTTGTGTTCCCCCTCTCTCTGTCTCTCACTCTGTCAAATAAATAAATAAATAAATAAATAAAATCTTTATAAATAAATAAGTAAACAAACAAGTAAATAAAACGTTCAGAGAAGAGGGTTTTATCCCTCCCCAAGCTAAAATGGAGGAAATCTTCACTTTTTCATTCAGTTGTTAATTCTTTCACTTATTCAATATACATATACGGTGATTTTTATTTCCAGGCAATAGGCTCATTATTTATTTATCTGGTCTTATTTTTCCTTCTTCCCTCCTTTCCTTCCTGCTCCTGGGATTCTTAACCCAATCTGCTTGACTCTCAAAACCTCCCTGAGGACTGCTCAGATGTGTCTTCCAAATCTCTCTCAGCCCCGCGGGTTTGGGAACCCTCCTCGTTTGGACTCCATCAGAAGCAGACTCGGACACAAGGATTCACTTGTCAAAGTTTATATGGGAGGGGATCCTAGGAAACGCCCGTGGAAAGGGGGGGTGGGACGCAAGTCAGACAGGGAAGGAAGTCATTAGATGAGGCACAATCATGTCAGTTACCCTGGGGATGACTGGGGCTCCATCCCACTGTGGGCTCTGGGGAGACAGCATGGAACACTGAGTTACCCCAAGTGAGGACAGAGGAAGTGAGGACATTATCTCCAACTCTCTACCATCACTGGTTAAGGGTTACTTCCAGAAGCATCAGTCCACTGGCTGTCCTGTCTTTCTGCAAAAGCTGAGGATTTCAGCATTCATACTAAAAAGAATTTTCCCATGGAGAGTGATGGGTGTTGGCGCCAAGCAGTATCAGTAAGTGGCTAGGGGTGCGGAAGGCCAGCAGTAGCACCCACGGCACACACTAAGGGCCACTTTCTGGATATGCTAGAAGTCTGCAAAGAGGTAGAGATATTCCTGCAAATAATCAGACTGATCCATGGGGCTGTGCGACCCCTTTGCTCTGGATTCTGCTCTCGGCGTCCCTCTGAACGATGGTCCACAGATGTCCTCCCTACTTCAATATCCCCCGAACTCCTCTGTCACCCGCCTGGCGCTCCTCACTGCTGGAGTGAGCACCCATGGTGTCCTGATGTCACACCTGCCGCTTGGCCCTCGTAGCTCTTTCCCTGATGCACGGGTGATGTTTTAGAGTAGCTCCGGGCTACTACGGTTATAGCAACCCATTCCCTGACGGCAGTGATTGGCTCAAGGGATGGACACGTGACCCAACAGGGTCAATCAGAGCTATTCCTCAGAACTTTATCCAGACATCAAGCGATAGGAGCCCTCCCTTGACCTGGTTGTCCTTGTAGTGGACAATTGGGAGCTGCCACTTGAAGAAGTTGGGGATGAGCTCCCCCCCACCCCCCCCCCGCCCCAGGGAGAAGCAAACTGAAAGAGAAGGACAGAGATCCTCACGCCAGCGCTGAATCCCTGGACCCATGGTCGGAAATTAGCTCTTGCTTCAACCCTTCTGGCCACACAAGGTTCTCAGTCCCACATTTGCCCAAGCTCATTTGCAAGGGTTTCCTTCCCTTCCCTATTACCAGCAGTCCTGACAAGTAGAGACTGGAGGAAACGGCCTCCTTTTCTCGTCTTCTCTTAGATGGCATTCCGCGATACAGATAGCTAGTTATTGACCCTAGTTACATAATTATTTCATTATTTGCCACCTAGCAGAGGCACTTGGGCCACTAGTGACATCTCTCTTCTATTTTTTTCCACTGCTCTCTCCTTCTAGGGACACGGTGGCTGGGGGGGGGGATGCCGAATCGGTGAGTGGGTGAGCCCCCTTTATGTCGGCAAAGAAATTTCTCTGGCACCGTGGAAATCTGAATTCTCTTGCTTCCCTCCCTGACTCCAGGTCTATGGGCTATGTCTGTATGCACCCGAGCCCAATTAAAAAAAAAATAATGGTGGCACCTGGGTGGCTCAGTGGGTTAAAGCCTCTGCCTTTAGCTCTGGTCATGATCTTGGGATCCTGGGATCAAGCCCCGCATCGGGCTCTCTGCTCAGCAGGGAGCCTGCTTCTCCCTGTCCCTCTGCTCCTACCCCCTGCTCATGCTCATGCTCTGTCTCTCTGGCGTACTCTCTCTCTCAAATAAATAAATAAAATCTTAAAAATTAAAATGAAATTTAAAAAATAACGATTACTTTCATTTATTGAAAGATTACAGTGTCTCGGTCATTGTCCAAACACAAGGGCTAATTCATCTGGTCATCGTGAAATCTTGTGAGATACACACCAAGATTACTTCCATCTTAGTCTCGAGAAGATTGAAACTGAGGGGAGTTCTGTGTCCAAGTTCAACGGAAAGTGGTGAATCCAGACAGGGTGACTTTTTCTTTCTTTTAAATTTCTTTTCCCCTTTTTATTATGACCCTGGTTAAGCATATGCAAGAGTGGGAAAAAAAGAACATCAGGAAACCTCAGCTTCTGCAATCACTACAACTGTCAGTCTTATTTGGTCCAGTTCTTCCTCGTTGTTCTTCGGAGGGGTTTTTTTGGATTGTTTGGTTGAGTAAACTTTATGCCACACACAGGGCTCAAACTCACAACCCTGAGATCAAGAGTCCCACACTCCACCAACTGAGCCAGCCAGGTGCCCCTGTTCTTTGGATTATTTTAAAGATAAATCCAGGTAGGGGCGCCTGGGTGGCTCAGAGGGTAAAGCCTCTGCCTTCGGCTTAGGTCATGATCTCAGGGTCTTGGGATCGAGCCCCACATCGGGCTCTCTGCTCAGCAGGGAGCCTGCTTCCTCCTCTCTCTCTGCCTGCCTCTCTGCTTGCTTGTGATCTCTTTCTCTCTATTCAACAAATAAATTCTAAAAATCTTTAAGAAAAGAAGATAAATCCAGGTATCATTTCATCCATAAACAGTTCTGTATATATCCCTAACCACAGAAGTACTCACATCCTAACAAAATGAACCATACTTCCTTAATGCCTTTTTTTTCCAGTGAAGTATGATTTCCTTCAGTAAAACTCACCCGTTTCAGTGTACAGTTCTGCACGTTTACACAAAAACATATAGTCATTTGGTCACCAAGACAGTGAGATCTGGTGTGTTTCCATCATCCCTCAAAGTTCCCTCGTAACCTTTTGTAGTGGGCAACCTCCCCACCCCCGGTCCTGGGAACCAGTGATCTCTTCCTGTCTTTCCTAGGACTTACAGAGCTGGAGTCATAAAGCACATAGCCTTTTGAATGTGTCCCCTTTTGCTTGGCATTCTGCTTTCGTGATTTATCCTTGTTGTCATGTATGTCAGTAACTTTTTCCTTTTTATTGTTGGGTGTTTTTCCATTGCGTGAATGCAGGACGGGTCATTTCTCCATTTCTCTGTCGAGAGACATCTGGTTAGTTTCTGTTTCAACAATTACGAATCAAGCCACTATAAACACTCACGTACAGGTTTTGGAGTGGACAATAGTGTTCATTTCTCTTGGGTAAGTGCCAAGGAGGAGAGTTGCTGGTTTATATGGTGGGCGTATTTTTTTTTTTAAGATTTTATTTATTTATTTGACAGAGAGAGATCGCAAGTAGGCAGAGAGGCAGGCAGAGAGAGAGGAGGAAGCAGGCTCTCTGCTGAGCAGAGAGCCTAATGTGGGGCTTGATCCCAGGACCCTGGGATGATGACCTGAGCCGAAGGCAGAGGCTCAACCCACTGAGCCACCCAGGCGTCCCATGGTGGGTGTATTTTAACTTTATAAGAAACTGCCAAACTGTTCTCCAAAGTGGCTGAGCCATTTTGCGTTCCCCCCAGCCATGTACTTCCGAGAGACCCAGTCACTCTCTGCAGGTTAATACCCAAACCACGTTCCAATATTTTTTTCCGAGTTTTTTCATAGTTCGTTATCTGAACCAGAATGCACGAAATGATCCCACGTGGCATGTGGTTGACATGTCAATTAAGTCTCTTTCCGCCAGTAATAGTTTTCTCTCTTCTCCTCTTTTCGAATGCCATGCATGTATTTATTTTTAAAGTGACTTTATGACATATGATGGACACACAAAAAGCTGTACATATTTAACGTGTATGACTCAGCAAGTTTGGGGGTACGTATCCACCCATGAGATCATCACTGTGAGCAAAGCCAAAGACAGCTTCATCACCTCCCAAAGTTTCCTCCCACCCCCTTTATTATTATTATTATTATTATTATTATTATGTGCATGTAATAAGAATGTTTACATTAAGATCTACCCTCTTAGCAAATTTAAGGTATACAATTCCAGTATTGTTAACTATCATCACCATGCTCTACATTACTTCTCCAGAGCTTACTTAACTTAAGAATTGAAACTTTATATCTTTGGCCATCACCTCTCCACCTCCCCTCCCCCCAGCCCCTGGCAACTACCATCCTACTCTCTGCTTCAATGAGTCTGACTATCTTAGATTTGATATCTAAGTGAGATCACACGTCTCTATCTTTCAGCATCTGACATATTTCACGGAGCATACCGAGCATAATCTGTCTGGAGACAAATTCCCCAGGTTCAAATCCCAGCTCTGTCATTTATCAGATGTATCACCTTGGGCTCAGTTTTCTCATCAGTGAAGTTGGGATAAGAAGAGAACCCGAGTCATAGAGTGTACAGATAAAGTCAGTCTTTTTTTTTTTTCGGTGTCTAGCACTTAGAAAATAATTCCTGGCACTGTAATACCAATAATGTCTTTGTTGTTGATATCATAGAGCCCCAAAGAGTACCTTATCATTCTATTTACATTTTATGCTAATTAGTAAGTATAATGAATGCAACATTCTAATCATCAGAAATGAAGATGTCATCTTTGCAAAAATCAGAGTGTCCAATCTTGGGAAGAAAACAAATTAACAACAACCATGAATCTCTAAAAATGTGCATTGAAAAACCCCTCAAATACTGGAAGTGGCACTTACGCCATTGATTGATAGCTTTGGGTGGTGAGAGACACGGTCTTTCTTCCTCATGCTACAAGGGGACTATCTAGAATCAGACAGCTAAGAGGAAGTTCAGAGTCAGCTGGTCTGTTTCCCTGCATGGAGTCTGAGGGTGGGGGATGGGGAGGCTGGACAGCCCTAGGCGTGAGAAGCTGTTTCAGTCTGTGGGTGTTCCCCCCAAGTAAAGACCTAGTTGTTCCTGGGTCATAATTTTGCAGGTGTGAGAAAAGGGGGTCGGGGTGGGGGGAGAGGCAGGAGAATTAGCCTGTGTGTCTCCACCTGGTTTAGCGCCTGAGTTGGGCAATGCTGCCTCCCTTAATGACAGCCCACTGGCCTGGGTCTGCACACCCACATAGGGAGCAGCCCCACTTGGGTCGAGAAACTCCTCTGAAACACGTTCTATAAAAGTGCACTGACAGGAGTTACAAGTCTCGCTACCAGCCTGGAGAGTTGTTCTCGCCTGTCCATAGAGAGCAGGTGGGTGGCAGGAAACACCAGACTCTCCCTTCCCAGAACATTCTGGAAGGCTTCTCATGCAGCTCAGGCTCTGGAAATAAACTGGGGCATCCTTCCTACTCCTCCTCATTGAGATGCTGCTTTTCTCTTTTAAAATGTGAGTCACAAATCAAGCAATCTAACAGCTGGACACGAGATCTGGTGCGCTCACCTAGCTTCACATCTGGCAAGGAGTTCGGGCATGAGAATTATTTGCCAAGTGTTGCTGAACTGGCGCTGAGATTTAAAGCGATAGTTAAATGAATAGCAATTGATATTTGCCCTCCAAATCATCCAAACCCTCCTTTACGGTTCTGATTGTGCCTGCGGCTCTTTCCCCCTGTGTAATTTTGGACAGGTGACTTAACCTTTCTGAATGCAGTTTCCTCATGAGGATGGATCTAAATACATTTTCTCCGGTGTGCCTGCGTGGCTCATTGGGCCGAATGTCTGACTCTTGGTTTCGGCTCAGGTCATGATCCCAGGGTCGTGGGATTGAGCTCCACCTAGGGCTCGGCACTCAGCAGGGAGTCTGCTTGAAGATTTTCTCCCTCTGCCCCTGTCCCCACATGCAGAGTCTCTCTTTCAAATAAATGAATAAAACCTTAAACAATAAATAAAAATAAAAGGAAATAAAAATAAATTTAAAAAAATACCTTCGTAGGCTCACTGCAGGGATGAGTCTGTCGATCTTTATGGATCTGAATATTTTTTAGCAAGGAGTGTCCTACCTCCTATCTAGATCTTCACTGCTGGTACCCGTACCCAGTGACCATCCTCTGTCCTCAGCTGGGATATCTGTTGGTCAGTTAGAAACCAGTCCCTTAGTGAAATTTTAAGAAACCCTGCCTCCCTGTTCCGTCACTCAGTGTCCCTCAGGAGTTACAAGCGCTCACAATGAATTCACACAGAAGTTTCTATATGATTTTTTTTTTTTTTTAACAAGGTGTGGAGTATACTGACAGCTGAACTCCACGATCGGCCAGGGGTTAGTTAACGGCCACGTAAAACCGAATTGTGACACTTACAACTACTGGTGTTTCTTTTCTTGACGTTTTATGGAGCCGAGATCGAGGCTTCAGAGGGAGGGAATGGGTAGCATGGGGGACGTTTAGCAAAATAATCATGGCACATTTAGACACCTGGTTTTGCCTGGGTTTTGAGACCTTTTGTGTATCGACTCTTCTACCATATTCCTCCCAGTTTTTACATGATCTGATTAGGTTGAACTGGATGAAATTGCAGAGTTCAGGGAAAACTGGATTTTCCCCTCACAATGCTTCTGACACGAAACGCATGGCTTTCCCACACCAAGCCATTCTCTGAATCTCTGAGGACCCGGCTGGATATCCTGTGGATTCATTCATCCTGGCTCTACCTGGAATTAGCGTGGCCTACACAGGTTAAGGACTTGGTCCCACGAGCCTGGCTCCTACTTCAGACACCAATCCCAAGTAGGGGGTCCCCAGTTTACCCACACTTCTGTCTGACTTGGCTGCAAATTGAGGGTTCCCAGACCCCCTTCCTGAGGTTGGAGCATTTACTATAAATGCTCATAGAACTCAAGGAAACACTCCACTTAATATCACCAGTTGATTGTAAAGGGTATTCGATTGTAAAGTGTATTAGAACGGATGCAGGTAAACAGCCAGATGAGGTAGGATGTGGGGTGAGGTCCAGAAAGGACCCATCGCAGGAGTTTCTGTCCCTGTGGAGTGGGAATGTACCACCTTCCCAGCACTGGGATGTATTCATCTGCCCAAAGTCATCTGAACACTGATGTAGGGCTTTTATGGAGGTTCCATTACATAGACACAATTTTAAAAAAAAAACAAGTTTGGTTCACTTTATTTTTCTCCTATAAAACTACATGGTGGCCCCAGCTGGAGCCTGGGTCCTCTTTGCAGAGACTCTGGTGTGGGTCTTCACAAGATGGTCAGTGAATTCCTGATAGGGAGACTTGGTGAACACCGTCCCCTTGCACAGGTCAGGGGTGAGATTGCCGTAGGTCCTGGAGATGGCGTCAAAAGTATCCTTGGCAAAGTTCCCCAGGATGGCAGTGCAGCCCTTGGCCAAGGTATAGCAGTCTTATACCAGCCATCATCAGTAGCTTCTTGGGCACAGGGGCTGAGACAACGGCAGTGCCTCTGGGGGTGGGGATGAGATGCACCAGCACAGAGCCGCAGCGGCCAGTCACCTTGCATGGGACAGTGTGGGGCTTGCTGATCTTGTTCCCTCAGCAGCCTCACTGCATGGGGATACTGGAAAGCTTGGCCAGAATGATGGCCCCACGGACGGCAGTGGCTAACCTCCCTGGAGCACTTGACCCCCAGACCGATGTGTCCATTGTAATATCCGACGGCAACAAATGCCTTGAACCTGGTCTGCTGGCCCACATGGGTCTGCTTTTTGCCCAGGCATGGTCTTCAAAACCTCGTCCTTGAGGGATGCCCCCAGGAAGATGTCAGTGATCTCGGATTCCTTGATAGGCAGGGAGAAGAGGTAGATCTACCTCCTCCAGGCACTTGATCTTCATGTCCTTGACCAAGCAGCCCAGCTTGGTGACAGGGAACCACTCTTTGTCCTCGGCCTTGTCTCAGTGGGCTCCATGACCTTGGCCGTGGCCTTGGATGCCGCAGTCAAAACCTCCACGGAAGCCCCCCGGGTCCTCCCTGCCCTCCCGCAGCACCTGCGTCATTGGCCATTTGGTGTTGTCTCGGAGAAGAAGCCTTAGACACGATTGATTAAATCATGGCCCCTGGTGATGAACAGGATCCCCAAACTTTCTCCTGTCTCTGGAGGTCAGGGGTGGGGCTGAGAGTTCCAATTCTCTAATCACATGCTTCCTGGGGCAACCAAACCCCAACCAGAAGCCATCAGGGACCTTCAGACACCAGTCATCTCATGAGCATAAATTCAGGTCGGGCTGAATAACAGAAGAGGCTCCTCTCCTCCTTCTCACTAGGACATTGCAGGGGCTTTTGGAACTCTGTGCCAGGAACCAGGGAGAAAACCAGGTACATATTTATTGCTTCACAACATCACTTGGATGTTTGACTGTTTTTATCCTACAAACCCAGCAAGTTTATATATAGTTTATATAACGTAGTCTATATAATATTTACATGGTAGGTTTGCTGGAGGAAAAGAAGAGGGTTTCTTTTCTTTTTCTTTTTTTTTAAAGATTTTTATTTATTTATTTGACAGACAGAGATCATTCGTAGACAGAGAAGGAGGCGGAGAGAGAGGGGGAAGCAGGCTCCCCACTGAGCAGAGAGCCTGATGTGGAGCTCAATCCCAAGACCCTGGGATCATGACCCAAGCTGAAGGCAGAGGCATTAACCCACTGAGCCACCCAGGTGCCCCGGGCTTCTTTTCTAAATCGACTTCCTTTTTATTATTACTATTATTTATTTTTAAAAAGATTTTGTTTATTTATTTGAGAGAGAGAGTGAGAGAGAGCATGAGAGGGGAGAAGGTCAGAGGGAGAAGCAGATTCCCCACAGAGCTGGGAGCGGGACTTGTTCCCGGGACTTTGGGATCGTGACCTGAGCCAAAGGCAGCTGCTCAACCAACTGAGCCACCCAGGTGCCCTGTTGATTTTCTTAAACTTAAGTTCAAGTTAGTTAACATATAGTGCAGCATCGGTTTCAGGAGTAGAATTCAGTGATTTGTCACCTAGGCACAACACTCACTGCCCGTCACAACATGTCATCCCAATGCCCATCCCCCAACCGGCCCATTCCCCCATCCTTCTCCTTTCCAGCAACCACCAGTTTATTCTCTACAGTCAAGAGTCACTATGGTTTGCCTCTGTCTCTGTTCTTATCTTATTTTGTTTTTCCTTCCCTTTCCCTATGTTCATCTATATGGTTTCTTAAATTCCACATAGGAGTGAGATAATGTGGCATTTGTCTTTCTTGGACAGACTTATTTCACTTAGCACGACACACTCTAGCTCTATCCATGCCTTGCAAATGGCAAGATTTCATTCTTTTTAATGGCTGAGTAATAGTCATTGTGTATACATAATGAGTCTTCTTAATCCATTCATCTGTCCATGGACATGTGGGCTCTTTGCATAATTTGGCCATTGTGGACATTGCTGCTACAAACACTGGGGTGTAGGTGCCCCTTCAGATCACTATTTTTATATCCTTCGGATAAATACCCAGTAGTGCAATTGCTGGATCCTAGGGTAGTTCTTTTTTTAACTTTTTGACCTTTAATTTTTTGACTTTTAACTTTTAACTTTAACCTCAAAAACTTCTTCTTTTTTTTATAATTTTTAAATTAACATATAATGTATTATTAGCCTGAGGGGTACAGGTCTGTGAATTGCCAGGTTTACACACCTCATAGTACTCACCATAGAACATACCTTCCCCAATGTCCATAACCCAACCACCCTCTCTCTACCCTCCTCCCCCCAGCAACCCTCAGTTTGTTTTGTGAGTTTAAGAGTCTCTTACGGTTTGTCTCCTTCCCGATCCCATCTTGTTTCAATCATTCCTTTCTTACCCCCCCAACCCCCCCACATTGCCTCTCAACTTCCTCATATCAGGAAGATCCTATGGTAATTGTCTTTCTCCGATTGACTTATTTCGCTCAGCATAATACCCTCTAGTTCCATCCATGTCGTTGCAAATGGCAAGATTTCATTTCTTTTGGTGGCTGCATATTATTCCATTGTATATATATACCACATCTTCTTTATCCATTCATCTGTCAAAAACTACTTCTAACACCAATGATAAGGAGCCTATAATGGCTGGCACTGTGTTAAGCATGTCCCTTGCATCTGCCCATGTAATGGGTCACGTAATCAGACTGATGGCCCATAGGGGTGATGTGTTATTAATAACCCCATTTTCCTGAGGTGCAGAGAGGTTGAGTTTCCCACCCAAGATCTCAAAGCTGTCTGAGCCCAGAGACACTGCTCATAAATACCAAGTACCCTTCCCTTCACTCCCCCGGCCCCCAACATCCATCCTGGCTGCATGGCATCTGGCAAATTTGGCACGGGACTTGTGATGTCCACTGCTGGTCTGGAAGTTTCCCAAGAAGACAGGCTCTGTGTTATTTATTTCTGAATTTCTATGGAGCAACAAACTCTTTGGTAGAGGTCCCACTGGTGCCTTCCTGCTAATGCCATGAGGTTGTACTGAGGGTGGATTGGGAAGGGGTAAGTATGGGGAGGAGAACAATGATGACCGGTGGTCTTCATACAACGGTCTCAGGTATTTGAATAATGCTGAAAATTATCTTCATTGCTTGTCTGCCTCCAGCATACATGGCTGAGACCCGTCACTTTCTGTGGAGAGGTTGTCTCCCAGAGTGGCTCTTTCTCATCAGAAGGAAAAAGAGGCTGGGGTTGGGCGTTCCTCCTGGAGGAGTTGTTGGAAGGGGCTGATAGGAATAATTTATATTAAGCTAAACTAGAACCCCATATAAAACAGAACAGTGAGCCAATACAGACTCTCAGTTTTCATATATTCTTAACATTTTATATATTCTATGTTATTTATAGTGTTTGGTGTGCAGCCTATGTTTATACACAATCTTAAAAAAAAGATTTATTTATTTATTTATTTGACAGACAGAGATCACAAGTAGGCAGAGAGACAGGCAGAGAGAGAGAGGAGGAAGCAGGCTCCCCGCTGAACAGAGAGCCCGATGCGGGGCTCGATCCCAGGACCCTGAGATCATGACTGAGCCAAAGGCAGAGGCTTAACCCACTGAGCCACCCAGGCACCCTTATGCACAAATGTTGGAGAAATGATTGGATATTTCTGTAAGAAGATATTTTTTTTCATGTCAGATGATTTTTTTTAATTTAATTTAATTTAATTTATTTATTTGACAGAGAGAGATCACAAGTAGGCAGAGAGGCAGGCGGCGGGGAGAGGGAGCGGGGAAGGCTCCCAGCTGAGCAGAGAGCCCGATTTGGGGCTCGATCCCAGGACCCTGAGATCATGACCTGAGCCAAAGGCAGAGGCTTTAACCCACTGAACCACCCAGGTGCCCCAGACGATTGTTTTAAAGACGCATGCTTTGGGCTCATTTATTTCACAAACTCGTACATTAAATACTTAATGAGTCCCGCTATGTGCCAGGCACATAAGCACTGAAAATATAGTAGGAAGCAAAAAGGCAAAGAGCCTTACCCTCAGGGACCCAATAGTCAAAGCCACCCACATTTGGGCAAATCTCAAACTCATAGTTGTGGCTTGCTTAATTTATGCTGAGTAATTTCCTATTTAGCCCAGGATAATGCTCCCTAACCACTTGGAAAATCTGATGACAGAATTTTGGAGACTGGGGACACCTGGGTGGCTCAGTCATTAAGTGTCTCCCTTGGGCTTGGGTCACGATCTCGGGGTCCTGGGATCAAGTCCCGAGTCAGGCTCTTTGCTCAGTGGGGAGCCTGCTTCTCCCTCTCCCTCTGCCTGCCACTCCTCCTTCTTGTGCTCATACTCTCACCCTCTTTCTCTCTCTCTCTGACAAATAAATAAAAATCTTAAAAAAAAAAAAAACAAAACGAGAGAGAGAGAGAGAGAATTTTGATGATTGCTATCCAGTGAGACAAGAAGGTAGATGTGTGGGTCAGGGGAGTGGGCTGCCTCTTCTCTCTCCCATCGTGATGTTTGTGACTTTGCTTCGAGCTTTTTTACCTTGCAGATGGTACTCTCCTAAAATAAAAACAATATACAGGCTCTGGAGTAGGTTGCTTGCTTTCCAATCTCAATCTGTCACTTTCTAGCTCTGGGATCTTGAGAAGAAAATGTCCTCAGTTTCCCTTTACCCTCAGTTTCCAAATCTATAAAATGGGAATAAATAAGGATATCTCTGAAAGGGCTAATGTGATATTTGAGTTAAATAAGGCACATAAAATGCTTTACGTGGTATCAGCACACGGTGAGCCCCCAGGAAATGTGAAGCTATGAGTTCTGTCCTTCAAGTGGCGGCTGAATTCCCTTTCTCTCGACTTCTCTGCCCACCTCGATCCCAGTTCCAACCTTAACCAATATCTTGAGTATGTAGTCATTAGTTTAAGGTCTGCTTTTCTTTTCTTTTTTTTTCAAGATTTTTATTTATCTATTTGACAGACAGAGGTCACAAGTAGGCAGAGAGGCAGGCAGAGAGAGGAAGGGAAGCAGGCTCCCTGCTGAGCAGAGAGCCCGATGCGGGGCTTGATCCCAGGACCCTGGGATCATGAGCTGAGCCAAAGGCAGAGGCTTTAACGCACTGAGCCACCTAGGCACCCCTAAGGTCTGCTTTTCAATGAGACTGAAGATCCTGGGACAGAAGAGATCAGGTCTGTTGATGTCCTGCCTGATCTTCCAGGCTCCAAGGAAGGTATATCCTTTCCAAGCCTGGGATAGCTGACGCTTAGGTGGGTGGGGTTAGTTCACCAAAGAAGTGACCAGTCATCCTGTTTTGCCAGAAACTGAGTTTCCTTGCCTGCTGAGTTCCCAGCGCTCCAAGCAGAAGAGTCATTGGCCAACCGGGACAAACAGACCAGACCTACATATGATCTGACATCAGGGACTAGAGCCCCACACTTTGGTGTGGTCTAGAGATGCTGTTATCTGAACAACTAAAAAAAAAAAAATGTTGACTTTGCCTCAGCCAGAAAACTGGCGTTTACACTGGATCATAAAGGGACACATTGAGAAAACAGAAGCAGAGTAGAAAAGTGAGAAGCATTTTCCAAGGAACAGTGTGACCCTGGCTGCTTCTGAAACTCCAGGTTCCAGCCAAAAGGCATAAGAATGAGCAAACTCATGTGTGGGAAGGGCTTTGATGTTCTCAGAGCCAAGGTCCTCAGGAAAGCCAACTTGGCTGGGTACTACCATATATCCTGACTTCTTTATTAGGTATTTATGATCTCTCTGCTGAGATTATGATCCTTGGCAAACACAGGGAGGACCAGGTGTTTGCTTATATTGGAATAATCTTTTGTAGCCCAGATTTGGGGCAGGGGTAAACAAATTCAAACCATAAAGAAAACTCTGAAAGAGAAAAGCAAGTCGAACAGGTAAACAATAATTCTAACAACAGGGGTGCCTGGGTGGCTCAGTGGGTTAAGCCTCTGCCTTCGGCTCAGGTCATGATTTCAGGGTCCTGGGATCAAGCCCCGCATTGGGCTCTTTGCTCAGCAGGGAGCCTGCTTCTCTATCTTTCTCTGCCTGCCTCTCTGCCTACTTGTGATCTCTCTCTGTCAAATAAATAAATAAAATCTTAAAAAAAAATTTCTAACAACAGAAAATTCATCCCAAAGAGAGGATCTCTATTGACATGTAGGGTTATATTATTCCAGCATTCTGTTTTCTCCTTCCTCCCTCCCCCTGCCTCTGTCTCTGTCATCTCTTTTCCCTATAGTCGCAGATTTTAATCACGTAGTATTTCATGGAAGAGAAGGTAGACCATCAGTAATTTCTTTGGTTCTGTCTGATGAATTTTTAGATTGTTTTGAATGTTTCTCTGTGACAAGAAAAAAATGCAACAATGAACATTTTGGCCTGTAACATTGTCCTCAACTTGCAAAATCATCTCCTTGGGTGAATTTAGCAGGTAAGTTGTTGGCTTGCCCATTGTCTTCTAACAGAGATTTGTCTCAATGTGTACACTCACAACGATGTTTGAAGGTGCCAATTTCTTTATACTTTTAACATCATTAGGCTGTGAAAAAAATATTTCGGAGGGAGGAGTCAAGATGGTGGAGAAGTAGCAGGCTGAGACGACATCGGGTAGCAGGAGATCAGCTAGATAGCTTATCTAACCATTGTGAACACCTACAAATCCAATGGGAAATCGAAGAGAAGAAGAGCAACAATTCTAGAAACAGAAAATCGATCACTTTCTGAAAGGTAGGACCTGCGGAGAAGTGAATCCAAAGCGACGGGAAGATAGACCCCGGGGGGAGGGGCCAGCTCCCGGCAAGTGGTGGAGCAACGGAGCACAAAATCGGGACTTTTAAAAGTCGGCTCCACTGGGAGACATCGCTCCAGGAGCTAAACCGGGGGGAAGCCCAGGGGGGGTCAGCATAACCCCAGGTCCCGCGGGGTCACGGAAGGACCGGGGGTGTCTGAGGGCTGCGGAGCTCGCAGGTATTGGAGCGGGGAAGCCGGCTACAGCGATAGAGCCGAGGACTGAGCTCTCAGCCCCGGGGTTACCTTGTGCTGGTCGCAGGCTGGGTGGGCTCGGAGCGCAGCCGGAGGCCACGGAGACAGAAGCGACCGGGCGCTTTTCTCCAGGCTCCAGCAATTGACTGCTTTCCTCAAGGCGTGACCGCAAGCCAGGGAGGTGGGGCAGTTGGGCGCTTTTCTCTAAGGGCGCACTGAGGAGCGGAACCCCAAGCTCTCGGCTCCTCTGGGCCGAGAGATTGGGAAGCCGCCATCTTCATTCCTGTCCTCCGGAACTCTACGGAAAGCGCTCAGGGAACAAAAGCTCCCGAAAGCAAACCCGAGCGGATTACTTATCCCGGCCCCTGGCAAGGGCGGTGCAATTCCGCCTGCGGCAAAGACACTTGAGAATCACTACAACAGGCCCCTCCCCCAGAAGATCAACGAGAAACCCATCCAAAACCAACTTCAGTCACCAAGAACAGCGGAATTCCACAGCAGGAGAAAGCAAATCTTATCTGGACAAAATGACAAAGTGGAAAAACTCACCTCAAAAAAAAGAACAAGAGGCCGTACCGAAGGCTGGAGACCTAATCAATACGGACATTGGTAACATGACAGATCTAGAGTTCAGAATGACAATTCTCAAGGTTCTAGCCGGGCTCGAAAAAGGCATAGACGATATTAGAGAAACCCTCTCCGGAGAGATAAAAGCCCTTTCTGGAGAAATAAAAGAACTAAAATCTAACCAAGTTGAAATCAAAAAAGCTATTAATGAGGTGCAATCAAAAATGGAAGCTCTCACTGCTAGGACAAATGAGGCAGAAGAAAGAATTAGTGACATAGAAGACCAAATGACAGAGAATAAAGAAGCTGAGCAAAAGAGAGACAAACAAATACTGGACCATGAGGAGAGAATTCGAGAGATAAGTGACACCATAAGACAACACAACATTAGAATAAGTGGGATTCCAGAAGAAGAAGAAAGAGAGAGGGGAGCAGAAGGTATATTGGAGATAATTATTGGAGAGAATTTCCCTAATATGGCAAAGGGAACAAACATCAAAATCCAGGAGATGCTAAGAACGCCCCTCAAAATCAATAAAAATAGGTCCACACCTCGTCACCTGATAGTAAAATTTACAAGTCTTAGTGACAAAAAGAAAATCCTGAAAGCAGCCCAGGAAGAGAAGTCTGTAACATACAATGGTAAAAACATTAGATTGGCAGCGGACCTATCCACAGAGACCGGGCAGGCCAGAAAGAACTGGCATGATATATTCAGAGCACTAAACGAGAAAAACATGCAGCCAAGGATACTATATCTGGCTTGGCTATCATTGAAAATAGAAGGAGAGATAAAGAGCGTCCAGGACAAACAAAAGCTGAAAGAATTTGCAAACACCAAACCAGCTCTACAGGAAATATTGAAAGGGGTCCTCTAAGCAAAGAGAGACCCTAAAAGTAGTAGATCAGAAAGAAACAGAGACAATATACAGTAACAGTCACCTTACAGGCAATACAATGGCACTAAATTCATATCTCTCAATAGTTACCCTGAATGTTAATGGGCTAAATGCCCCAATCAAAAGACACAGGGTATCAGAATGGATAAAAAAACAAAACCCATCAATATGCTGCCTACAAGAAACTCATTTTAGACCCGAAGACACCTCCAGATTTAAAGTGAGGGGGTGGAAAACAATGTACCATGCTAATGGACATCAGAAGAAAGCTGGGGTGGCAATCCTTATATCAGATCAATCAGATTTTAAGCCAAAGACTATAATAAGAGATGAGGAAGGACACTATATCATACTCAAAGGGTCTGTCCAACAAGAAGACCTAACAATCTTAAATATCTATGCCCCTAACATGGGAGCAGCCGACTATATAAACCAATTAATAACAAAATCAAAGAAACACATTGATAGTAATACAATAATAGCAGGCGACTTTAACACTCCCCTCACTGAAATGGACAGATCATCCAAGCAAAAGATCAACAAGGAAATAAAGGCCTTAAATGACACACTGGACCAGATGGACATCACAGATATATTCAGAACATTTCATCCCAAAGCAGCAGAATATACATTCTTCTCTAGTGCACATGGAACATTCTCCAAAATAGACCACATCCTGGGTCATAAATCAGGTCTCAATTGGTACCAAAAGATTGAGATCATTCCCTGCATATTTTCAGACCACAATGCTCTGAATCTAGAACTCAATCACAAGAGGAAATTTGGAAAGAACGCAAATACATGGAGACTAAACAGCATCCTTCTAAAAAATGAATGGGTCAACCAGGAAATTAAAGAAGAATTGAAAAAATTCATGGAAACAAATGATAATGAAAACACAACAGTTCAAAATCTGTGGGACACAACAAAGGCAGTCCTGAGAGGAAAATATATAGCGGTGCAAGCCTTTCTCAAGAAACAAGAAAGGTCTCAAATACACAACCTAACCCTACACCTAAAGGAGCTGGAGAGAGAACAATAAAGAAAGCCTAAACCCAGCAGGAGAAGAGAAATCATAAAGATCAGAGCAGAAATCAATGAAATAGAAACTAAAAAAACAATAGAACAAATCAACAAAACTAGGAGCTGGTTCTTTGAAAGAATTAATAAGATTGATAAGCCCCTGGCCAGACTTATCAAAAAGAAAAGAGAAAGGACGCAAATAAATAAAATCATGAATGAAAGAGGAGAGATCACAACCAACACCAAAGAAATACAAACAGTTATAAGAACATACTACGAGCAACTCTACGCCAACAAATTTGACAACCTGGAAGAAATGGATGCATTCCTAGAGACATATAAACTACCACAACTGAACCAGGAAGAAATAGAAAGCCTGAACAGACCCATAACCAGTAAGGAGATTGAAACAGTCATCAAAAATCTCCAAACAAACAAAAGCCCAGGACCAGACGGCTTCCCAGGGGAATTCTACCAAACATTTAAAGAAGAATTAATTCCTATTCTCCTGAAACTGTTCCAAAAAATAGAAATGGAAGGAAAACTTCCAAACTCATTCTATGAGGCCAGCATCACCTTGATCCCAAAACCAGACAAGGATCCCACCAAAAAAGAGAATTACAGACCAATATCTTTGATGAACACAAATGCAAAAATTCTCACCAAAATACTGGCCAATAGGATCCAACAGTACATTAAAAGGATTATTCACCACGACCAAGTGGGATTTATTCCAGGGCTGCAAGGTTGGTTCAACATCTGCAAATCCATCAATGTGATACAATACATTAACAAAAGAAAGAGTAAGAACCATATGATACTCTCAATAGATGCTGAAAAAGTGTTTGACAAAGTGCAGCATCCCTTCCTGATTAAAACTCTTCAAAGTGTAGGAATAGAAGGCACATACCTCAATATTATCAAAGCCATCTATGAAAAACCCACCGCAAATATCATTCTCAATGGAGAAAAACTGAAAGCTTTTCCGCTAAGGTCAGGAACATGGCAGGGATGTCCGTTATCACCACTGCTGTTCAACATAGTACTAGAAGTCCTAGCCTCAGCAATCAGACAACAAAAAGAAATTAAAGGCATCCAAATTGGCAAAGAAGAAGTCAAACTATCACTCTTTGCAGATGATATGATACTATATGTGGAAAACCCAAAAGGCTCCACTCCAAAACTGCTAGAACTTATACAGGAATTCAGTAAAGTGTCAGGATATAAAGTCAATGCAGAGAAATCAGTCGCATTTCTTTACACTAACAACAAGACAGAAGAAAGAGAAATTGAGGAGTCAGTCCCATTTACAATCGCACGAAAAACCATAAGGTACCTAGGAATAAATCTAACCAAAGAGGCAAAGAATCTATACTCAGAAAACTATAAAGTACTCATGAAAGAAATTGAGGAAGACACAAAAAATGGAAAAATATTCCATGCTCATGGATTGGAAGAACAAATATTGTGAAAATGTCTATTCTACCTAAAGCAATCTACACATTTAATGCAATCCCTATCAAAATCCCATCCATTTTTTTAAAGAAATAGAACAAATAATCCTAAAATTTATATGGAACCAGAAAAGACCTCAAATAGCCAAAGGAATATTGAAAAAGAAAGCCAAAGTCGGTGGCATCACAATTCCAGACTTCAAGCTCTATTACAAAGCTGTCATCATCAAGACAGTATGGTACTGGCACAAAAACAGACATATAGACCAATGGAACAGAATAGAGAGCCCAGAAATAGACCCTCAACTTTATGGTCAACTAATCTTTGACAAAGCAGGAAAGAATGTCCAATGGAAAAAAGACAGCCTCTTCAACAAATGGTGCTGGGAAAATTGGACAGCCACATGCAGAAAAATGAAATTGGACTATTTCCTTACACCACCTACGAAAATAGACTCAAAATAGATGAAGGACCTCAATGTGAGAAAGGAATCTATCAAAATCCTTGAGGAGAACGCAGGCAGCAACCTCTTTGACCTCAACTGCAGCAACTTCTTCCTAGGAACATCGCCAAAGGCAACAGAAGCAAGGGCAAAAATGAACTATTGGGATTTCATCAAGATCAAAAGCTTTTGCACAGCAAAGGAAACAGTTAACAAAACCAAAAGACAACTGACAGAATGGGAGAAGATATTTGCAAACGACATATCAGATAAAGGGCTAGTATCCAAAATCTATAAAGAGATTATCAAACTCAATACCCAAAGAACAAATAATCCAGTCAAGAAATGGGCAGAGGACATGAACAGACATTTCTGCAAAGAAGACATCCAGATGGCCAACAGACACATGAAAAAATGCTCCATATCACTCAGCATCAGGGAAATACAAATCAAAACCACAATGAGATACCACCTCACACCAGTCAGAATGGCTAAAATTAACAAGTCAAGAAATGACAGATGCTGGCGAGGATGCGGAGAGAGGGGAACCCTCCTACACTGCTGGTGGGAATGCAAGCTGGTGCAACCACTCTGGAAAACAGTGTGGAGGTTCCTCAAAAAAATGAAAATAGAGCTACCCTATGACCCAGCAATTGCACTACTGGGTATATATCCTGAAGATACAAACGTGGTGCTCCGAAGGGGCATGTGCACCTGAATGTTTATAGCAGCAATGTCCACAATAGCCAAACTGTGGAAAGAGCCTAGATGTCCATCAACAGATGAATGGATAAAGAAGACGTGGTATATATACACAATGGAATACTATGCAGCCATCAAAAGACAATGAAATCTTGCCATTTGCGACGACATGGATGGAACTAGAGGGTATCATGCTTAGCGAAATAAGTCAATTGGAGAAAGACAACTATCATATGATCTCATTGATATGAGGAAGTGGAGATGCAAGGCGGGGGGGGTTGGGGGGAGGTAGGAAAAGAAAAAATGAAAAGATGGGATTGGGAGGGAGACAAACCATAAAAGACTCAATCTCAAAAAACAGACTGAGGGTTGCTGGGGGGAGGGGGGAAGGGAGAGGGTGGTGGGGAAATGGACATTGGGGAGGGTATGTGCTATGATGAGTGCTGTGAAATGTGTAAACCTGGCGATTCACAGACCTGTACCCCTGGGGATAAAAATACATTATATGTTTATTAAAATAAAAAAATTTAAAAAAATATTTCAACCTTGGCCTTTTGCAAGGGCAACATATTAAATCTCCTTGTTGTTCCCCTTTGGGAACCCAAGTTTCAGACTTGTGAGGAGTTTAGGACTTGTGAGTGCGCTCAAGACTTTGTAGGTGGTCAAATGGAATGTATGTGCTCTATTCATTTCAAACACCCTCTTGGTATGCTTTAAATTCAAGAGAGCCAGCTTTTGTGCCTGTTTTATTTTGTGTCACCTCAAAGAAGTCTTTACTTTTTAGGGTCTTAGTTTCCTCATCTCTGTAATGAAAGATATAGACTAGATTATCACGACGGTCCTATTATTACCCTATAGGCAGTGGCTGTGTCCTCTCTTGAAGTTCATAGCTGGCAGTTGTCTGGAAAATGGTTGGGACTGACCTGGGAAGAAGTCTACTGGCACGGCAGATGGACAAGGGATGGTAATCAGGACTTACTGAAGTCAATTAGACAACAGAGGAGAAGACACCTTTACTCAGGTCCTGAGCAGGAGGTGTGACCGGAAGCAGGTATATTTCAGGGACCATCAAAATCACGAAGTTGATTACAACCATCCCTCTCTGCCCATTGGTTTTTATGTTTAGCCAGATTTCAACGCATAACTTGTCTACCAGCTGCTTCTGTGCTCACCCCTTGTAACCTCATCATCGGAGAGAGGCTGATGATCGCTCTCTCTGGTTCTTAGTTGAAAAAACCCCAGAAGAAGGCTCTAATTTATTATTCAAGCTTGGGTCTAGCGTCCATCTCTGAAGGACTAGAAGATGATGGCACCATGACCGGCATTTCCTGTAATAGGTGTTATATTGGTTAGCTATTGCTACAATCATGCACAATGAGCTATCCCCAGACTCAGGAATGCAAGTATCATGCTATCAGTGTGTAGGAACGACTGTTTCCTCATATCCTTGCAAACAGTGAGTATCATCACCTTTATCCTTGGGGAAAATTTCATTGCTATCCTAATCAAAAATTCTTTGATTATTCTTTTTTTTTCTTTTTGAAAGATGTTATTTATTTATTTGACAGAGAGAGAGAGATCACCAGTAGGCAGAGAGGCAGGCAGAGAGAGAGGAAGAAAGAGGCTCCCCGCCAAGCAGAGAGCCCGATGCGGACCTCGAGATCATGACCTGAGCTGAAGGCAGACACTTAAACTCTGAGTCACCCAGGCGCCCCAAAACTTCTTTGATTATTCTTTTTTTTTAAAGATTTTATTTATTTATCTGACAGACAGAGATCACAAGGAGGCAGAGAGTCAGGCAGAGAGAGAGGAGGAAGCAGGCTCCCCGCTGAGCAAAGAGCCTGATGTGGGGCTCGATCCCAGGACCCTGGGATCATGACTCGAGCTGAAGGCAGAGGCTTTAACCCACTGAGCCACCCAGGCACCCCTCTTTGATTATTCTTTTTTTTTTAAATTTTTTATTTCTTTTCAGCGTAACAGTATTCATTGTTTTTTCACCACACCCAGTGCTTCATGCAATCCGTGCCCTCCCTAATACCCACCACCTGGTTCCCCCAACCTCCCACCCCCCGCCCCTTCAAAACCCTCAGGTTGTCTTTGATTATTCTTGATGCTAATCTTCAGTGTGTATTAAGAGCCACTCATATTCCTCTTCCAGTTGATTGCATATTTATGCTATACAAAACAGCAACCATTTATTCTCATAGATTCTCATTCAAAAGAGTCTTGATTGGGTGGTTCTGCTCAGGTTCAGAGAAAGTGGCAAATTCCACCTCCCTGGGGACAGAGCTTAGGATCCTTCCATATCTCATCCCACGTATTTCTTCAACTGACTGTTAGTCAGTCTTTTATCACATTTTTAATGAGATAATAAACTGGTATGCCTAAGTCAATGTTTTCCAGAAGTCTATGAGTTGTGCTAGCAAGTGTGGAATCCAGGAGGGGGTTCATAGGAACCTTCGACGTGTAACCGAGTTGGACAGAAGTTGCTGGTGACCTGGGGGTCTATTAGTTAAAATTGGCATCTCAAACTGTTTTGGAGCAGGGGGAGGGAATACAGTCTCATGGGACTGAGTCCTTAACCAGTGGGTTAGTTTCCTTTAGTGTCCATATTGAATTGTAGGACACCAAGATGTGCCTAGGGTGGGGAACACCCCCACATCTGGTGTCAGCTGTGCTGTGAGTGTGGTCATGGTGTGAGAGTCAAGGAAAACAGACTCTTACATGTGTGTGTCCTAATCTGTTTTTCTTATAAGGACACAAATCATATCAGATGAGGGCCTGCCCTAGTGACCTCATTTTCACTTAATCCCTGCTTTAGGGATATTATCTCCAAATCCAGTCACCTGCTGAGGTCCTGGGGGTTAGGACTTGAACCCGTGAATTCTGGGAGACACCATTCAGCCCATAGCACCAGGCATGCTCAAGGCCCCTAGTGGCAGAAAGAGAATGAATAACAGTCTTACCTGCTCACCTTCCACCAGTCTTGGTCCCCAGTAACCCACAGCACTCCCAACAAATGACAAGCGCTCCTTTTCCCTCTGTGCATTTCATCCAACAGCGCCTAGAGCCCACACAGGCAGATTTCCAAGCTGGTGACTTTTAAATCTTCTAAAAAATCACTTTATCCTTTATTTTATCTTATTACTTTTTTAAAGTAATCTCTACACCCAATGTGGGGCTCGAACTCACAACCCCAAGATCAAGAGTCACAATGTTCCATCGACAGGGCCAGCCAGATGCCCCTATCATTTATTTTGTTATTGTAAAATTAATAACACTTGTTACACAACAGAATGATTAGGTCAAAATCTGTCACATGGCATGTGCCCTCCCCTCTACCCTGAGATACGCCACCGTCAGGGCTGGATGGCTCAGTCTTCAGACCGTCTCCATGTCTAACCATCCACAGGCCACGAAACAGTGCCATGCGGAGAGGAGAGCTCAGATGGGGCCATCGGATCTCCTTCGGGCCCTCCTTCCGGTGCTCCCCACTTGAGCAAGACAGTTGACAAATCCGTGTCACTGTGCCTCTGTTTCCTAACTGCTTTGCAGGATTGTCGTGAGAATTAGACGAGCTGGCAGAGATCCAAGATCCAAAGTGCCCTGAGCGGTGCCTTGTCCAGGCTAAACACCCAAGTAATGTGGGGCAACCACAGGGTTCTTGACCTTCAGGGAAGAGCTAGCTGCTTGGCTGCGAGAAGAGCAGTCAGCTGGCAGCCTCTACCTGCGACACCTGTGGGGTCTTTGGGAGCTTCAGGGCTGAGGACACACTCGTCCCAGGGAGCTCCCAGCCAGCAAAGGAGCGTGGGTGGCATGCTAGGGCACAGTCCCTGCCTCCCAGCGAGGGACTCTCCAGCCAGAGTTCTTTGCTCAGGAGCTCTCCATTGGGTTAGGCAAGGCCCCTTTGGATCTGCATTGCTGGGGCCTGAGGCTTCCCCCCTGCCTCTGCTTCCTCCTACCTTTCTTTTCACAGCTGCCTGCTCTGTATCACCACTGAAACCTTCTCCACCCGATACCATCCCTTGCCTTCACCCGTCACGGGTGTCGCCCTCCCCAACACTCGCTGTCTCTTGTCTTTTTGGTAACAGTCATTCTAACGGGTGTGGGATGATATCTCCTTTTGGTTCTGATTTGCATTTCTCTGATGGCTGGCGACGTTGACCCCCTTCTCCCATGTGCACTGGGCGCTCTGGCAGGTTTTGACATTCGCCTGAATCTGTTCAGACATTTGCAAGGCAACTGTGACCATAGGAATCCAGCCTTCAATCACGTGTCTGATGACATGACTCGATGTGGCAATCCCCACTTCTGTTCTTGCGTGAAGGCACTCTTAATCTTTTCCTCTGGGCTGCTCCGCAACCTAGAAGAATGATGAAGAAATCTGGCAGAGGAACAGTGTGTATTTAACCTGATATGCGATCGTAGTAGATTAACGCCTTCACTTAACTAAAGTCACACATGGACTCTTAATAATCTCTCTCCAGGAAAGCCATCCGGGCATGTTACTCAGATCTTTACTTTGTCTTCGCATGACCTTCTCCCCTCAATGTCTCCGAGCCTCTGTGTCCAAAGTTCCTTCTTAGAAGAACCCCAGTCATCGGACTTAGGCTCCACGCTAATTCTAATATGACCCCAAAGCAACTTGCTCCCAGCTGTGGAGGTCCTATTTCCAATGAAGGGCACCTTCAGGTTCGGGGTTGGACATGAATTTTTGGAGGACCCTCTTCAAATCGGTATGGTAGCCATCCAAACGATGCTGAAAAAAAAACAAAAAAAGTCCACAATTCATTCAGCGAAACAACCGGGCTGCAAAATATACACTACAATTTTTGTCAAAAAGGGAAAAAATGGCAAGTGTGGATAAGCAGGTTGCCTGCTCTATTTCTCCCAGCCTCGGTGCTGCTAACCCAAGGAAGACTTTCAGGAGACAAGCACAAGCGTGGGGTCTTCTTAGAGTCCTCAGAAAGTCACCACACTGAAAAGCGGGAAGGAGTCCTTCGGTACCCACAGATGATGTCACCAAGAAATCGTTGATTCTGATGGGGAAACCTGGGTCTATTCAGAGGAGACAGCTAAGTACAGATTCCAAGGGCAGGAAGAGGCAATGCAAATATAGCAATTTTGATGGATAGTTAAAAAAAAAAAAAAAAAAGCTGAGACAGGAAGCTAATGAAGCATCTCTTGAAGGCGGAAGCCAGGGTGGGAGACAAGGACGGGACTTCGAACATGGTCCTTGTGTCGTTGGCCTGAGGCCAGCCCTGGAAAGCTGAGCTACCTGACTTTGGGACTTCCCCTCCCTTTATGTCAAGCCCAGCTGGGCTGCAGTAACTGGAGACTTCAGGGGGGGCTGCCAAGGTGCTGTCACTTTGGGGTTCCCCAGTGGTAAAAGGGGAGATTCCTGAGTGCATCGAATGCCTCCAGGGGAGGGGAGAGGAGCGGCACACGGTGCTGGCAGAGCGCTGAGTTTTAAACCCAAATCTTGTTTCCACCGAGACCTGAGCAAACAAGCCAGCTTCTCTTCTGAAAGACACACACATGCCCACACTTGCACGCACAGACCCACGGAGCCTGTGTGAGCACTGTGGGCTCAGTCTCGCACGAGGGGTACTCCTGGGCCAGTCCATGTGGGTTTCAGGCTCTGTGGCACCATTGGCTAATTACCCCCGTGGGCAGATGACTTCAAACCTCTATGTTCTAGTTTCCTCACCTGTGAAATGTTAAGAAAGGATTATCTTCCCTGGTGAGTTTTACAAGACACTGTTAGCCAACAGCGTGAATTATTTTAAATTCCTCCCGTGCAGTTAGCAGAGTCGGTCTTTACGCAAATGCTCAGCAAGAACGAAACCATTGGGATTTAGGGGGAAAGGGCTCAGGCCGACCATCCGGAGGTGTGAGATGAGGCTGCTACCCACTCACTGTTCACTCTGAGTGAGTCATCACCGTCTCTGGGCTTGAGCTCATCCTTGGCAGCCATCTCTGGGCATGACTACGGCGTCCCCACTGGGCTCTGCAGTGCTCGCTCCAGAAGGGACAGGAGCGGGGAAGAAGTCATCTCTCTCCAGACCCTAAAACAGCTCCGTTTTCCAAAAGGTTTAAAGATGATTTTGTATTCACCTCCTGTTGCAAGAAAGAACACAGAATTCCTCCACCCGGTTTCCCCCAGTGGCACTATCTTGCACAATGACAGAACCCTAGCCCCTGGCAACACCGATCTCTTCTCCATCTCTATGATTTTGTCATTTCAGGAACGTGATGTCAATGGACTCATGCAATCCAGAACCTTCTGAGGTGGGATTTTTTCACTCCGCAGAATTCCGTTGTGCTCTACCCAGGTTCTGTAGAGTGAGGATTTGTTCCTTCTTATCCCTGAGTGGCATTCCAGAAGCTCTTGCTTTGACTACCACATATGCTGGTCTCGTTTGAGAAATTTCGTTTAAGCCAAGGTTTCCTCAGCTTCGAGAGACTCTTCTGACAACCATTCACAAAGGTGAGAATGAAGCTGGAAGGTTCGAAGACCGCGGTTGAAACATAGATAAGTGGGATCTGTATATTGAAATTCATAATACATACGGTTGTTCCCATTTCATGGTGAAGCAAACACCTGGTTCTCTCTTATTTTTTTAAAGATTTTATTTATTTATTTGACAGAGAGAGATCACAAGTAGGCAGACAGGCAGGCAGAGAGAGGGGAGAAGCAGGCTCCCTGCTGAGCAGAGAGCCAGATGCGGGGCTCGATCCCAGGACCCTGGGATCATGACCTGAGCTGAAGGCAGAGGCTTTAACCCACTGAGCCACCCAGGCGCCCCAACCCCTGATTCTTACAGTCATAATTTTACCCAATCTCTGGAGAGAAAAGAGAGAGAGAGGAGAGAGAATTTATTCCCGAGGAAGAGCTCGAGAGGTCTGCATGTTTCAGACGTATGAGGAAAACCGTCCTTGGTTATCTCTGTAGGGGCGACTTTGGTTTTCCTTTTTTATTTCTATTGCCTGGTTTTCTTTTCTTTCAAGTCCCCATGTCCTGTTCCTTAAAGCAAAGCTGACTCATTAGAGAAAGAGATGCCCTCTGTGTCTTGCCTCCCCAGCCAGGGGGAAAAAAAAGGCTGCTTTTAATTTCGGATAGGAAAATAGACATTTTCTTTTCATAGACAAAGGCCAGGGTTTGGGGTTAATCACTTGAGAGAATTACTGAGCAAATTATAAATAATGAAAAGAAAGCCCCAGGAGCATGGATGTGCCAAGGGTCCTGCGACGTCACTCTCCTGAGCGTCTAAGAAGGCTCTGTGCACCATGGTTCAGCCCAGAATTGTGCAAATGCTCAGACAGATGATACATAGGGAAAGGAGAAGGTGTCTCGAAAGCCAAGTTAATTAATATGCACTTTGTTACACCTTCCTACACGTTTCTTGGAACCATTGCCTGTTGGGGCATGAATTATGGTTTAAAGGGAGCGCTGGGGGTGGGGGGAGACAGACATTTCTCCCCAAGGCAGGAATTTTGCTCCTCAGTCTCTCCTTCTGTGTTGCCTAGACTCCGCCCCCCTTCCTCCGTGCCCTCCAGCTCGGCCTCTGGGTCTGGCTTCTGCTCTCCATCCCTTACTTCACCCTTTTCCTTCCTTGGAATGTCCAGAAAGGCGAATTTGAAAGCCGTTGTCAAATAGTCCAGAGCTGCTGCTTTTTTTTTTTTTAAGTTTTTTAAAAATTTATTTGACAGACAGAGAGCACAAGTAGGCAGAGAGGGAAGCAGAGAGAGAGATGGGGGGAAGCAGGCTCCCTGCTGAACAGAGAGGCCGATGCGGGGCTCGATCCCAGGACACTGAGATCATGACCTGAGACAAAGGCAGAGGCTTAACCCACTGAGCCACCCAGGCGCCCCTAGTCCAGAGCTTCTTAAAATAATGGTTTTCACTGGAAGCTTTTTATTGTTCAAAACATCCCCTGCTCAGCGACCAATGAGCTGATCTTACAAACAGAGAGAGTTGGGCCGCAGTTCTTAGGCACTGTCTCTAACTTGTCTCTAACTGTCTCTAACTTGCTGTGCATTTCCAATTCTCGCTTTCAAGTTTTAAAACAGTAGACAGAGTATTTATGCCATGGACACAAGAAAAAAGATAGGAAAGAGTAAAAAATAAAACCGCTTGTCGTTGCACTGATCCAAGTACAACACAGGTCAATTTGGTGTGAGTTTTCTGCTCCATTTTTTAATAATATATTTTTTAAGATTTTATGCATTTATTTGACAGGCAGAGATCACAAGTAGGTAGAGAGGCAGGCAGAGAGAGAGTGGGGGGGAGGCAGGCTCCCCGCTGAGCAGAGAGCCCAATGCGGGGCTCGATCCCAGGACCCTGAGATCATGACCTGAGCAGAGGCTTAACCGAATGAGCCACCCAGGTGCCCCTTTTTAATAATATTATGAATTCAAATTCAATTAATTGACATATAGTGTATTATTTGTTTCAGAGGTAGAGTTCAAGGATTCATCATTCTCATATAACACCCAGTGCTCATTACATCACTGCCCTCCTTCATGCCCAGCCCCCAATTACCCCATCCTCCAACCCTTCACCCCTCCAGCAACCCTCAGTTTGTTCCCTAGGATTAAGAGTCTCTTATGGTTTATCTCCCTCTCTGATTTTGTCTTGTTTTATTTTTCCCTCCTTTCCCCTATGTTTTGTTTCTTACATCCCACATGTGAGGGAAATCATATGATAATTCTCTTTCTCTGATTGACTTATTTCATTTAGCATAATACCCTCTAGTTCCATCTGTGTTGCAAATGGCAAGATTTTATATTTTTGATGGCTGAGTAGTATTCCATTGTGTGTGTGTGTGTGTGTGTGTGTGTGTGTGTGTGTGTGTGTGTGTTTCTATCCTCACAGTTCTCACCCCCATCTCTAGCCGGAACCGCCCAGCTTCTCAGGACAGACGAAACAGGCTACGCGAAGGCTGATCACGAGCGTCTTCAGACTCTGTGGGCAAAAGTAGAACTGAAATAAATGGTTTTGCTTTAAAGAACTCTAGTTTCTGGAACAAGCTACTAGAACAGCCTGACGGCTGGAGTAGAAACACGTCCGCATGCCTGGAAGCAGAGAGGCGTAAGGGTATCACCACCACCATCATTACTGTCTTTGACCCCATTATCATTTATAGGTTTGAGAACTTAGGACACTCCTGGGCATTTTTTTTTTTAAGATTTTATTTATTTGACACAGAGAGAGAGATCACAAGCAGGCAGAGAGGCAGGCAGAGAGAGGGGGAAGCAGGCTTCCTGCTGAGTAGAGAGCCTGATGCGGGGCTTGATTCCAGGACTCTGAGATCATGACCTGAGGCAAAGACAGAGGCTTAACCCACTGAGCCACCCAGGTGCCCTGTACTGGGGATTTTTCAGACATTTTTCAAAGAGGTTGGGTAACTCGCCTAAAGCCACCCAGCTAGGAGCTGGCATTCAAAGGCAAACCCAAAGCCCACCTCCAGGCACGCAGGGGCCCCGGAAGTTTGAACAAATTCATCAAAGGGGAAGGAGGCTGCCAGACACTGGGCTAGGAACTTCGCATCACTGCTGCCTCTTCTTGGCTGTGTGACCCTAAGTAGGTATCTTAACCTCTCTGAGCCTGTTTCCTTACCTGTTAAATGGAGGTACTAATCCGACCCATCTCACAGAGTTATTGGGAATGTTAAGTGAGTCAGCAGAGGTAAAACATTCACAACACGCCTGATCAATAGTCACTGACCGAAATATTGTCTATCTTATTGGTAGTAACACTCTTTTTTACAAGAACCATTTAGTGAACTCTTACTACACACCGGACACCTTGCTTAGCAAACTGCATGTATTACCTTATCTAATTCCCTTATTAAGTTACCAGCGAGGCCATGATCAAGGTGGATTTCAATGAATGATTTCAAATGGGCAGCTTCATCCCCATCATACAGGTGAGAAAATAAGGCTCAAGGTGAGTAACTTGTTCAAGATCACTCGGTAATGATGTGGGACACAAGTCTGTCAGATTTCCCGGTGAGAAAGAAAAAGAAAACGAGACATGCACACACACACACACACACACACACACACACAGAACTTGTATGTCTATACATTTATATAAAATTATATATATGTGTGGACACATAAGGAAATTGCATTTTAAAACACGCTTTATAGCAATCATCCTTGTCTTTGGGTGTATAGGAGATTGTGAAAGCAAAGTGTTCTCGTATTTTCAAAAGTTCTTTGACACATTGGTTTGTTTCATCGCATAAATTCATCTTGGGGTAGAAGTTTCTGCATTTCACAGACCTAGAGAGGCTAAGCAACTCACCCCAGCTCCTGAGGTCAGTACATGGCAGCTGGGGTGTCGCCATCTGTCTAGCTCCTTCTTTATCGTAGCGTAGGAAGGGTTCTGCCAACATGTGGGACTTGGAGAGGACACAGAAGCTATGTGGCTATAAACAAGGTTCCCTCTTCAACAATACTAACATTCTATTAAGCAGGATGGTCAGTTCACAGGTGGTCATTTTGTTATCGTGCTCTCAGTGATTTCTATTACATTACAGATATGCTTTTGCATGTAGCAACATTTCATCATATTTTAAGGAATGGACGGAAATGGGTAAGTGACCGGAAGATAGGCAGAGCTGGGCCATAGTTTTTTGTTTTTGTTTTTGTTTGTTTTTTAAGGTTTTATTTATTTATTTGACAGACAGAGACCACAGGTAGGCAGAGAGAGAGTGGGTGAAGCAGGCTCCCTGCTGAGCAGAGAGCCCGATGCGGGGCTCGATCTTAAGGGTCTCAGTTTCCCTGCTTCCAATATGAGAGCTTCTTTTTTTTTTTCTCTAATATTTTATTTATTTGGGAGAGAGTGAGAGAGCGAGCATGAGCAGAGGGGAGGGCCAGAGGGAGACGCAGACTCCCCAATGAGCAGGGAGCCCGATGTGACACTTGATCCCAGGACTCTGGGATCATGACCTGAGCCGAAGGCAGAGGCTTAAACCACTGAGCCACCCAGGCGCCCCAACTGGGCCATAGTTTTGAAAGATGGTAGAGATGGTACGCCCACGGCTGAGACCAGGATGTTAAAAACATCCTTTATTTGTCCACGTACAGGCTTGGTTTTAAAGAGTGTATTTAATATTCTTAGATTCTTGTTTTTTTTTATTATTATTTTGTTTATTTTTCAGAGAGACAGCACAAGCAAGGGGAGCAGAAGGCCAAGGGAGAGGGAGAAGCAGGCTCCTCAAGGAGCAGAGAGCCTAATGTGGGGCTCGATCCCAGGACCCTGAGATCATGACCTGAGCTGAAGGCAGAGGCTTAGCCCACTGAGCCACCCAGGCGCCTCTCAGCCTTTCCTTGGTTTTGATGAGCTTGACGGCTTTGAGACGTTCTGGCCACGTTTTTCATGCAATATACCTCAATGAGGATTTTTTGGGGTGTTTTTCTCATGATTAGACTGGGGTTATGGGTTGTAGGGAGCAAGACCGCAGAGGTCAAGGGCTCCTCTCACTGCATCCAGGATGCCTGAGTGACAGACCATGGCTGATAAGTGACTCAGGCCACCTGGCTGGGGTCCTATTCACCACGCTTCTCCACTGCAGCCTCAGTCCCCCCTGCCACTCCCATTTCATGCCATCTTCTTGGGAAGAAAATCACTTTGCCCAGATCACACCTAAGGGCTGGATGTTCCATTCCAAGCCATGCAGCGTCTCCAGAGATTATATGGAATTCTTCTGCATGGGAGACTTGTCTCTTCTCCCTGCCATGTGACTTTCCTTCCGTGTTTCCAGGCATTGGGCACACAGGTTTGTTAGAAAGTGTGACACCTCCCATGCTGGCGAGAATAGTCCCTGGGAAAGCCTCCCCAGAGAGCTTGAGAAATAGGTGGGAGGTGGTCTCAGGGTAGAGTCAGGAAAGCTGGTTTTGAGCTTTGGACTTACCATTCCCAATGGCTGTCTTGCCCAGTCGCTTCCCTCTTAGGCTATGTCCTAGTTCCTACCAGTGTGTGTGCAGGTGACAAAGTAGCAATGCTTAGTGGCTTAAAACAATATTTTATTTTGCTCTCAATCTTGTGGGTCAGGAATTCCAGAAGGGCTCCCTTGGGCAGTTCTTGCTTGGGGTCTCTTACGTGGTTGCAAACAGACTGTGGTTGAAGCTACGGGCACATGGCAGCACGACGGGCTTGGGCACCCAAAATGGCTCTCTTACAGGGGTGGCCGGTGTCAGCTGCCCGGATACAATCAGCGTGTCTGCATGTCATCTGACCAGCATGAAGGGGTCAGGGAAGTTGAGCTTCTGTGGAGGTTCAGAATGTAGGTGAGAATATGCCAGCAAACAAGGTGGGAGATGCTTCAGCTTCTAACCCAGACTCCAAAGACCATACTGCCTCATTCTCACCAAATTCTCTTGGCTTTAAGCAAGTCCCTAAAGTCAGCCCAGATTCAGGGGGACCATAGACCCCATTTCTCTGCAGGAAAAGTCTCAAATAACTTCTAACAGGGTGTCGAGTTCCCCATTTGAAAATTAGGGAGATAGCTAAATTAAGTGATTCCTAACGACTCAGCTGGCCCCAACATTCTTTAAGATCCTGCCACGGAGATGAAAACTTAATATTCTCCTGGTCGGTCTCATGTGATGGACTTGAGTTCAAGTTTATTTAATCTTGTCGATCCACTCCATCTAGCCTGGGGATAGAGCCGTGAATGACAGGATCTCACAGACCGGGAGGTGGGACAGTACATTAGCTAGGGGCGTGCACTGTGGGGCCACACCGCCTGGGTCAAAGGTTGGCTCCGTTGCTTGCTTAGAGGTGTGACCCTGGGCAGGTAGCTTGATGGCGCTGTGTCTCAGTCTCCACCTCTATGAACTGGGAGCACTGATGATAGCTACCTCGTAAGGATGTGTAAGAGTAAAGGGGGGAGCCCAGTTACTTCTGCTTAGAACAGCAGAAGGTATTAGCTTTAATATTTGCCATCTCAGGGTCTGAGCCTCACTGGGGCAATCTCCCCCTTTTGGAGAGGAGGAAGTAGACAACATGGGCTAGTAACCAGCCCGAGGTCACACAGTGAGCTCGAGTCAGAGCTGGGATGCAAAGCCTGTATGTCTTTCTCAAGGTCACATGACCCTCCAAAGGGAAGTGGGGAAGGCGGCCGCACACAGTTGCCCTCGGAACCCCAGAGGGGCCCAACGGTCATTTGCCAAGACAGGGCTCTCTGCATCCAATTCATTTATTTATGGCCACATTACTTCTTTTTTTTTTTTTAAGATTTTATTTATTTATTTGACAGAGATTAGAAGTAGGCAGAGAGGCAGGCAGAGAGAGAGAGGAGGAAGCAGGCTCTCTGCTGAGCAGAGAGCCTGATGTGGGGCTCGATCCCAAGACCTTGAGATCCTGACCTGAGCCGAAGGCAGAGGCTTTAACCCACTGAGCCACCCAGGCGCCCCTATGGCCACATTTCTTAGGCAATATACGGTGTGGTGACAATGTTTGAAAAATAAGGCTTTAAGGAATTGGCCAGATCGATTAACCTTGTCCTCTGCACTTGTGCCTGACACAAAATCTGGTTCTTTTCCCCTTGGGATTTAAAAAAAACACACACACAAAAAACAAAAAACCCTGAGGATGAAGGTCTCAAGGGCACCATCTACTGGGAGAAACTGGCAAAAAATGTAGAAATGGTGCTTTCTCAGGCATTGTGATTATTTCTCAGCTTGAGAAATTATTTGCTAAAGTTAGAACCTCCACACGGCCTGATGCAAAGATGGAACGTTTCCACTTGGGCTCTCCAGGTGTCCAGGATCAGGGATATTTGCTAATAATAATTATAATAATTAGTGTTTGACTGACAAGTCTGAGCATTTAATATTCTAGCAATGTGCATTTTATTTCATCCTTACAGCAGCGAGCACTGAAATTCCACCCCCCCCTTATATAAATAGGGGCACTGAGCTAGAGTCACTTGTCCTTCCAGACACACATCCCTATTAGTCTGACTCAGTTTCTTAACTTGATTTTGTTCCAGAAGCCCTACAACACATACACTGGGGGCTCAGCATTTGCTTGCCTTATAGGGTCTTTCTTTTTTTTCATGGATGTAAACCTTCCTCCTGGCCAGACAGAGGGCATCTTGAGCTCCAGGCCAGAGTTGTGTCTCACCCTTGTGTCAGGATGACAGACACAAAATAAGTCCTCACTGGGGCTCCTGGGTGGCTCAGTGGGTTAAAGCCTCTGCCTTCGTTCGGCTCAGGTCATGATCCCAGCGTCCTGGGATTGAGCCCCGCATTGGGCTCTCTGCTCAGCGGGGAGCCTGCTTCCTCCTCTCTCTCTCTCTCTCGCTCTCTCTCTGCCTGCCTCTCCGCCTACTTGTGATCTCTGTCTGTCAAATACATAAATAAAATCTTAAAAAAAATCACTCATCGCTTCTCTGCTTCTGACAAGGAAATATAGAGCAGAGTTGTAAGTTACCTTGGACATTCAGGGCAAACTGTTTCCCTCCACTCTGTGGGCTTTTGACATAACAGCAACCGATCTGGGGGGTTCACAGTTGTTACGGCAATAAGGAAATATGAATTCATGAGATCCGCGGATCATCTCCAATCTCTGGGGAGCCAAGAATGTTAAGGACATTGTTTTTTTCACGCCTCTAACAAGTTGTGACCTTCGTCTGAGTGGCATTTTCCATCATCTTCCAATTCACCACAAAGCCATTTGCAGGAAAATCCAGCTCATTCAAAGCAATGTTCTAAATACAATTTAGAAACTAGTTACCAGAGGCCACAATTCTACTTTCCTCTCTTTGGCACATCTTTCTTTCTTCCTAAGGGCAGAATAGCATCAGAAAACAAGCATGTTAAATTAAGGATTAGGAGAGCTATTGTTTTCTGGTCACTCTTTTAAAATTATACAATATACATTCAGAAAATGTAGAGTTCAATAGCTTATCACAAAGGGAACATCACCCAGGGGTTTTGTGTGTGACACCAGGGAAGTCACCTCCTCTGGACCTCAGTGTCCCCATCAATGGGCCAAATGGAGCTTCTCCAGCATCATCGAGAACCTGTCATTCTTAATTACAACATCTCACTTCATGAGATGAAGTATAATTAATCAAATTCTATATTGCCGGGCACTCAGGGGCTTTTTTCTCTTTATTATGAGGAATCCTTTGACAAGTAGCTTATCCCCAGTCTTGCTTGGATCCATGGTGATTACTTAGCAAGAATTTCTAGAAGTGGGATTTCCAGGTCAAAAGGAATTGCTTAATTTCAAACACCTTTGCAAGGCGATTAACACGAAGAAGAAAAATGATTTTGGTTCAAGACACTTGGGCAACAAAAGACATTTTATAAATATGACGATGCTGATCTGGGGGACTAGGCAAGCAGTCAAGAAGAAATCATGCAAGCGAAGGAAAGCTTACTCGGGAGGCTAGAAGTTTTCTTGGGAATAATTACAGTTAGGCAGTTTCAAACTCACAAGGGTTCAAGACAGTGTAACAAAGATAGAACCAGCTTCCTGGAGTCAAAAGCTGTTCCCAATCCAGCAGCAAGGCAACAGACAAGTTGCAAAATAGCTTTTCAAAAGCACTCAACACCCAGCTCAGGGTGAAAAATCTTTTTTTACGTTCAGCCACGCTTTGGCCACTAGAGGGCACTAACAACACACATTTCCGGCCGGTGCCCGCGCTGTAGGGATGAGGGGAGGCTCCGTGGCGCTGGGTCTTCTCTCCCACAGGTACAAAGAAAGGCTCAAGGGCTCTGAGCTTCCAGCATTGCTGCTGGGAGAGGTCCTCCTCCCCCCCCACTCTGAGAAATTTAAGGTTCTGTAAAACAGCTGCTAGTTTTAACCATGGGAGAAGGTCAGCGGGCATAAGGGGGAAGAAGACAGACTGCTCAAAATAATCATGGGGTCTTGGCGTCTGTGTTTTCATGTATGTAATTATTTTTCCACTTTTGAGAAATCGGATTCATCCCTGAGGGCCTTGCCACTCGTCTGCTTCCTCTTTCTGCTTCAGCTGGCCTGGGAGGAGATACGATTGGCTTTTATTTCCCGCATGTTGAAGAAATGTAGCCACGCGGACAGCCTAATATGCAGCCACCTATGCTAGACCCTATACCTAGTGCAGTCCGTAGTTCTTAATAATAAATGGAAAGCAGCAGCCGGCGTTTATCAGGCAGCCCCTGGCATGATACTCTGGGTCTCAGACTCCCAAAGCAGCTACAGATGCCCGGGCTAATGGGAGCGGAGAGATGCATGGGGCATGGTGGTGGCTTAGAGGGACCCGTAGCTTTTCTAAGTCCCCAAAACGTGGGCTTGCTGAGCACCATTGGTAGGAGCCCGGTCTTGCGTGTCCTGCCAAAGGACACACCTTGCTCTACCCAGGAGGCCAGAAACACACCAACCTTCATCCCCTTCCCCCAACCAGAGCAGGCTCCGTCTGGGCAGAGTCCACGGTCCCCTATCGACCATTTTGCAGATTCGGGGAGCAGGCTTCGAGAGAATTTGTCTCCTCAGCAAGGAGAGGGGAGAGGGAGACACCAGACATTGGCTTTCAGTGGCTTTCTGAGTCTTTTCAAAAAAATATGCTTTTTTTTCAGTGTATAATATATTTATTTATTATTTTTTTAAAAGATTTTGTTTATTTATTTGAGAGAGAGAGAATGAGAGGGGGAGGGTCAGAAGGAGAAACAGACTCTCCGCTTAGCAGAGAGCCTGATGAGGGACTCCATCCTGGGACTCCAGGATCATGTCCTGAGCTGAAGGCAGTCGCTTAACCAACTGAGCCATCCAGGTGCCCTATGTTTATTTTTTAAATGGCGCTATGAGTGACACATAACATCAGGTTAGTTTTAGACGTACAACATAATGATTCCATCATAGGGCATGATGCAAAACAATCACCACAGTAAATTTAGTAAACACGCTCACATAGTTACAATATTTTTCTTGCCAGGAGAACAGTGTTCATCTATTCTCTCAACAACTTTCAAAGATACAATCCAGCCTTGGTAGCTGTAGTCACGATGTTGTACGTTGTATCTCTGGGGCTTATTTTTCTTATAACTGGGTTCTGTACCTTTGGGCCCCCTTCACCCATTTTGTCCAGCCCCACCCTTTCCTCTGGCCCCCACGAGTCTGTTCGCTGTATCTGTGAGTTTGGTTTGAGATCACACAGGGTTTGCCTTCTCCCGACTGCCTTCTTTTCCTCAGCACAACGCCCTCAGGGTCCATCTGCATCATTGCAAAAGTCAGGATCTCTTTCGAGCTTTATTTGTTAACTGAAAACGTGCCTGGAAGTCTCATCTTTTCCCTCAAATTCGGCCTAAGGAGGAGGTACAAATAAAGGAGTCCGAGCCGAGATTCAGGAAACGGGGGTACTCAACCTTTTAAGAGCCTCTTTTCTTAGCAAACGGAACCGCACCACACACGTCCAGAGACCGGCTTCTTCCCCTCCCCCTTGGCTGCAAGCCCTATGTCTTCTTTTTTCAGGATCTCCTCCTTTATCCCCACGGGGCTTCTGCCCGTCTGGGGGTGAGTGTCTTTGGCTGTAAGCAAGCCGCCAGGGTCTAATAACTTTGGAAGGGGCACGTTCTGAGCAGGAGGCACCTATCTCCCCAGCTTTCCGTCGTGGAAGGAAAAGCACATGCCTTGGCAATGATAAGTGACTCTGGTTTTAATTCGGACCCGACATCCATCTTGGCAAAAGCTAAAACCAGTTTGGAGGGATTAAAACCGTGGCACGGAGTTTAGACCGTCATCCCCTGCAAAGGAAGGTCTGTGCAGAGATAAGCCTGCCTCTTTGGAGCGTGAGATGCCGTGACTGCTAATACTTTGATTTTCTTCCCATCCCTCTCTCAGGAGACCTTGCTCCTCCGCGCCTTCCTCTTCTTGCTTGAATGTTTATCCAGGGAAACGCTCGGTGATTTCAAACCAGCAACTGAGCTCTCCTATTGCACTTGGTTGGAGACTTCTGGGCGAGATCTTGCCCGGAGACCCCCTTGAGAAAGCAAGCACGTGAACCCGGGGGTTGCTAGGCAGTGTCTGAGACCCCGTCAGAGCGCAAAGAGAAAGAAGCACATCGAATCAAAGAGCCTCCGCCCATACCCTCTCCTTCTCCCCACGCCCGGTGTTTTGAATCCACTGAGTGTTATGTCAAACGTCGGTTTCTAAGTTTGTGGTTTGTCGGCGGGGTTCAAAGGCATCGCCCGAGATTTGGATGTAGCATAACCCAATGGAATGTCTTGATGGTGTCTCTCAGAAACACGCTCTCCTATGAGGCAACAGGTCAAGGACGGAGTCCGGAAAAATCAAAGTCTGCCCAGATTCTTGGGGGGAACTTTGCTCAGAAGACTGGGCTTCACAACCACTGGACTGAGGAAGTCATTCTTGTGGTGCTGGCTTCTCTCCCACTCTTTCTTGGATGCATTTGTGTGGATCAGTCTTCCAAGAAAACTGGTCTTAGAGACTCAGAACTTGATAGTAAAAATTCCCAACAGAGAAGTTCCCAAGTGATAGCCTACAGAGACTTTTAATATGAATGTAAAACTGAGTGACTATTCAGCAGCCGACACCTAGAACTGAATGTCCATAAGTCTGCTGGGACCCTAGTAAGCATGGCATAAGGAAAGGCTATTCAAATTCTTCACAGGGTAAAGGAGACGTTTGGCGAAAGATAGGCAAACAGGCCTATGCAAGCATAGAATCTAGAAGGTTAGAGTGTCTTGACCAAAGACACTTCGTAATTGCTCCTAATAATGGTAGAGATGGCGATGGTTGGGGGTGTGGAGGTAGGGGGTGGGGATAGTGGTGATGGTGGTGATGGTAGTGGTAGTGGTGGAGATGGTGGACATGGTGGTGTTGATGGTGCTGGTGGTGGGGATGGTGGTGATGGTAGTGATGGTGGTGGAGATGGTGGAGATGGTGGTATTGATGGTGTTGGTGGTCCTGATGGTGTTGATGGGGGTGTTGATGACGATTATGGGGATGGAGGTGATGGTGGAGAATGGAGACTAGTTCCCAAATCTGAGTTTTCCTAACACCTAACTCTTGGTACTATAACCTACGGTCTTTTAGCAAAAGATGTTGGAGATAAAAGTCGACTCATCTAAGAGCACACAATGTCGTAACAGCAGTGGTCAACTTTAATATTTAACATATCAAGTTTATTATATTTTCTTTCTCATGAAAACAGTAAACTCTTATTAAAGCAAATATAGGAGATATATCAAAATTTAAAAGGGAAGGAGCAGATATATCTGGGAGGTGAGATTTCAAGACATATCTGCTTTTGTTTCTTTTTTTTCTTTTAAGATTTTATTTATTTATTTATTTATTTGAGAGAGAGAGAGAGAGTGCATGCACATGAGCAGCAGAGGTGGGGGAAGAGAGGCAGAGGGAGAAGCAGAGAATCTTATACAGAGTCGACGCTGAGCACTTAGCCCAACTTGGGGCTTGAACCCACGACCCTGAGATCATGACCTGAGCCGAAACCAAGAGTCAGACACTTACCTGACTGAGCCACCCAGATGCCCTAGGAGTCCCTTCTTAACACCCCAGAAGATGGTCCTTACGTGGTTTTAGATACTGTCTTGATGGGGAGCTCTGTTCTCACACACAGCCCCTCCTATATATAATTATACAAATAAATACACCTATAAAGGACCCTAAAAGGGGTGCCTGGGTGGCTCGGGTCATGATCCTGGGGTCCTGAGATGGAGCCCAGCATCAGGCTCCCTGCTCAGCAGGGAGTCTGCCTCTCCCTCTCCCTCTGCCCAGCCCACCTCGTGCTTTCTCTCTCTCAAATAAATAAATAAATAAAATCCAAATAAATAAATAAATAAATAAATAAATAACCCTAGCTTTGAGAATCTCTCCCACATGCTGCTCCCAAACTGATTCCCATGGGACCTTCATGAATTATACATAATGAGACTCTCTTTTCTTCAACGACACATCTCTCTAAATATTTGTGGGTCACCATTTTCTGGATTAATAGCCACCAACTCCTCCGTTTGCCTGGAGGTCCAGAAGCCCTTCCTCTTAGCATTTTGCCTGTCCTTCACAAACAGGGGAGCCCCAGACCTGAACCCTACAGGCGCTCCGATCACTCGGAACCCTGGCTCGGACACTGTCTGCGAGCGCAGCCCAACACAGCCCTGTGTGGCATTGTCCAAACGGATTTCTGCAGATAGAACCTGGATACAGGCGACTTTCACATTTCAAGTGAAAAACTCAATGGTTTCCAGGGTCTTCACGGGTCTGCGCAGCTATCATTCTGGGCAATTTTGGGAATTTTCATCACCTCCAAGAGAAATGCTGGGCCTCCAGCTACCATTCGCTGTGCTCCGTGTTTCCCAGTCCTCACCAGCCACCAAAGTGCTTTTCTGTCTCTGTAGACTTCCTGTTCTGGACATTTTATATGAATGAATCATGTAGTGTGGGGTCTTTTGTGACTGGCTTCTTTCACTCAGCATAATGCTTTTCATTTTGTTTTGTTTTGTTTTAATTTCAGACAGAGGGGCGCCTGGGTGGCTCAGTCGGTTAAGCGGCTGCCTTCGGCTCAGGTCATGATCCCCAGGTCCTGGGATCGAGCCTCACCCATCTGGGACTCCCTGCTCCAGGGGGAGCCTGCTTCCCCCTCTCCCTCCGCCCCTCCCCTCCACCAGTGAGCGCTCTCTCTCTCTCTCTCTCTCTCTCTTTCTCTCTCTCATGAGGTCTCTGTCTCTTTCTCTTAAATAAATAGATAAAATCTTTTAAAAAATCAACATAAAAATGAGCTTAAAGTCATCACTTAACAGTTTATCTAATGGGAGTTAGAATTTCAGATTCCTTTAAGATTATCCAAATTCGGGGGACCCTTTGTGGTAGGATGTCATCTTTTAACAAGGCTCATTATTATGAATAAAATGGACAGAGGGGATCTGAGACATCACGAGACGCTAATAGACATCAGACCCTTAGTCCCTACGTACCCAGGCACCCAGTCCTGCTGTTTCTGAGGATACTGGGACCGGGGGATGAAGCTGGGAGCTTGCCCTAGGTCAAGTTTCAAGACCGCTCCCCAGTCTCCCTCTCCCAGGGGCATCCTTATGGGAAAGACCTGGGTAGGTAGTAGCTTTCGGGAAAGAGCTTCCTCATCATTTCTCTCTCAGGTTCTAGGGACACATTTTCCATCATTCCACAAGAGCCCGTGGCAGGGCCCAAGGTGACTTTGGCTGCTGAAAACTGTCATCATTTCCCACCCAAATTTCGCATGGAAGAATTCTTGGCTGGTGAATGCAGGGCATGTGTGTGTGTGTGTGTGTGTGTGTGTGTGCGCGTGTGTGAGTGGATTCTTCCGGCCCCTACAACACATTCGCCCGCCCCACTTTTTTTGCTTTGACAGAAAGAAAATTTGCCCCAATATCAGAGAAGCCAAGCTGGCGATGGTATTCTCCAGGAGGTCTTTGTTTTATTTAAGGTTTAAATCAGAAGGGATCACACAGGCTCTAAGACCCCCTGGCTGTCTTTAAAAAAAAATTTTTTTTAAGTAGAAGATCAAAGATTCAGGACCTCAGGGGGAAAAGATCGCAGGGAAGAAAAATGGCAGAGCATGGAGAGAAATGTCCGGGTGGCTTAGCAGGCAGGCCAACTTCATACCTTAGTTTATTATTATTGTTTTTTCCCCATTGTAGACCTCAAATGTCTCCTCATCATTATCTCGTAATTGCAACATTTGGAACGTACATTATAACAGTTTATAAATCGCTTGCACATATATTTTTTCTCTCTTCCTCCTCCTCCTCCTTCTTTCCACCACTCTGTCTCTCCATCTCTCTCCGTCTTCTTTCTTTCTGTCTCTTTCTCTGCATTTGGACCCTGGCAATAACCTTTCAAAGGCCATGAGGGACTCTTTACAGATGAAGAAGCTGAGCTTTGGCAAAAGAAAGAGCTGTAGCCCGCAGCTAGTGAAGTGGCAGAGCTGATTCCTTGTACCCTGGTGTCTTCTCTCCATGCTACCAAATTAGGTCTTAAGACAGAATTCTAGAACCTCCGGGCAGTGGTTTAGGGGATCAGCTAGTTATTGAGACAAAGACACTGGCGGAGGGTGGAGAGTGTCTTTGCTCTAGTTAATTCTTAATCGAAGGCATTGTCCCCTCCCCTTCCCAAACCAGCCCCCTAGAGACAAGGCTATGATTTTATTTTGTTGTCTTTGTATGTTTGTCTGACCTGCTTATCTCGCCTGCTTTAAAGTGTGTGTCTAAGTGCGTGTATTAAAGGTGATTAGAAGACTTGGGGACATCCTCTGTCATTACTTAATGGTTTAGAGAGGGGCTCCTCTGCAGCTCGCGGTGCACGGACCCTTTGCACCATATATCACGGGCTGCCAACGGGCCTGACCCGGCTCTCTTGCTCCCCTCTCCTGTGTCTGCCCCCGAACTGGCTGCAGATCGGAGGGGCTGGAGACGACTTTAATTTAAAGACGAGCCCCCCTTGCGCTGCCAAAGGAAACGGCATGTCAGCCATGTCAAAAATAGATACTGTTGTGCAGATATATGGATGGGGAGATGGACGCTGCCTCTGCCATTCATTACCTGGATTGCCTTTAAACGTCAAAACAAATCCTTCTCCGGTCCTTCTCCAAAACTTAAATCATCAAGAGAGACAGGGTCGGCCTCTGCAGTTTGGAATGCTGGAAGAGAGGGGGTGGGGGGACGGCGGGGCGGTGGGCGGTGGGTGGAAGGTTCCCTGTGCCTCCGGGGGTCTGGGCGTGCACGCCTGGGGTTGGGGGTGGGGGGAGATGTTCTCTTGTCGCTTCTGGAAAGGGGCAGATTGGAGCTCGGCCCCATCTGTCCTGAGATTAATTCCATAACTTCAGGTGAGCGCTTCTCGACGCATAAACAAAGATGTGGATTTGTGGAGAAGCTGCCGCCCGTGCCATGTATCAGAATTCATAGCTGGTGTGAGCATCGGGAGCAAATAGAGGCATGGTACAAATATGACAAAATCACGCCCATTGGCGCCAGTCTGTGCTGGCTTCCTGTGAGGCAACTGACGCCCGTCTTGTTTGACACTAGAGCAACCCCACGAGGTGGGGTGCCCACCCACAGACCCGAAGGCTGAAGCTCGATGGGTCGAGGGACCCGCTCCGGGAGGCACAAGGCTCCGAAGTCGACCATCCAGCCTCCACTTTGGGTGGGAGGGCTGCGGACTGGAGCACCTTAGGACGGAGCCGAAATTAGCGTATTATTGGCACAGATGCTTGAAAGCCGAGGACTAAACAGATTGTCATAAGTAATTTATGCTCATTGAAAAAAAAAAAAATCAGTGCGTACATAGTGGTTGGGAGGCCAGGCTACGTGCCCTTGGGCACATCATCAATCTGTTTGCTCCTCAGTCTTCTCGTCTGTAAAATGAGGGTAATAACATGAGCTTCCTCATAGGGTCCTTGAGAGACCAAAAGGAGCTACTCCTCATCGAGCACCCAAACACCCTGGACCCTTGAACAACTCGGGTTTGAACCACACGGGTCCACTTATGCATGGGTGTTTTTTCCAATAAATACGGTACAGCGCTGTCAATGTCTTTTTCTCTTCCTTATGATTTTCTTAATAACATTTTCTTTTCTCTAGCTTACTTTGTTGGAAGGATGCAGTACAGAATACATATAAACACAAAATATGTCCTAATCGATTATGGTATCAGTAAGGTTTCCAGTCAACAGTAGCCTATTGTAGTTAAGTTTTAGGGGGAGCCAAAAGTTATGCACAGGGACGCCTGGGTGGCTCAGTCATTAAGCATCTGCCTTAGGCTCAGGTCATGATCCCGGGGTCCTGGGATGGAGCCCCAGCGTCCGCGTTGGTCTCCCTGCTCAGCGGGAAGCCTGCTTCTCCCTCTCCCACTCTCCCTGCTTGTGTTCCCTCTCTCACTGTCTCTCTCTCTCTCTGTCAAATAAATAAATAAATAAAATATTTAAAAAGGAATGTCAGGTTAAAAAAAAAAGTTATGCACAGATTTTTCACTGCACAGGGCAAGTGGGAAGGTTCACACCCTCAATCCCACATCCTGCTCCCCTCGCCATTATGCTCAAAGGTCAACCCCAGTTTCCAAGCATAACATAAACTTCTAATAAACATTAGCTACTATTAGGCACATATATATCCTGTTTATTCTGCTTTTGGTCACTTTATGGCTGTCTTGTTAAAGAAGTCTAAACTTGTTACGATTTTCCTAAGAATGTGGGAATATCAAATAGATAGGTAGAGAAGATGCTTTGCAGCATTTACCTCTTTAAAGGGATTGCTGGGGCTCCTGGTGGCTCAGTCAGTTAAGCATCTGCCTTCGGCTCAGGATCAGATCATGATCCTGGGGTCCTGGAATCGAGCCCCACATAGGGCTCTCCGCTCAGCAGGGAGCTTGCTTCCTCCTCTCTCCCTCTGCCTCTCCCCCTGCTTGTGTTTTCTCTGTCTCCTTCAAATGAATAAATAAAATCTTAAAATAAAAAAAAACTAATACATTTCAACTACGGCCCATTATACCTTTGTGATTAATACTTCCATGTTTATATGTATATATAAACATGCGTATGTTTATATAGGTTTAAATATACTTTATTATTAGATATTTTTAATTCTTATTTGAACATTATAACACTTACACATAGTTTCTGTAAAAAAAAAAAAATCCTGGATGATACCGAAAAGGGAAATGCATTCTGTTTCTGTATTTTCCCTCCCTAACTCCTTTACTCATAGGTTACTGTATTACTTCCAGACTTTTTTTCTGGAAATATATATGATATACATTATACATATACACAATATATGGTGTGTATGTGTGTCTATAACGTGCATGTGTGTGTACCCATACCTACAGACTCATGCATATGTATTTGAGTGTGAAAAAAAGGTTTTATTTCCATAATTTTCACAGAAGTGTGCTCATGGCAGAGGCATCTCTCTGCCACTGGAGGTCTGATTTTATCCAATAAGCAATCTTGGCACAGACACTCTTGCCCGTGAACCCATCACGTGTCCTATCTTGGGTACCAGCCCTGTCTGGAGTCTGGTCTAGCTCCCTAAATCCACACATCGCTCACCTCTCTGTCCCCCAGTTCAGGATCAGGCTCTGCATATTGCTACATGGGACAGGTTTTGAGTCAACCCTGAGGGCGCCAAGCTGGGTTTGTAGAGCGTGCTCACCATTCGGGACCAGGGAGGGGGTCGCAGACAGCCTCTAAGCCAGTGTCTCTCAACCTCAGCCCTGTTGACATTTAGGGCTGGATAATTCTTCGTTGGGGACGGGAGGCTGTCCTGTGCATTGTGGGGGTACTCAGCAACGCCCCTGGCCTCTATGCCCAGAACACCAGTAGCATCCTCCCCGCATGCTCCCCCAAGCCTCCAGCCCGGGTTAGCGACAACCAAAAACGTCTCCGGACAGGGCTCAGTACTCCTGAGGGTATAAAGCCCCCCCTCATTTGAGATCCACTGTTCTGGAGAAATCTCCCTTGTTTGTGCTTTCCTATCCCTCATCTGGGTGTTTTCAGGGAACTTGTTCACAGCACGTGACCAGTGGGCTCTGGTTCACAGAGGGGAAAATGCTCCTAAGGAAATATGTGTATTCTCACTCAGGACGAACCCACTTCCTGTTGACAGATCCATTAGTGACATGAGTGTGTTACAAAGTCTGTATTATAAAGATCCCAGAGAGCCTTATAAAGAAAAGCAATCTTTATAGCATGATTACGGAACCATGTTTTTTGGTTCTAAAAAACAGAACAGTTGGGGCGCCTGGGTGGCTCAGTGGGTTAAAGCCTCTGCCTTCGGCTCAGGTCATGATCTCAGGGTCCTGGGATTGAGCCCCACATCGAGCTCTCTGTTCAGCGGGGAGCCTGCTTCCTCCTCTCTCTCTGCCTGCCTCTCTGCCTATTTGTGATCTCTGTCTGTCATATAAATAAATTTTTAAAAAATCTTAAAAAAAATAAATAAATAAAATAAAAAATAAAATAAAAACGGAACAGTACAATTATGTGTGATTTATACCATGGAAGTTTCTGGACTTCCCATCCCCTGAGAAAGCCACCATTAACATCTAATCTGTAGACTTCCATGTGCACAGGCTCGTGAACACACATAGGTACAACCGTATGCCTCTCTATTTAACCAAGAGCTTACTACACACATTCCTCCTTTTTTTTTTTTTTTTTGGAAGCAAGCTCTATGCCCAATGTGGGGCTTGAACTCACCTAAAATCAAGTCGCATGCTTCAGTGACTGAGCCAGCCAGGCATCCCTACTACACACATTCATTAACACTCTCCCCAACACACACAATCAGGACATCTTGGTGTATTAGTCAGCTCTTGCCATGATAATACTGAATAACAAAACCGCCCCAGTGCTCTGTGGCTTAAACAACAGCCACCCATTGTCAAGTTCACAAGTCGGACAGTCCGCCATCACTCAGGGGAGAGGTAGGACGTCACGCTCCAAGTAGAGTCCAGGTTTGGCTTTCCTGGGCCACCCAGGGCATGAGATCTTCCCCACACGTCTCCTCCAGGAGCCCAGGCTGAAAGTGCAGAGGTGACCTTGAACATGCTCCTTGCCTACTGGGTCACCAGCGTGCAAGAGAGTCAGGCCAGTGTGCAAGCTCCCTTCACGCCCCCACCTGTATCCTATCTCCTAGCATTCTGTGGCCAAGTCCAGTGTCGAGCCCGCCCTCCCTCAATACAGTACTCTATTCCCGCATGGATTCCTGGCCAATATTGGTACCCACGGGATCTCTCTGCAGAGACAAGTCACACGAGCCTGGGATCCCTATGCCTCAGTTTCTTCACTTAAAAAAGGGATACTAACAGTATCTACCTTGCAGGGCAGTTGGGAGAAATAGAGGAGGAGATGAACCTAAGTCCCCTGCACCCGCAGCAGACTCAAATACTATAGACATTATAGTGATCTCAGGGTAATGTAAACAAAACAGAACAAAAAACAAACAAACAAAAATCCCTGGCCGTGGAATCCAGATTCCCAAAGGCAGTTGCTGTCATTAATAAAGTATTATTTGTTTCAGGGGTACAGGTCTTACACAAGTCATACACACACACACACACAGAGTAGCGTTGTCCTTGGAGCTGGTCACACCAGTGTCCTCATCTGTAAAATGGAAATTGCGTTCTTTTTTTTTTTTAAGATTTTATTTATTTATTTGAGAGAGAGAGTGAAATAGCTTGAGCAAGGAGAGCAGCAGAGGGAGAGGGAGAAGCAGGCTCCCCGCTAAGCAGGGATCCCGATGTGGGGCTCGATCCCAGGACCCTGAGATCATGACCCGAGCCGAAGGCAGATGCCTAACCATCTGAGCCGCCCAGGTGCCCCCAGAAATTGCATTCTTGACCTCGCCTCTCCCGAGATGAACAAGGCACTGGGCGTGTTGCTGGAAGCCGAATTCTTTTGTGGCTACTCCACATGTACATTGAGTAGGTATGTGTGTTACTCACAGCATCAACAAGGGAAATCCTAACCAGAAGGAGCTTCGGGAGCTGGGCAGCTGGTAGATGAAGTGTGCACAGTCTGGAGAGGGAGACACTGCTTTCGCCTTCTCTGTAAAAGTATTAGGGAAGCAGGGTAGAAAATAAGGACCTGCCGTAAACCATGCTGGCCACTTGTTTCAACTCATTAACACTGATTCATTTATTTCATTCTCAAAACCATGCCAAGGGTCAGAGAACCCCACTGTGCACACCAGGAGACCAAACCGCCGTGGTTTATCAGAGAAGATTTATCAGAAGTGAGAGCACTGCCAGCTGCTCTCACTTGAGATGGGGTCTAATATGAGAAGCAGAACGGCTGTGAGGTGGGGGATAAGGGGTTTGTTGATGAGTAAGCATAGAAAGAGCTGGGGAAGAGAAGATCGGAGAAGAAGCTGGAAGGTTCTAGAAGGAATACCAAACAGAGAATCTGAGAAACCATACACCATTTGAGGGAAGCTCAGGGGTAGGGGGGAGGTTATGGCGAGGAGAAGGGTCCTTGGGAAGCTCCAGTTCTGTGGGACTGTGGTTTCTCTGAGTCCAGCTCCAAAATCTGCCGGCGGGGGTTTGGGGGAGGGGGGGTCGGCTGGGTGGTCAGCATCTGGGAAGCAGAGTTAAAAACATAACAGAGGGAAGTGCTGATACCTCTGTGTTGGTCTGATGAAGATGACCGTCCAAGAATAAGGACTGTGCTTCATTCTGTCCTTCTAATCCGACACAAATCCTGCTTTCAAACAACTCTAAGCTGGACCCAAACACTAAGGGGACCCTTGGGAACATAGTTCCAATGTAACTAGGTTGGCCCTCGACAGCCACCTCACTGTCCACATGGGATTCTGTCAATTCTGTATGGAGAATCCACTCGGTGACCCACTGCACAATGCTGAGTTCATCAAGGAGATGTGAAGCCTCGTGCGTGTCTTTGGCCTGGAGTCTTGCAGGAGAGGTGAGATGTAGACACACGAGCCATCAGGAGACCTCACGCAGACACAGCACGCTTTCCAGCCGAGTGTGTGCAGCCCTGTGATAGGAAACGGAGGGACTTCTGGTTCCTCCAAACTTCTGTGATCTTTGACAAAGACAGAGAAAAGCGAAAGTCGGTAGTTGGCCGGCTTGGGCCTTACTAAGCGGGATAGACTGAGTGCTCTCTGCTCTTTGGAACCTCCCTTTGCTACATGCATACCATTTTTTTAAAGATTTTTTTTATTTATTTGACAGAGAGAGATCACAAGTAGGCAGAGAGGCAGGCAGAGAGAGAGGGGGAAGCAGGCTCCCTGCTGAGCAGAGAGCCTGATGTGGGGCTTGATCCCAGGACCCTGAGATCATAACCTGAGCCAAAGGCAGATGCCTAACCCACTGAGCCACCCAGGCGCCCCCTACATGCTTAACTTTATGCACCATCCATTCACCATGTTAAGGACATGTTTTGAGTCATCAGTGGCCCCTGATGGATGAGAGAGATGAAAAAATCAGGCCTGACCCCAACTCACAGCTTTCAGTGGACCCCCTCAGTTGAGTCCAGTTTGGATCATCAGAATTGAAGTCAACTCACAGGCCCTTGAGCAGGAAATGAACGCGTGGTTTAAGCCATCGAATCTTGGGAGGATTGTTACGTAGCTCCTTGCCGTGGTAGCTCATGGAATTCCCACCATGTGACTCAGAGACTGACTTGGAAAACCTTGAGATGGACCACAAGGTCATGATCTCTGTGTGAGGGAGTTCAGATACAGAATGGGACGGCTCACTGTAGCACCTAGAAATAGATGTGTGTGGGTAGCCACCATCCATCTGTTATGAAGGTAAGTGCGTGTGTCATACGTGGCAGACCGCACCTTGAAAGCAAATCAGCCTGGGTGCCCGGATGACTCAGTCAGTTAAGCATTCGACTCTTGCTTTAGGCTGAGGTTGTGATCTCAGGGTCATGAGATCAAGCCCCAAGTCGGGCTTCATGCTCAGCCGGGAGTCTGCTTGGGATTCTCTCTCTCCCTTTCTCCCTCTCTCTCTGGCCCACCTGCTCATTCTCTCTCTCTCTCTCTCTCTCTCTCTCTCTCTCTCTCTCTCCCCGTCTCTCTCTCAAATAAATAAATAAAACAAATTGCCCTGCCATATAAGAGCCCTTTCCATGGAGGGCGTGCATATAAATGCCCCTTTCCCTCAAGGTACTCTAGCCCCGACCCACAGCTTTCTTCATGACCTTTGTTGCTAATTGAGTTGTGTTTATTGTCAAAGACTTGGGAAATCAAATGAAACAATGAAACAATTCAAACGAGCTGATTCCACCACCCAGAGACAGCCTCTGTAAGCATATTACTGTACCTCCATCTGTGTATGTATTTTTTCTAACAAAATTGGGATGATACAGGAGCACCTGGGTGCTCAGTGGGTTAAAGCCTCTGCCTTCAGCTCAGGTTATGATGCCAGGGTCCTGGGATAGAGCCCTGTATCGAGCTCTCCCCTCAGCAGGGAGCTTGCTTCCTCCTCTCTCTCTGCCTGCCTCTCTGCCTACTTGTGATCTCTGTCTGTCAAATAAATAAGTAAAATCTTTTTTAAAATTTGGGATGATACAATGTGTCTTATTTTGTAACCTACCCACCACTTACTGGCACATGGACTACGTATGTTCATTCTTAGTGATGGTTTTCTAAAATATCGAATATGGTGACATGATCTAATCTGTTTTCTGTTGCCAAGTGCCTGGGTTATTCCCAATTCCTTCTATCGCAAATAACACTGCAATGAACATCTTGTACCTAAATATGACTGCAGAGTTCTGATCGTTTCTTTAGGGTGAATTCCTAGGAGTGAATTCCTGGGGTTGAGGCTTTGCAACATGTTTTACATCTTCCCTCCTGGGGTGCCTGGCTGGCTCAGTCTGTAGAGCCTGCCGCTCTTGATCTTGGGGTCATGGGTTCAAGCCCCACATTGGGTGTAGAAAATACTTAAAAATAAAATCTTCAAGTAAATACATAAATTTCCCTGCAGCAGGTGGGACATTTACACTCGCCCTTAATCTTTAGGAATGACTACCTAGATTGTACAAAATTGAAGACTCTCAGAGTTAGTCAACGTTCTCAGTTAGTGGCAACACCCATCAAAACCTGAAATCTCTGGTGTGTTGATTCACCAGATATGTACCGAGTGTACACTATGTGTCAGGCACCGCGGACACGGCTGTGACCAGAGCAAGTGGGGCTCTTGGCTCGGGGTGTAAAGATCCCCAGTGAAAGCCAGGACGGACAGAGGGGCTCCTCGCAAGGCTGACATGGACCGGTGTGCAGGGACCCCGCTCACCGAAATCACAGAGCAGCCCCTCTGTTCTCCAAGAAGACCCACCTTTCTCTACTTGCAAAACCCCAGAAGAAAGTGAGTCAAGGAGGCAGGTAAAGCCTCAAGTGAAGAGGCATTGTCACCCCAACTCCCCACTCCCCGAGGAAAAGGGAAAACCCTCAGTAAATAGGTCAGAAGAGCTTGGAGCTGTGCACCCGGCCCGCCCCGCAGACGTCTCCTGGTGATGGGACTTCTGAGCCACGGTGTGCCGGCGGCCTCGGGGATGATGTCACCCGAACCCTGGGATGTATTTATGGCTTCGTGCCCGCAGCTACCTTTCAATTCTTCTCTTTGGGTAAATACATCAAGGGGCCATCACCGCACAGCCGGCGAGTGCTGGCTGAGTGGTTTACGGTCATGCCTGAGCTGGAAGGTGTGTTTGCAGGCCTGCTTGGCAGATCCCTAGGTGTGAGTTTCTAAGATTCTGGGCCCTGGATCCCCAAACCAGGATATCATGGAGCCTGCTTTTGTCTCTTTCAGGATGTTTGCTTTCCCTTTGCTTCCATCCCCTGTCCTCGATGTCAGGGCAGCCCCCGCTCTGACCCCCCAACATATCTTTCCTTTCCTGAATAGTAGCCAAAGAAAGAAGCAAGCCTCTTCGTTGGCCCCCCTGGACCAAATTCAAAAGCCCCTCAGCTCACACGTCAACCATGCTGACCTTTTGACTTTTGGTTTGGGGGAAACTGAAGGTAAAGGAGGCATGAATCTAGCAACTGAATTTGACCTCTTAGGCAGTGTGGGAGTGGGGGGAGGGGTTCTTGGGAGATGGCAGGGAGATGGGGGGTGGACAGAAGGGGAAATCTCAGGGAGTAACCTCTCCTCTGGGGAGACTTGGCACCTCCCATCCCAAGCTGCGTGAGGTCTCGCTTCTCTGTGCTTACCTCTGTCAAAGCATCCGTCGCATTGCAGAATGACACACCATGAGGGGCTTAGCCATGGGGACCCGGTTGGGGGCCATCAAACAGATCCCGTGGAGGTCCTGATATTCATGCTTCTCCGCTGGGACTGGGGCCATATGACGAACCCAAGGCTGGCGAGGGTGTGGAGCCCTGGGACCAACCAGCTACTGTTCCTGGCAGGATAAGATGGTATAATTGTGTTGGACAGCGAATGAGCCAAAGTCAGCTCTAAGATGCACACACGCTTCAACCCAGCAACCCAACACCTGCTGTGGTCTCCAGAGAAACTCTTATACACAGGCACAGGAGGCCACGCACAACGATATTCACAGCAGCATTGTCCATGATCCTGAAAACCTGGAAACTACCAATGTGGCCATCAAAGGGCAAAATGAATGAATGCATTTAGGTGCCTTCAGTCGGCGGGATGCTCTACGACCCTTAAACAGAGCCAACCAGAAACGTGCGGGTCAACAGAGATCAGTCTGGAAAACACGCCCGTGTGCAAAATTTGTACATGGATATGACTGGCGTGACACTATTTGTATGAACTTTTAAAATGTGTGAAGCAATACCAGATGTTGCAAAACGCCACGTATCGTGCCAGGATAAATACACACATAAATGGTAAAAGTGTAAAGATCTGCCCGTGAAGGATAAACTTCAAAATCAGGAAGCTGGTTCCCCATGGGGAGGGAGGGGGAAGGACGCAACGGGGGGAGAGTTACTTAGGAGACACAGTGTGGAGGGTATAGGTGTTTATAACGTTATTCTCTATTCTTTCGTGTGCCTGAAATTTCCCTATTTCAAGAGGGAAATAAAAAAAAAAAAAGCTAGGACACACACACGATGCCCTTTGCCCCTCATGAAACCCCACGGCAGGAGGCATTACGTTCCTCTCTCAGCCCTTCCAACCACCCCTTCCGCCATATTGGACCTGGGGGAAGAGGTTCCCCCACATTTAGGGGAAATCACATGGCTAACATTAAGTCCCCCTGGTCTTGGTGCAGATTGCCTCAGAATCATCACAACAGCACTCTGAGGTAGTCGAGGTTACTGTCCCCATTTCACAGATGCAGCCCCGGAGGCTCCGAGGCTCAGGGAGCAGCTTGCGGAAGTCACCCAGTTGTAGAGCCGGGATAGGGAGGGTGGGTGTTGAACTCGTGACCCAGAGCTTCTCTGCCAGGGAGGCACAGAGTGTCAGAGCCAAGAGAGTCACCTCTGGGGCCACATTCCGCGGTTGAACTCTGGTTGAACTCTGGACTGATGCAAGCTCACCTCTGTGCCTCAGTTTATTCACCTGTAAAATGGGACTAATTATAGTTATGGTTTCATCGGGATTTAGAATTTCTGAGGAACTCAGCATTGTGCATGGCACGTAGTAAGTGCTACAAGAAGCCATTGCTTCCATCTCTCATTATGCCCAAACATGAGGCTTCTCAGACCTCTGGAAGGCAGACCCAGGCGACCTTCACGCCACGCTGCGATCAGCATTGCTCCAGGTTGGGTGGTGGTCGAGGAGCTGGCTGCTCAGCTTAGGGGATGAGGAGACACATTTCAAAGGGCCACAAATTTGGCCAGCAGATGAGAAAGGCTCAGTGATGGATTGGTGGACCCCGCACGCCCCCGCCTCCTTTTTGCTTTTCTGGGTTTCCCTCACCATCACTCACTGGCTCTATAAACAGATTTCCCGGTAATCGGTTCCCTTCCCTTTGATGTCTCCCCATCCATTCTCTGCCTAACTCTCTCCTGCTCCCCTTCCCCTCAGAGGAGGACCGCCTGATGGCAACAGTTTCCAGTTGGATGCGGTGAGACGGTGAGACGCAGTGCAGAATGCACTCTAGAAGGAGGGTTCGGTTCAATCTGACGCAGCTTTTCTGAGCACCTCCTGGGTGCCTTTGAAGAACTTTGCTGGGGAGGGGTGGCCGCGAGGGATGGAAGGAAGAGATCTGCCCCGCTGAGCTGGAAATTAGGTTTTGTCCAAGCGCATCCAGGAAGCTCTGTCGTCTTTCTGAGCTGGCTTTCCTAATCTGTACAGTGGGGGTGATCCTAATGGATCCCGCAAGCCTGCGGGAGAGCAAGTGACTCCCTCTTCTTAAAGCACAAAGCAGGTGCTTGGCTAATGGCTGTTGCAGGCTTCTGTTTTTATTGCTGGTGTGAAGGAGCAAAAGGGACTTGAGTGAAGTCCAGGTTCTTGTCTAGAAGATTCGGGGAATGCAGCAGCCGTCTGTGGAGATGAAGAGCCTGGGAGAAATCCAGATTTCAGGAGAAGAAAACCAGTTCCAGTCTGAGGGAGCTGAGTGTGGACCACATGGAGCTATCCGGGAAGCATCTGGCAAGACAGGTCTGGAGTCTTGGGGGCTCAAATCATGGTGCGGTCATAATTCCTGGGATCGCGACTCCCACCTTTCACAGTGACACACCAACCTACTCAGAGAAGCTTGCCTCCCTTGAGGTTCATGAGTGAGAGCGGGGGGAAAGGCTTCTCCCCAGCGTTCTGCCACTGAGCGTGCGCACACACTCACACACACGTCTCCGAGCCAAGTTCCAGGGCCGCGTCACCCAAAGGAAAGAACCCGGGTCAAAAAAACCCGGTGAAGAGGGAAACAAAATAATCTAACCCCAGGCCCAGAGTAGCAAAGGAGCAGAGGTGATGTTTCAGGGAGATTTTATTTGAAGGTCTCGGTGAGGTATATATCCCACGTGAGTGACACATGGCCAGCAGAGCGGGTCCGTCTACACAGCAGCCAGGAGGTGTGAGCTTCAGAAGAAGGGGGTGGTCTCTGGGTAAGGGCCTGCCCCTTGGCCCAGGGGTCTCGTCCACCCGTAAGAAGGTTGCGGCCGGAAGCGGGACGGGACCAAGCCCTTCTTACTCGAGTCCACGAATAGAACCACACGTCCGTGCCACGTCCACCGGCAGAAAGCCGCTGCGAAGCTCATACACAGGGTTTAGCCAACACCTCTCAGTGCCCACCTGCCTTCTGACTGCACGCGGGAACTCACGCCTGTGTGGTGACCAGAGACCGGAGAGACCCAAAGGGTTGCTGGCTCACCACGGGGAGCGGCTGGCCCACTTTGTTTTTAATGCTCAGCAGCACACTTCAAAACGTCTTTCCTTCTTTTTCATTTCTTTATTCATTTCACAGAAACTCTGGAGGGATCGTTAGAAAAATAACCTCTGCAGATCAAGGGGAAAAAGAAAACAACGCGAGGCCGATTCGCCAAAGGTTATCAGTCTCGGAATCTAAGAAATAGGAGAAACTAAAAGCTGGCATTCCCTGTCTTCTCCTTCCACTTGGGGACGTTACTTCCTCCCCCTCCTCCGTGTACGATATGTAGGAAAGCGTAAGTGAATGCTCACAATACAGACAAAAGGCTTTAAATACATATATATATATATATATATATATATATATATATATATATTCCTGCCGGTCGTACAGCCGTGAGCGGGGAGAGACTATTACCAATAAACACGTGTACTTGGGAAATTCACAAATGAGTATTGGGACTTTGATGCCTTGTTTGAGAATTTATTGAGTGTCTGCTGCCCGCCAGGCGACATGGCTATTTACTCGTGTGCAAAAGAGCAAGAAGGGCCGAAGGTGGACCGCGTTCCCTGCCGGCGTCCGCGCACTTCCGAGCACACGGCTTGGGAAATGTGCACGTCCATTTTTTATCTCAATTGGTTCCTTACCCCGGGTCTGCTGGTAGCCCTGTAGCCCGCTGCACGTGGTGGGCTGCTGTGCCCAAGCCCCCCGGCCTTTGTGGGACTCCTTGCTCTTTTCTCCCCCCCCCCCAACCCGCCCCCACTCTTTGGAGATTTTATTTATTATCTGTGGGGAAGCGTATTGTTTGGAGATTCTGGTTTTTATTTCTCTGCTGGCTTTGACAGACACTCAGGGAAGGGGGTGGGCGGGGAAAGCATTTGGTTTTGTTTTATGATATGCCGGGGAGGCTCTGTGAAATTCTCCGGGGCCTTCGGGCCTGGAGGACGGGGTATGTGGAAAGGCTAGGCGGGGTTGTGGTGGGAGACTTCAGGACACGGTGGCGCGGGGATCCCGGGATGGGGTTTCGGGAGGGTCGTCATCAGCACAGAGCTGAGGGTCAGCAAGCCTGCAGGGTGAGCTCGGGCGAAGTATGGACACGCCACTTCCTTCCTCCCTGTGCAACCCGAGGCTACTCACTTGGTCTTTCTGAGCCTCCACTTTCCCCATCTGCAAAATGGGCACAGTAAGAACAGCTATCCCGGGGACGATCTAAAGGCCGCAGCACTGTGCCCGCGTGGTGAGGACTGTACCCATTTTCTTCAGCTTGTCAGCACCGGGCGTCCCCTGGGTTACACCCCTGTGGGAGAGGCACCTTCTTCTCTTCTCTTGGACCACCCAACTTTTACTAAACTACCACTACACCTCCTGAAGCGGGAATCAAGTCCTCGTGATCTCGAACCCAACCTGTCCCAAATCAAAACCATTTCTCTCATTCCTCGCTCAGTCCAAACCAGCATTCTCAATGTTCTCTAAAGTGTTTTTGGAAATGCAGCATGGATGCCAGCACCTTCCAACCTTAGTTGCACTTGAGAACCTGTAGGCAGTTTTTAGAAAAAAAAAAAAAAAAAGTCTTGCTGCCCACCCCAAAGGTTTTGGTTGGCCTGACTTGGTCTGGAGGTCAAACAGTTCCCCTGGGAAAATCTCCCCCACTGGGACCTGAGCGCACAGCCTGGCTTGAGGGCCGACAAGCTCCCTGGATGCCCAGGAGAGGAACACGCTCCTTGTCCTGAGTTCCTCCCCATTCTCAGGAGCCCCGTTGAACCCACTCCCCAGACTTTTTAACGGTGCCCCCCTTCTCCCCGTCCTTGGCCCTAGTGTATGCGCTCACCGCTTCTCACTTAGAGTAGAAGTATCCCTCCTCAGCCCTCCACCCACCCACCATTCTAGACCCCCAAGCATTTCTTCCACAGCACGCGACTGGTCACTGCCCTTAACCCCCTCAGTGGCTTCCCATCACCCATAAGGTCGAGCCAAAGTGCCCAGGCTTCATTTAGAACCCCTTCCTACCCGGCCTCAGCCTGTCTTTTTTGACCCCCGCCTTCAGCCTCCTGCAGATCCCCCAGAGCCCAAGCCCCCAACCGCCTCCCCGGCAATATGGATTGCTTCCTGGGGACCTGAGACCCTAATGGGATACACGCCGTAGAAGTCTGCACAGTATGGTTTTTATTTACTATCCATCTCCCCCATTTGCTTTGGGAATTCTTCAAGTTCAAGGACTGGGTCTTATTCACATGCATGCTTATACATCACCCCCTCAGAAGCGTTCTTTGAGCAGAAGAAGCTCTATTACCACCAGGTTTTACTCTGTGCCAGATTCCACTTTCCAAAGACTGCCACGACAATCTCTTCCAACCTCCGTCTTCCTGTCTGGGGTGACCTTGCCCTCGCCATAACAGGAGGCTAACTTCCCCTCGCTTGAATCCAGGCAGGCTTGTGACCACTTCTACCCACGAGATGGGCAGAAATGAGGCTCCGCGCCTTCCCAGCCTGGGTTCTCTATGAACGTGGATGCTGCCTCGACTTTGTGCCTTGGAACACCTTTGCTTGGGTCCCTGAGGCCGCCATGTTGGGAGGAAGTCAGGCTACATGAGGAGGCCAAAGAGAGGGGCTCACCTGACCGATAAGTCCAGCCCCCAAGGGGTTCCAATCCTGGCCTGGACGTATGAGGAAAGAAGTTTCCAGAAGATCACAGCCCTCGCCATTGAGTCAACTTCAGCCATTTGAATCTTCCCAGCTCAGATTTCAGCCAGGATGAAGCAGTCGTGAGCCGTCTTTCCTCTGCCCAGTCCTAATGCCAGGCTCTTAGAATCTGCGAGAGACATGAAAGAGTCGTTATTTAAAGCCGCGAAGCCTTGGGGTAGTTTTTTACGCAACAACAGTACCCGAAGGACTCTTACTTTTTTTCCTGTACAAAATACACATCCCTGCCTCTAACTGCTGCTCTCCATCCTCTCTCTTCCCCTTTCCCCTCACTGTGATGCACCATCGCTGGCCTTAGCTCCATAGCATAATGGCCAACAGGGATCCCAAAGGATGCGCCACATCGCCCGTCCCCAGGGAAATGCTACACGTGCACTGGAACAGCCGAAAGCGAAAAGGATGATGACACCAAGTATTGACGAGGACGCAGAACAGCTCTGGCCGGAATGCGAGATGGGAGAGGCGCTTTGTGAAACGGGCTGGCAGCTTCTTACGAAGTTATACGGAGGGCACCTGGGTGGCTCAGCCGGGTAAGCGTCTGCCTTCAGCTCGTGTAGTGATCCTGGGGTCCTGGGATTGAGCCCACGTGGTGCTCCCTGCTCGGTGGGGAGCCTGCTTCTCCCTCTCCCGATCGTGCTCTCTCCCGATCGTGCTCTCTCTCTGTAATAAATAAATAAAATCTTTAAAAAAATAGTTATACAGAGAGTTACCATAGGAGCTGGCAATCCTACTCCTGAGTATTCACGCGAGAGAAATGAAAACACGTGCCCACACAAAGACAGGTGTGTAGATGGTTGTAGCAGTTGTATTCACTGTAGTCACAAACTGGAAATCACTTGTGGGTCCATCTGCTGCGGGACAGACGCGTCCAGGCTGTGGAATACTATTCAGCCATCAAAAAGAGCAGACGGATGATACTTGTACAATGGATGGATCTCCAGGGCACCGCAGAGCTCTGCGTACCGTGTGAGTCCACTTGCACGACAATTCTACATAAAACACAAGCACAGGGCAGAAGTCTGACCCGTGGGGCCTGGGACTGGGGGCGGTGCAGAGAAGACTGCCTGTAATTAAGATCCAAAGGAGCTCTTGGGCGCGAGGGAACATCCCATGCCCCGACTCTGGTGGGTAGCTACACAGCTGTGCACTTATCAAGGGTGAATCTCAATGCATGTAAATGATAACTCCATGAGATGGTCTTTAAAAAAAAAAAAAAGATGAGTGCTCGCTTCGGCAGCACATATACTAAAAAAAAAAGATCACTTCTCTGGAGAGGAGCTGTCTGGTCACGTTTTACGCAACGGATATCCTCATCCACTGTAATTCTCTCTCACGCAATTTTATCTTCTGCATAGTGCTTAACAGTTTCTAAAATTATAGGTATATAAAACAGCATAGTGCTTGCTATATTAAATATCTGTAAAAAGCATACTCTACCGATTATAGATACACAAAGAATACGGTAGTATACGCTATTACAGACTCACTATGTATATAAAGCAGACTGTACCAATAGCACACTACACTAGATATATATAAACAGCATCATACTTAATATTTCTAAAATTATATATAAATGTATGTGTAAATATTATACACATGTATTTAATGCTTCTAAACTATACATTTATATATAATATTTTTGTATAAACTTATATTTAGAAATATTAAGCACTATCCAGAAAATAAAATCCAATCACGTGAGAGAATTATGGTGGGAGGAGGATGTGTATGTGTGTGCAAGTTTTTTTGCATATATGTAACAAAACACATAATTATATAAACATTTTAGAAATTATTACATATTATGTATGTTATAGAAATTTATATGCTCTCTATTACTTATATAGATAAATATATTATTATATTATCTATATTATTACTATTATCTATACTACTTATATATTATCTATATAAGTAATATATACTTATATAATATATAAATAATATAGATAATATATAAGTAGTATAGATAATAGTAATAATATAGATAACATATATTATCTATATTACTTATAGATACTTATATAATATAGATAATATATATGAAATGTTTATATATATATATATATTTTAAGATTTTATTTATTTATTTGAGAGAGGGAGAGATAGTGAGAGAGAGGAGAGTGGGGGGAGCAGCAGAGGGAGAGGGAGAGACAGCTTCCCCCTGATCAGGGAGCCTGATGTGGGGCTCGATCCCAGGAGCCTGGGATCATGACCTGAGCCAGAGGCAGATGCTTAACCAACTGAGCCACTCACCACACGTCCCATATACACACACATACATATATATATATTTCTTTTTTTACTTGCTTTCTATCCAACCCTTCTTCTAGAATGGCTAGCTTCCCAAGACAGGGATTATTATATCCATCATGGTCACGGCTTTATTCCCTAGCTCTAACCCACCGAGTGCACACACTAGTTGCTCGAAATGAGTATTTCTTGAATTCATCAACAGAAAAACAAAGGAGCTTGGGCGAACGGACGCAGTGGCTGAAGCTATAAGAAAACCCACGTTGGAATCATGAACTGAATTGCTTCTGGCCCTCGCCACTTCTCAGCCAGAGCCCCCCAGCAGCTCTGCTGGAACAACCCGCAGCAGCCCTTGCAGAAGGGTCCCCTGGGGGATAGGGATTCTGGAGTGGCCTGGGGTCAGGGGACAAGATGAGAGCTTTCCCGGGATGGCTCCATTGGGAGAAGAAGGCGCCCCCCCCACCCCGCCCCGCCGTCGCCACAGTGTGGCCCGGCCACCCCCCCACCGGCCCCTCCCCCTGTGTGGCTGCGACATGTGTTCAGATCAGGTAATAAAAACTTGGTCAGGAGGCCCGCACCCTTTGGGTTTCATTTCATTTTATTTTATTATTAAAAACTAAACATGTGGAACACAGATAATTTGGTTCTGCATGAGGCTTCCTTTGGCTCCCGCATCTGAGGAATTTAACGAGGGGAAAAAACAGAGGGAAACATATACATAGCTATTTGGTATATTTGGGAAGGTTGAAAGCAAAGTTTTACTTCAAAGGATTATTAGGGTAACCTCTCTGGGCAAGTTTTAATCAGTAACGCTGCCTGGATCGTCATATTGTGGGCTTTTTAAAGGATTCGGAGGTGGGTGGGGGATTGTAAGATTTTTGTTTTTGTTTTTTTTCAATTACTTTTAAAAGGAAGAGTAGAGTGACGGGCAGAGCCAAATTTTAAATATCCTTCTTGGAATGGTCAGAATTGAGTTTCAAACCTTAATGTGCTCCAAGGGACCATAACGTAGGCTGGAAAATAATTATTTTCCAAGCTCCAGAGCTCCTCTGCAGCCCCCTCGGCACTGTCCCAGACTCGACCGGTCCCCACACAGGGCCCGCTGTCCCATGTCACCATCCTCGTCCCCTGCCTCTGTCTGTGCTGTGAAGGAGGGGGCGGGTTCTCCAGGGTCAACGCTTGCCACTCCTTCCAAGACCGCTGCTAACCGACTCTTGTAAAGGGTTCAGTCCTCAGGAGTCTGGAAGGGTGGGACAGACCGGGGCTCGAGTTCAGCCGGGGCCCTTGGGTGTAGGTGAGGCAAGGCTGGGAGCCCAAACCACAAGGGTTCCTCTGTGCCTGCTTCTTTCACTCGGTGCCATCTCAAGAGATTCCGCCCGCATTTTTGCAGGAGGTCGTAGTTCATTCATCTTCACTGCAGAAGAGCCTTCCTTTTCGGAGGCAGCGATCACAATGTACAAATCTGTTCCACTCTTGGCCGCTATCTGGACTTCCCAGCGGCAGGGCTCTGAGAGACAAGATCGTGGTGAAGGTTCTCATACATTTTGGGGTCACGGACGTCTTGGGTGATCTGATGATAGCCGGGCCCTTTCCCCAAAACACACAGACCCAGGTACACCCAGGCATACACAGAAACAGACAGACAGAGCCAGGCACACTCAGCGAGAGAGAGAGAGGCCGAGGGACCCACAAACACAGTCTCTCATCCAAGGGGCCCATGAGTATGGCACTGGGCTGCATGTGATCTGGGATGGGAGGGCAGGCAGGAAGCCCACCCGGACCTGGATGTGGGAAGGGAGGCAGAAACGCCCTCTCAGCAGTGCGGGGCAAGCCCTCTGGGGAGCAACACAGGAGAAGGGGGAAAGCAAGTTTCCCTTCAGTTCTGCTCCTGAATGCTTTTGGTTTCTCCTCCTTGGTGCTGGGAGGGTTCCAGCCCCGGAGAGGGAGAAAAGAGAGGTCAGTTTCCCCGACACAGCCCCAAACCCCACGGCGCTCCTGCAGCCGTGTGTGGATGTCTGTGTTTGCGCCGAGGGCGAGGGCAAGCCGGAGCCAAGAACAACCCATAATTCTGCACACAGCGGATTGAGTTTCTTGCCGAATTTGCTCCCAGAGGAAACAGCAGCGATGGCAGGAGTTGAGTGTGGCTGGGGTGTGGAGAGTGCAGAGGCTGTGTGTGTCTGAGAGCGCCCAGGGCAGGGCTCGCGACCGTGAGGGGCTCCGGGGGCCTTCACGGTGGGGTCCCCGCTCTGCCAGGGCAGCGCTAGGCTGAGTCCTAAACAAAGTGTCTCTGTGCTCTGCCTCTTTTGGGGACTATGCCCCTCTCCCCCCGGGGGCAGGGAGTTTGCGGGACCAAGGCCACATCCCTCCATCACTGGCAATATGCACGGTACCCAGGAACAGAGGCTTCTACCCAAATGGACCCCAGCCCGCATCCAGACCCTGCTTGGTTTGAGTCCGTGGACCTATCACTGCAGGGCAAACATCCCCCCACCCTTGTGCGCACCCCTAGGCCTCAGGGATGGCCAAGAAGCAGTCTTTTGCCAGAGCGGATGTGGACGAAGTTTGGGCTGGTGGGCAGGGATGCCCTGTATCACCAAATCTGGGGACAGAACTCCAAGAAATGAAGAATTCTCAAGTCCACTTTGAGGACCAGGTATGCTGGTTGACTTCTTGGATGATCGAACACATTTTATTTAGCACTTTGCCAGTCTGATTTACACCTCTGTGGACCTCAATTTGTACCCTCGCCCCGGGGTTCCACAAGGTTAAGCTTCTTTTTTCTCTCACCTGGAAGTTTCAGCTTAGAGGCAAAGGTGGGTATTTGGGGTCAAGAGACTGTAGGCAAACACACACCCTATGGAGCAGCCCCCGGGAACAAGTGGCCTTCCTGTTCCTCAGGCCAGGGTCTTGAGAAGCAGAGCCTGAGACAAGGATTCATGTACATGTGTTTACTGAGGCATGCTCTCTGGAGAAACTTCCAGGAAGGAGAGAAGCAGGATGGAGAGAGCAAAGGCTGAGAAATGCTGCAAGGGTGGGTCTCAGGCAAAGCCTTGGTCTGCTCTACCAGGGGGCTCGGGTACATACAACAGAGTTGCCCCACCTGAGACAAGGGGACCAGCCTGTCTCTGCATTCTTCAGTCATTTTGATGGGGCTGCTGGCAAGGAGGTGGTGAAACCTTGCAGGGGAGCCAGATGTTGGCCAAGAATAACTCATTGGAGAAAGGAGTAGCTGGGCAAGGTTAGGGGCCAACTTGTTGCTATGTTGGGGGATGCCAAGGGATGGGTGCACCAGCTCAGGCGAAGGGACCTTGGGGGGGGCACCAAAAGAACATCGATCCCAGTTGTGAACATACTGAGAACCATTGGGCAAGGAATCTGCTAGAGTCATCACACCCTTGACATCTCCTAGGTCAGACCTCCTGTGAGAGCCTCTCGAGGTCCCCGCATTTCCTTTGCAGCCTTTCCAGCTTACGACTATGTGCTTTGGGGCGGTTGGTTTAAGGTCTGTCCCCACACTACCCCACCCCTTGATAATAACCCCCCCAAAAAATAAACCCAAAACCCTCTGCTAGGAGGTGCCGTGTAACAAGCAAGGAGGGGCTCATAAGTATTTGCTGAGGGAACGGGTTTTCTCTTCTGAAAATGGAAGTGGTCCCTATAGGCAGGCTTCCCAGGGAGCCATCTCTGAGAAGCTCTACCACTTCTCCACTGGACCTCAGGATCTCGTTCTGGAAGAGTGTGAGAGTCCGGAGGCCCCTCTTCTGGAAGCTGCTCTGCTTTCTGGGACTTCCTGTCGGAGTCGGAGGTGGTGGTGTTGGGGTTACTAGCAGAGCTCTGCGATCTAATAGATGAGAAATCAGATCTCAGCTTTGCCTTTGTATGAGCCGGTGACCTTGCACAAGTTCCTGACTTCCTTGAACCTCGGTTTCTTCTTCTAAGTAGAGATAAAAATACCTTGCAGGGCGGGGCACCTGAGTGGCTCAGCTGGTTGAGCATCTGACTCTTGGTTTCGGGTCAGGTCCTGATCTCGTGGTCATGACACCGAGCCCTGCCTTGGGTTCCGCAATCAGTGGGGAATCTGCTTGAGGATTCTCCCTCCCTCTCCCTTTGCACCCCCCCACCCCGCCGCCTCTCTCTCTCTCTCTCAAATAAATTTTTTTAAAAAATACTTTGCAGGGCTAATGTGTGGATTGAGTATAGATTTATGTCTGGTAAGGGAACCTGGTAGGTTACCCTTATTCTTCAGCTGGCACTCATGGGGATCCCCCATGTCCCAGCTGCTCAAGGGGTCCAACCTTGCACCGGGAAGTTCTTCATATCTCTCATGGGAACCCCACTAGCCCTGCTTTCCAGAGAAGGAAGGAGTCTCTCTCACCAATGGACTGAGAGAGGGACAGTTTTGTTTGTTTTTTTTTTTAAGATTTTTATTTATTTATTTGACAGAGAGAGATCACAAGTAGGCAGAGAGGCAGGCAGAGAGAGAGGAGGAAGCAAGGCTCCCTGCGGAGCAGAGAGCCCGATGTGGGGCTCGATCCCACGACCCTGAGATCATGACCTGAGCCAAAGGCAGAGGCTTTAACCCACTGAGCCACCCAGGCGCCCCGAGACAGACAGTCTTAAAGGACTTGCCACGGAGAGGGTGGCCAATCTCTTGACATCAATCCATCATCTGACATCAATCCATCATTCTTCAATAGTACCTTCTTGGCAGATGGGCAGGTGTCCTACGTGGTTAGCAGCTAGTGGCTTCTTTTCAGGTCCGGTGAGCCGTGCAGCTGCCAACAAGCCTCCAGTCACACCCAATGTCCCAGCTGCTCAGAGCCCCAGAGCCAAGAAACCACTCAGTGGTGGACAGCTCTCCACGGTCCCACCTGGGCCCCGTGGGCTCACTGTGCACGGTAAGGACGCAACCGGCCCAGGACCCAGGAGCTGGATGGGCTGGCACAAGGCTTTGGGGCCACTGTATGGCAGCTCGGGGCCCCCCAGGATCACCGGGCTGTGGGCGGTGCTCACTCTGGACTCAGGTGCTGGGTTCTCCGCCCGTGCGTCTGCATTTCTGTGTGTCTGTCCCTCTCTCTCCCCTTTATCAGCTTCTGGTTCACTCTTCACTTACGTTTTCGTCTTTGTTTTCATGCAACTCTTCCTCTCTCTGGCTCTTTCCTTGAGGTCCATCTCTCTATTTCTCTCTCTACATCTCTCCCTTGCACCCGACATCAGTCCTAAGCTGAGAAACCTCTCAATGCCCTTCCCCAAACCAGCCTCCTGGGGCCGCTGCCCTCAGGGACCCCGGAGCCCCCTGTGTCCGCTTTGCCTACCTCCCTCCTGCAGGGCCAGCCCCGGGCTGCTGGAGAGGAAAGGACAGAGTGAGTTCAGCCCTGCAGGGGCAGGACCAGGCACCTGCTCTCTACTGCCCTGCCCCAGGGTCCCTTGCCATCAGGAGATTTCAAAGCAACAATTTGAACGAGGCTTTCCACGACTCCTAAAACATGTATTTTGTCCTTTGGGTCCTTGAGGCCGCCTGAAGAAGGCTGGCAGCTGTCTGCAATCAACTGAATCTGCATTTCCCAGGCCTCCCAGGGGCCAGCCCCCTAAAGAAATATCTTTGGGCATCAGCCAGAGGTCTTGGGATTTGATGCCTTATTTAAAGGCAAGGGGAGGGGGATGGAGCAATTTAGAAGCCCTCTCTCTGCACCCCAGTGCAGGAGTGAAGGTCTTGGGCCCCAGGAAGAAAGGACTAGTAGGCACCCAGGAGCCCCAGGAGGTGGCCTCGCCAGATTCAGGGGTGCTGGAGGAGTTTCCAGCGCACCCCGGCTGTTCAAGCTAAGCCTGAGCCCCCAGCTAGAAGTCCTGACTGCCAGCTCCTGCTTTCTCCAGAACAGGGCTGATTTTTTTTTTTTTAATTCCAAAATAATACTTTTTAACAATTAGGTGGCGATTACTCCAGGCAAACAGTTCTCATCCCATATTTCAGTGGGGGAGCGTTCAATTCCAAGGCAAACGGCCCTGCAGAAAGTTTTGCAAAAACTTCTCCGAATTGCGCAAAACTGGTTCCACCCGCCCTCCCCCCAAATGAGCGCAGACGCGGCACGCCCCTAAAAAGCACTGTTTGCAGGGAGAGGGTCCCTAGTGCTCATCCAATTTTCAAAGAGCTTCTAGACGTCCACCGCCACCGCTGAAGGGTGAAAAGGTTAAGGAGCCTTACGGAGGTGGCCAGCGCTGCGGGTTGGGCCGGGACGAAAACCTCCGGCTGCCCACCCCTCTCTATTTTGAACTCCCCTCCCTCCGCTCCTCACCCCACCCCCTTTTTCCTTTTGCAACTTTTCTTTGACATTTCAAAGCCCCCTCTCCTGGTTTCGATTTGAAGCTCCCGGATAAAATCGATCAATTTCAAAAAGGGATGGATTCCGGGTCTGGAATTCCAGGCGCTCCCTTTAGGGCGGGGGCGGAGCAGGAGCGACAGGCAGGAGAGCATAAAAACGTTGCTTCGGCACCTCATTTCCCTGCTGCCTACCCCCCCTTCCCCGACTGGTCTCCACCCCCCCCCCAGGACCCCCCCACCACTCTGCGGAAGAAAAAAAAAAAAGAAAGAAAGAAAGGAAGAAAACGATCAAAGAAAGAGGTTTTAAGTCCTGGGGGCGAGCCAGCAGCGCGCACCCAGAGCGCGCAGGGTCGGTCGAACTCGCCCCGTCCGCTAAGCGGCAGGAAGCCCCCAGATCTGTTTACTACCTGCCTGGGCGACCTCAGGTATTTGAGGAAGCCAGTCCGGCGACTTGAAAAGGCTGCGAGGTGGCCAAGGTCATAAACTGGAAGACAGGAAGCGACTCTTGGAGCTGAGAGCTAATTCCTGTTTTATTGATTAAGGAGAGGAGCCTACAGGAGTTAAAACAAGAGGGAAAGTTGGACTGTCCCACCCGAGGCCTCTGGCTGGCTTTCAGTCCAGAAAGTCTGACTTGTCACCCCAGCTCACCTCAGGCGCGGGGAAAGGGGCGTCCCAGGGAGGGAAGGCAGAAATTGATGGCTGTAGCCCTTACGGGAAATTCGGGGGGGGGGCAGGAGGCGAAGGGGGGGCAGACTTAATCTCACTCCCTTGGCTCAAGGTGTGGGGCGGCAGGTGAGCAAGGATGCCCCGACTTGCAGATCCTCTGTCGGCTTCAAAGGCTGATGTTTGGTTCGCGGTGAACTTCTTTTTGAATTAATTATGATTTTTTTTTAATACAGCGCCTTAAATTTTTTTTTTTAAATCTTGAACACTGAGGGTTTGTTGGCCGCACTTTTTCTGTTGTACCTGAAGCCTGCCTGGGTCCAATCTCTCACCGCCCCCGCCCCCTCCCTTGCTAGCAGGGCAGCTGGAAGGGCTCTCGAAGGCCCCCGTCTTGGTTTGGGACACATGTGGGGGGTTGGGGCGCTGCAAAGAGACACGGGGAATTGGGGGTTGAAGGAGAAAGTGGGGGAAGATGAGGATTCGGTGCAGAGCGGGGTTCCCTGGCTGGAGAAACGACCCCCACCCAGTCACAGGGAAGCAAGAAAAAAATTCCCATTTCTCTCCCCTCAGATGTGGTACCACTCCCTGGGACATCTCTGGCTGGGACCGAGAGCCAGGAGCCTCAACCATCCCACAATGTGGGGTCAGAGGCCTGGGTTTTGTTGCTGGGAGCCCAGATCCAACTTCCTGTGTGGCCTGGGCCTGGCTGTGCTGTGTCCAGACTGTGGCCTCCTTAGGGGAGGTTTTTTTTTTTTTTTCTTTAATGGAAAAGACCAGCCAGATACATCCAGAACATGTTAAATAAAACAGTTTTCCAAAATGCTTCTTGGCTCATGAGTACGTCTTTTTTTTTTTTCCTTTTTTTTAAATCCCCAGAAAGCCTCTATTTTATTAAAAGGCTTATAATAATGGCTAGGATTTATGGAGTGTTCACCCCAGGTCAGACACTTTGCCAGCGCTTTCAAAAGCATTATCTCTTTAATCCTCACAAGGAGCCCAGGAGATGGGAACAATCTTTTATCTCCATTTTATAAGGGAAGAAATTGAGGATCAGAGAGGGGAAGTAATTTGCCTCAGGTCACACAGCAGCTGAATAGTGGACTTCAGAGACCAGGTGAGTTTCTTCCAAAGGCCCAGTTCTTAAGCGCTGCCTGTTTGGGAACACTTAGCTGCATTTGCATTTAAGAACAAAGGGAGTCTGAATAGGTTCAGAGAGGTGAGGCCACTTGCTCACAGTCACACAGCCCAGGGAGGCTGCAGGAGTTGTCTCTGGAGCTACAATTCTGTCTGCAGATTGGCCTTCAAAGCAGATTCTTCCCTATCCTGCCCATGTCCCCCAGAATGAACTAAACCGTGATCCAAAAACAGCTGCTTTTTAGCCAGTAACAACCCAGCGTGTACTCTGTGTACCAGGGCCGTTTCAATAAGCCACAGAGCCTCAGGCCGACAGAGAAGGCACTGGAAACCCAGAGCCAGCGGATGAAGCAGACAGAAAACATGAAAGGAGAAACTAGGAAGAGAAAATGTCCTGATTCTGCCTAAAATTCCAGGAAACGGGGGACACAGTGATTAAAGGGATGGGTATAAGCGGAGGTCCATAGCGAGGAAACTCGGCCTGTTGGTGGCTCATTAGTAGCCATTCATATCTCTAGAGTATTTGTTGTTGAAGGGGAAACAGCTGTCAAATTAAAAACACTTCCCGAGTGAGGCAACTCTGTGTCCCACAGAAGCTGGGACACATCTCATTTCGTGGGATGCGTCCAATGACGAAGCCAGCGTGACTTTGAGCTTTTCATAGAAACCATTAAGGGAAGGCATTTGGGGGAAGGCCTTAGATTTGGGGTTCAAATTTTTGGTTCAGAAAACAAGGTCGTCAGAGATCAGACGGGCAGCTGGAAATGGATGACCCATAAACAAAATCTGAAATATTTGTTCCGGTTGCTACTGATAGTAAAAACTTTGATTCATAGAGTGTTCACTCTTAAGCACTTTAAACACATTTGCTCATTGTCTTCACTGTGTACTTCCCTGTGATAGATTGGTGGAGTCCTTCACCTGTGAAGAAACTGAAGCCCAGCAAGGTTAAGGTACTCATTCAAGGTCACACAGCTAGTCGATGGAAAAGCTCAGATTCAAACCAAGTTTTTGTTGTACATTAGACACCATGTTCTTAACCCATTCCAGGAACCTTTGGGTCAGGGGCAAAGCTGATGGAGCATACCGAACATTTTCCCAGGCCATCCTGGGAGCCTCAGAGATTCAAAACATCAAAGAAATGCCAGAGAGAGTTTTTGGAAAGTTCTCTCTCTGCCCCTTTTTCTGGACAGGAGGCAAGAGAGGAGGCATGTTTGGGAGCTGAAGGGCAGTCTGGGTTGCCCTGAAGCCTGGCAGGCTAGGGCGATAAGTACTGACGGATGGGTGGGTTGAGATTGACTGAGAGACACTATCCTCCAAACCAGATGCTATATGAGATTTCTCAGTGACTAATACATGCCCAGAAGAGACATCATCTTCCAACCTGTTTGAGCCAGAACTCAACAGAGCAGCCATCATTTGCTGAGATCTGCCAGCCATGCCCATCAAAGTGCTGAGAAAACACTTGGAAGGCTGCATCAAATTTTCTCTTCCCAATCATACAGGGAAGAATTATCAGGCAACTGGGTACAGTTGTGCAGGTCATGCACTGCACAAACAGGGTGCCATTCCCAGCCCAGCCTTTACGCATTTGTATTTATTACAATGGCTTTCCAGTAGATGGCAGTAAAGCGCCTGGTTTTCATGAAATCTGTATATTATGACAAATTTCCAACAAGGAAATAAGGTGACTTGAAGAAAGCGTGCCTCTTTCTAATTTTGCAAAGACATAGTATGAGCTAGTGGCCATGGCTATGATCATCCTTCCCATTCACAAGTGGGCACATTGAGACTCAGAGAGGTGGAGTCCCTAGCTCTGGGCCACAGAGCTGGTTAGAGAGGAAGTCAACTTTCGAACCCAGGACCAACTCTAGTCTGGGCTTCCAACTACTGCATTAGGGAGGCTGGCAAACAAGAGACCCAAGAAGATGGGAGTATTAGTTCCTGTGAGGGTCTATGGGTCATATCCTGGAAAGGAATAGAGGCTTGGTCAAAGGGAAAACTCTACGTTGGGTCCGTAAGCCTGATATCTGATGCAGCACTAACTACCGGCCTAAGAGAACTCCTGGTGCTTGTCTGGGTTAAATTCATGCCGAGCGTATTCTCCTTGTGCTGGGATTTGCTCACAGCATGCACCATCACTGTGTCAGATTTGCAGGCCTGCCTTCTGGATTTGAAAATCTTTTCATCCCACAAGGACACAGCTCATCTCAGCCATAGTGCATCGTGGCTCAGAGAACGGGCTTCTGGGAGTCACCCAGCTCAAGGATGGACCTAACTTCTCTGGTGCAAAGCTGTCGTACCTTGAGCGAGTGCTTCATGCCCTCTGAGCCTCCGTGTCCACGTCTGTAAAGTGGGAGTAAGAACAGTGCGTACCGCAGGGAAAGTGGGATAATGCCAGCAAGGGGCTCAGCACGGGGTTCTGCATGAAGTGTTGCTCTGAATAGTGTCTGAATCTTTTGCTTTCATCCATGTGTTGTGTGGATGGATGGATCTCCAGCCAAACCCTACATCCCTGCACACAGATTTGTGCCTGTGGGGCATTTGGACGTGCTTTCTAAGTCACTGGAAGGGTCTCTTGTTTGGGGACATGCTGTTGTCCTTTCTTTCTTTCTTTCTTTCTTTCTTTCTTTCTTTCTTTTTTTAAACTCTCTCATATCTTCAGCTGGAGGTGGAGGAATTATTGGGGCTGGGGGCACCGAGATGTTCTGTGCAGCTATGGTTGCCTTGGGTTCCTTATAGAGAGAGAAAATGAGAGAGAGAGAGAGAGAAAGGAGGGAAGAAAGAGGGAAGGTAGAAGAGAGAGATGGTCAATCCAGAAACTTCCCTGACTTCTAAATTTATTTTGCAAACGAGGACTTTAATAATCCAAGGCCAGCAACCTCAGCTGAGAAAGTCGAGTGCCACCTCATTCGGCACCTCGGTGACATTTGGAATTTAGAAGCCTGTCCCCTCCAGCCTGATGATGTCACCAGATGCAGACGATGGAATTTCCACCCGCCCCCACCCTCCCCCCGCGCCCCCACCGAAATAACCTTATGAAGGACGCTGGGGAACTTACATTTTTAACATTTATTATATAATTGTTATGATTATTACCACTCTAATTTATTTCCCTACTTAAAAATGTTCTAGCAACTGTAACTCATTTTCAGCCAATCCTCGCAAACCAGGAGAGCTCGGGTTATTTACAGAGAGAGAAAGAGCATTCGGCCAGGTGTGTGCGTCTCAGATTTCCTCGAAATTGCTGCACAGCCTCGCTCAATAGAGAAATAAGCAAAGAACAGTGTGTGTATTATATCAATATTATGATAATGTGCACGGAACGCAGATCATAAGTGATTAATTCGGTCGTTTTCCAAGTTTGTCCCTCGGGGGCTCTCGATCCCAACTAGCCCGTGAATGAACACATGCACACACATAATCCCATCTTCCTAGGGCTCCGTGGAAAAACACCGCGATGCAAACAAGGGTCGAGAAATTAGGTAGGGACACGGAGGGGGGGGAATCAGCTTGTTCGTTGTAGGCTCAGTCTTGTCTCTCGTCTGCACGGGAGGAGGGGGAGAGAGAGGGGAGATTCAGGGGGCACAGAGCCAAGAAAAATGGCCAAATCCATTATGTATTATTTCACTAGTATTTTGCTATTACACACATGAAAAGCTCTTATGGGGCAGGGGGGAGAGGGCGGTGGAGTTTGCATATGAGGTTAAATGGAGTATTTGGTCTGAAAAGCTTCTGACTAGACAAAGAAGTTGGACTCCTGCATGAACAGTTAACATAGACCAGTAGGTGTGTGTTTCTGTATGAACTGAACAATTGAAGGCTTTATGTTGAGTACATGCGCTCTGCTGTTGTGATGATGATAACGTTAGGGCAAGGTCACTGAGCATCCTCTGGGGGAGGATGTGATTAGGTTCTGGAGACTTTGGATTGTCACAGCTGGTGGGGATGGGGGGACACTACTGGCGTGTAGCGGGTGGAGACCAGGGAAGCCGCTGAGCATCCTACAGCTCCCCATGGCAAAGAATTATCCAGCCCAAACCAGTAGTGCCGGGGTGGGAAAGCAGTCTGCTAAGGGCTTTACATGACTCGACTCGTGTAATATTGGCAACAATTCCTCAGGCTAACGTATTACTGTGTGCTCCGCTCACAAACGGAAAAGGAGGTTTGGAGACATTCAAAGGACTGTCCAAGGTCACTCAAGGACTTGTTGGAGCCAGGATGCGAACTCAGGTATGTGGGACGTGGAGCATCCTTACCTCTGGCGACAGGACAGACAACCCCTCTGCAGACACAGCGCCCTTCCCACCCGCCAAGCCCGGGATGTGTGTTTACACATGTAGGATCTACACTGAGCGAATTCTGGAAGGACGTACGCCGATCTATCAGTGCTTCTCTCCAGGGTCAGACAAGAGGACGAGAGACTTTATTTCTCACTTTATTCAGACATGGTGACTGTATCAATTTCATAAACAGAACACAACCATGACTTTAAAAAATGATATACGTGAAGTCTGTGTAGTAATGTGAGAAAGAAGGTACTATCGTTTAGTAAGTGAAAGAGACAGAGTGGGGCGCCTGGGTGGCTCAGTGGGTTAAAGCCTCTGCCTTGGGCTCAGGTCATGGTCTCAGGGTCCTGGGATCGAGCTCCACGTCGGGCTCTCTGCTTGGCAGCGAGCCTCCTTCCCTCTCTCTCTCTCTCTCTGCCTGCCTCTCTGCCTACTTGTGATCTCTGCCTGTCAAATAAATAAAAATCTTAAAAAAAAAAAAAAAGAAAGAAAGAAAGAAAGAAAGAGACAGAGTAGCAAAGTACATCTCCTGGGGCTACACTTGGCTTTGCGGGACTGTGAACTGTGGTTGTAAGCCAATCCCCCTTCCTGGAGGAAATGCTGGGGCTAGACTCCCTCTCTGATGTGAACTGGGGGACAAACACTTTCCCCTTCTTGTCCACACTGTCTGTTAAATTGTTTTACTGCAGACTTGTATAGGGTTTGCATTACTGTGTCTTTTTTGTAAATTAAAATATGCTTACAATAATAACAGAAAATGCCTGTCTTAATTTTAGCACATTTAATTCGTTTCAGTGTAAAAGAACGTACGTTTTTCTGGTGGGTCTTCATAGCTTTTTATAGATTCTCAAATAGATACAATGACCACCCAAATAATTATTGCAACCAGCGTATACTAAGCATTTACTTTGTTCCAAGAATTATGCTAGGTGTTCACAGACAATATCTTACTGCCTCAACATCACGATGAGGGCCATACCACTTTTGTCCCTACTTGACAGATAAGAGACAGAGGCTCAGAGACGTTAAGTCACTTCTCTAAAGACCCACAGCAGCAGAGTCAGGATTTGAACCCGACTCCTGCTGACTCCCAGAGCTTTCTTTAATCACGCACCTCATAAAAAGAGTTGAGAAACACAGGATTCAGTTATTCTTCAGGGGTCTCCCAAGGATGACATTTTATTCTTTTCCAAGAGGGTTTTAGGAACACGTGAGATCGAACACTTTGCATCAGAGCAAGGACTCTTGCTCTGTTGAGGCAGGGACTCATGGTGTGCGCGTGGTCAGAGAAAGATACAAACCTTGTCTCTTTCCTGCTGGAAACTGGCCAAAGAAACAATCCCAAGAGAATCCCTAAGGTACCCGGTCTGGGGATGGCGGTGGTATCAGAGGAAGGCAGCTTCCATCCGGTTGGAAGGGGGCAAAGAAGGAGCTCGAAGAGTCAACAGTGGAGACAAGCATCTGGAACGGCTATGGATATGTTCAAGCTGCTTTAAACACATGAAGGAAATTCAAGGCAGCCTCTAAGTGTGGGCCTGTCAGTCAAGGAGGATGGTAAATAGTGTGTTCCCCGTTGGCAAGACTCCTAATTAACCTCAAGCCACCATCTCTTAAATTTGGGCGGTGTCTTCCACGGTGACTCCTTGAAGGGTGGAAGAGGGTGTTAAATATGTCAGTGCGGTGAGAGTGGAAAGTGGTGAAACCTTCAGTGGGTTATTACCTGGAAAACCGTGACCAGCTCTGGTTATCCCAAAGCAGGCCAACCCCAAGGCAAACAATAAGGTGACTGGATTTAGATGTAGCGTGAGGACTAATATTCATGCCCACAGATATGGAGTGGGGTGAGGGTGTGGGGTACCGGCAAAACTTAGAAATCAAGAAAAATAGTAGTTTAAGCCCTGTATTCTTAAAAAATCAAAATTAATGAAAAATAATCTATGACTTTCTATTTTGTTTAAATGGCAAATAAGAACAAGATCCAACAGGTCCAAGATGAAGGAGAGGAGAAGTAAGGGCAGGTCCAGACCCTGCTTTTATTTAAAATTGTTGCAGAAGAATTTTAAAAGAAATCCCAGCCATTGTGTTATTTCATCCTTACATACTTCCGTGGGCATCTCTAATTAACATGGACATTTTTCTTACAGAACTTTGATGTTATTATCACATTAACAAATTTTCTTAAGTTTTTTTTAAGATTTTTTTTTTTAAGTAATCTCTACACCCAACGTGGTGCTCGTACTCACAACCCTGAGACCAAGATTCGCGTATTCTACTGACTGAGTCAGCCCTGTGCTCCCACGTTAATAAATTTAACAAAAATTCTTTACTATCATCTAACACAAAGTTTAGATCCACATTTTTCTGATTTTCTTTAAAAAGTCTTATATGGTTGTTTTGTTCATTTGTTGGATTAGGGTCCAAACAAAGTGCATATATGACAGTCGGTTGATATACTCCTTAGATATCTTTTCATCTAGAGTGTCCTCCACCCTTTCCATGCCAATGGACTTGTTGCTATAGTAAGTCATGGACAAGGTCCCATATTCTGGATTTGTCTATTTTTCCCCCATGTGTCATTGAGCTTCATTTATTTTTTCTATTGATCTCCTGTTTTGCATTTCATTGATTATTGCTGTAAGTTTTATTATTTCTGTCATTCTGTTGACTTTGAATTTATTTTCTTCTTCTATTTCTAGTTTCCAAAGGTGGAAGCTTAGATTGTTGATATTAGGTCTTTCTTCTGTTTTAAGTTATACATTCAATGCTATGAATTTCCCTCTGAGAACTGCTTTTGCTGCATCCCACACATTTTGATAAGTCATGTTTTAATTTTCATTTAGTGGAAATATTTCTTAATTCCTCTTGAGAACTCTTTGACTCATGTATTATTTAGAAGTGTTATTTAATAGATTCTTAGGTTAACCTATTAATCTATTTTTTAAAGGTTTTATTTCTTTATTGGACCGACAGAGACAGTGAGAGAGGGAACCCAAGGAGGGAGAGTGGGAGAGGGAGAAGCAGGAGCCCCACTGAGCAGGGATTCCAACACAGGGCCTGATCCCAGGACCCTGGGATCACAACCAGAGCCAAAGGCAGGTGCCCAACGACTGAGCCACCCAGGCACCCCAAACCATTGATTTACTAATGTGCTATTTAGAATGTCTTGTTTAATCTCTAAGTACTTGGGGATTTTTCTAGCTACCTTTCCATTATTGATTCTATTGTGGTGTAAGAATGTAGATTGTATGGTCTCTATTCTTTCATATGTGCTATGGTGTGTTTTATGGCCCAGAATGTAGTCTATTTTGGTGAACAGTCCTTGAGAGCTTGAGAAGAATGTGTATTTCACTGTTGTTGGATAAAGTAGTCTATAGAGGTCAATTATATCCAGTTGGTTGGTGTTCTTGAGTTCAGCTATGTCCTTAAAGATTTTCTGCCTGCTGGATCTGATCAAGGGATACTGAATACTCCAACTGTAATAGTGGATTTGTCTATGTCTCCTTACAATTCTCTTATTATTTGCCTTACATATCTTGAGTCTCTGTGCATACACATTGAGGATTGTTATGTCTTTTTGGAGAATTGATCCCTTTATCATTATGTAATGCCCCTGTGGTGTTATTTAATTTGTTTTTCCAATCCTTGTGTTTCTAGTACACACCAGTGAGCTCTAGAGACTTGTACCAGACATCACCTGGGCCCCATGGCTGTTCTCTTGGCCCTATCACTTTAGTATAAGCTGGCAGTGCTGGCATTTCTGTGCCTAGAGGCTCTCTTTGCTATCAGCGTCCAGTGGCTGGAAGTGCTGCAGGTTCAAAGCCCCCACCCTCAAGAAGAGCCTGTCCCCAGTGGCTTACAAGAACTGCTATGCAAGTACTCCAGATGTGCCATCCCTTTGGTGAGATGACTCTGAGGGTCATAGATCACACTGGCTTCAAGAGTTCCTGAGCTGGGATTAGCTCCAACTGCCCATTATGGTAACTTGCTTGATAACTCACCCTTATAGGCTGCCTTCCCTTCTCGGTTTCATTTTCTTACTCCACTACCAGCACTTCCTGGGGACACCTCCAAAATACATTACATGCACTTGAATTCTCATCCTAGGGCGACTTGAGAGGGAACCCAAACTAAAATAAGGCTTAAGTAGACTCAGATTCAACCTCTTCATAAGAATCCTTCATAAGGGCCTCACAATGTCTGGTTGTCCAACTTTTGGTTGAAAACTAAGATGGATCAGGGGATTCACATGATGATAGTCTGGTCCCTCCATTTCAAGTTTCCTTGCCAGCCTCTCATTCACAGGTTAGCCCTTCCTGAACCCCCATCACTTACTTTTAATGTGTTAGGAGACAAGAGAAGTGAGAAACTGACAATATCATTTGAGATCCTGGGCCAAGCCATGCCTGAAACCATTACTATTCCCGGATTTCCCAGTTTCATGAACTAATCCATTCCCTTTTGGCTAAGCCAACTGGAGCTTACTTTCTGTCACTTGAAACTGCCTATGTCCCTGACTGAGACAAAAGTCACCAAGGATTCCTAAGGGCACTGCATTCCAAATGTGCTCACAAACCCATTTATCTACTATAGACACCAAAATGCACAACCATCTTCCCTTGGTTACTGTCTTCTGCCCTGAGATGTCTCCACCATCGCCATAGTGAAAGGGACTCCTGGGAAGGTGGCCACTGCCAACGTAATCTTCTCTCTTCTTTCCCAGAGCTACAGAGTGGATGAGCAGAGGTGGGGAGGGTGGTCCTCTCCACAACTCCTGGGCCCACAAGCAATGCTGCTTGATCCCAGAGTAACCTGCTTTCTTATGATATCCCCTTTCATCGTTCTGTCCCCCACCCCCATTCCTTGCAAGCAACTCTCAAACACATACCTCTCTCCTCAAAATCATGCCTCCCTACAGGACAATGCAACAGCTCAGGACAGACCAATTTCCTTTGTAAAATGACCACATCTCTATTAGCACAGAGATCAGCAACCTCAAAAGTGCAGCTCCAGTTCAACCACACTCAACAAAAAAAGTGTTTTCTCCATTTTGGTGATTTCCCCCAAAGCCCAAAGCCAAAGCAAAATTTCCATTTCCAAAGATAGAGAACTTCTTAGGACTTTTAAAAGAACTTTTCCCACAGGTGATTTTCGAACTATTTAACAAGAGATACAACAGGGACATCAATGAACCCAGACTCTGGCCATAAAAAGATACACTAGACTTGACGCATGCCAAGTGTGATATTTAGTCCTGGTTCTTCTCTCTTCCACCTCCGGTGTTTTGTTGCAAGGATCTGACTGCATCTAGGGTACCTGCTTTCAGATGTGAAACACCCCAAGACACTCTTAAACGATGAGCCATTTTTCCTTTCCTTTCCCTAATAAGGCAGCCAGAGATTGGGGGCTCTGCCCCAGATATTTCCACCTCTGTACGGATGCCATTTCCACTTCATTAAACCAGTCTTGACATTGTACACACAGGAAAGCTGTCACCAGTTGGACTAAATGAAGCTTGGATCGCATCTCAAACCCCTCTTCTCCTCTGCTCCTCTGGAAGCTTCAGTTTATTGAGGGAAGTTAAATAGAACCTAGAGAAGAAGAGGAAACTTTGGTTTGGTTTTAAACTTCAACTTCAAACCAGTTGGGAGCAGGTGTTGTGACAGACCAACTTCAAAGGGAAGGCTGGCCCCGAGCCGATGAAGAACCAGGTGTGTAGAGGGGAGGCATCTGGGGTCCTGATGTGCCATGGGGGGCCCTGGAGTCCTGGGGGCCTTGGGACGATGACAGAAATACATCGTGTTCTGGCAAGCCTTCTCAACTGATTATCTCTGGGGCAGTCCCCAAGCTTCTCCCTTTCCTGAAGAGGTCCAGAGGATGGAAGGGCCTCTCTGAATGCTACCTGAGTGACAGGCACACCTTTCAGAACCCACGTGTCTACGGTGGGGCAGGCATCCAGCATGAGTCATTCTCATGCATGCACTCGTTGACACCTCACAGCAATCCTACAAGGTGGACAGAACTATTCACTCTACAGAGGAATAAGCTGGGGCTCAGAAAGGAGAGAAGGGTCTTGTCATTGCAGCGAGGAAGTGACAGAGCCCATGTCAAAACCTGTGCTGACTTTGTCTGACCCCTGTATTCTACTGCCTACCCAGATCTGCTACTAGCCCAGGTCAGCTTCCCTACTCTAGGGATGAATGGGGAAGCTTTCAACACAAGCAAGAAAGCCCAAATGGGTGCTGGCAGGGAAGGGGTTATTTCACTCAATGAGCAGCCCCAGGTAGGGTGGGTTTCAGGGCTGGCCAACTCGCAGTGCTCTAAGGGCATCAGGGACTCAGATTCTGTTCCTCTCTTTGCTCAGCCAGTCTTGGTGAGTGGACTTGGTCTCCAACAACAAGATCTTTTGTGTCCCCAAGTTCCCCAGTCATTTAAACCTGACATGTCCAGAGTTAAAAGGGTGTCGCGGGCATCTTTCTCTATATCTCTTTCTTAGAAGCCAGGAAATTTTTCGAGAAGTTTCTCTTTCATGGTTCCTTAAGTTGACTGGGTTCAACGGGGCAGTTCTCACTTGAGGTCTCTCATGAGATTGCAGTCGGATGACCATTGGGGCTGCAGCCATTTGAATGTCACATGCCTTCACTGTCCAAGATGGCCACTTGTCCAGTGCTTCAGCTAGGATTGGGGAAGAGCTGGAGGATGGCCCGGAAGCTCTCTCTCTTTGCAGGGCTTCTCCATGTGGCTCAGTGGTCTGAGGGAAATCAGAGTTCACTCAGCAGCCGCCTTCCCCCAGAACAAGAGAGGCCATTGGGAGCTACCAGGTAGCTGCCACGGTATCCTATGAGTCAAAATTAAGTCCCAGGGCCAGTCCAGATTCAAGGGGGAGAAGACAACACTAGGGCAACACTTTGGAAGGGGTCATCTTTGGAAACTAACCTTCTTCCTCCCAGGAAACTTCTGCTTTTATGTCATTGGCCAGAATTGTGTGACAGATCCGCTCTTCAACCAATCACCATCAAGGACGTTGGATTTGGTAGGATTGATCATCATATTCAGGGATGTCCCACAATGAGGGGTCACCACCATTGTAGTATGAAAAGTCACCAGGGCAAGGCTGACCCTTGTTGACCCCACATTGTTGTGAGTTCACTGTGGTTGGTTCTCACAATAATCCCTTCCCCCAAGGTCCAAACACCATCTTATCTCCCTCAAGACGAACCAAAGAACCAAGAGCTGAAGGCTTAGCCCAGTTCTGGATGGTTGCCCATCCCCCCTGCCATAAAGCATAAGAAGCCTGGAGCAAGGTTCTCCGAGATGTTTTTGCTCAAGTGCAACTTGTTCTCTAGGAGGCATGGACCCGTTTGCTGTCAAGGACTACTTAATAATTTAGTTAGCTTCTGGAAGCCTCGGAAGCTCTCCCATGTCTACAGTTGCCTCCACGTGAACCATACAGCAGATTATTCACCTATAAATGATAATGACAATGGCAATAAAATATAGTCTTTGAGATGTTTGAATGAGATACTACCCAGAAAAAAACATTCAGTGTTATAGAAGTGGACGCTACCCTTCCAAGAGGAGGCAGAGAGTCTCTGGGCTTGAGGATGGGGGGATAGAGTCAGAAGCCCGGGATCTAGGCTCTGCTCCTTCCTCACTGTGTGTGTTCTTGGGGGAAATGACACCATCCCACTCATTCTCAATTTCCTTATCTGTCAGAGGAGAGGGTGTTGGTAATGGCTGCCTATCTGTCTGGCAGAACCGGGAGGGGGGAAGTTCAATTGAGATAAGAGATGCGAATGAGATTTGAAACCCATCAGATGCTCTATCCGTGGAAAAAGGAAGTACAAGAGGGAAGCAGATTTGTTTTTTAAAGGACGTGGGATGGGGTTGCCGTAGATGTCTGGGGCTGGGTCTCCAGACTCCAAGCCCGAGACAAGACTTCAAGTGTAAGGAGTTGATTTGGGAGGTGCCTGTAGGAAAAACTGCGGGGAGTTGAGAAGAACGTGGTGGGGAGGGGAGGAAGTCAGTGCAGGGTTACTCCTACAGGCTCGGGAGCTTAATTCCAGTGGGGGAGTTGTGGGAATCCGTGTAGACAGCACTCCACAGAGCAACCCACCCTGGGGGCAACAAAAATACGTATTGTACACTGTGTTCCATAGGTCATTGATGGAGGGTCTGCCCTAGGAGTGGAGGCGGGGCATTAACAGCTTGGCAATTCCAGTTTGCTCCGACCCAGGAGGGCAGGCTCCAGTGGCAAGAGAAATTCTTCCGCCAAGAGTTTCAAGCACTGGCAATTGGGAAGTTCAACCAGCATGCTGAAAATGAAAATGGGAACACATGCAAATGGTGCCTCTGCAAAGAGATGGCCACAGTTACCTCTTAGATCCAACCTACCGACCAGACGGTATAGAGAATGAAGCCATGGTCAGTTCCAAGGGTTGTCTACTGCCCAAAGGGTGTTATCTTGTTTGATCCTCATAACAATCTGTGAGGTTAAACAAGATAATGTATAGAGAGTGTTTTGCTCGGGGTCTGGTGTGGAGTAAGCATTTGAATGCAATTAGACATTCTTTTTGTCATCGTTATCACTGCAAAGGAAGGAGCTCTCACCATGCAGAGAAACTCAGAATCTGTGGTTGACCTTTGAGAGGCCTCATTCAACATCTGAGCTTCTTCATCCTTGAAAGGGGATCCTGACTGCTTCCCCCCCTCCCTTTTCTCACTGGGCAATGGTTGTGAGTGCTGGGCATTTGGGGTCCCTTGTAAGGAGGCCCAGGGCGACCATAACCTTCAGAAGTGCCTCTCACTCCAACCTGGTACGGGGCCCCCACTCTCTCTTCTCAAATCTTGGCTTTCATGCATCTGGAAGTCCTTCTCATCCCACCCAAATACCCATAAACCTCTTTTTATTAGTCTTTTTCCCTGTCTCCCCCCACCCCCAGTCATTTTACAGTGAGGACTTCAGAGGTATTTAATATACATATAAAGGAATCCATCCCATTGAGAGCAAAGAAGGGAAAATCATTTTCTTCCTTCCTTCTTTTTTTCCCCCAATATCTACAAAAGAACTCTTTCTATGTACCTTTCAGAAACATCAAAAAATAGGAACAAGCAAAAGAGAAAAGATGTAAAGCATCAGCAGACCAAGGTACCCAGAGATTGCCAACTCTGCATGTCTTTTTAAACATTGTTCTATGCAAATTCACAGTTATTCTTTGACTATATATAATTTCAGGGTTTTTTGGGGGGGGAGAGGGAGAGAGAGCATGTGTGTGAGCAAGGGGCTGGGGGGTGGACAGAGGGAGAGAGAATCTCAAGCAGGCTCCATGCCCAGCATGAAGCTCAATGCGGGGGTCGATCTCACAGCCCTGAGATCATGACCTGAGCTGAAATCAAGAGTCAGACACTTAACCGAATGCACCACCCAGGCATCCTGTATTTTCAATGGGAAAACATTCACATCATTCCCATTTCCCGTAGCTACAAAAGCATAGAGAATGAAAACTCAAACTTTGTCACCTGCAGTTCCATTCCCCAGCCCAGAGGAACATTGTCATCACTTCCTTGGACATTTTGGGGTGGCTCAGTGGGTTAAGCATCTGCCTTCGGCTCAGGTCATGATCCCAGGGTCCTGGGATCGAGTCCCACATCGGGCTCCCTGCTCAGCGGGGAGTCTGCTTCTCCCTCTCCCTCTGCCTCTTCCCTTGGCTGGTGCTCTTACTTGCTCTCTCTCAAATGAATAAATAAAATCATTTTTTAAAAAACTGCTTTGTGGTAGGTGAGAAAGCCATTTTCATTCATGAGCTTCAATTTGAAACAGACCAATGAATCAGAATGTCACTCTGACAGGCATGAAGGAGATGGAGAAGGAGGAGAAAATCCCAGGTATAAAGCCTCGAGTTTTTGCATTTATTTATTTTGACATCGGTAAAGTAGAAAAGCTGCTTTCTGGTTTATTTCTTCTCCAATAAGGATTCCTTGTTTTAACTCATACCGTGCAAATAAATTATTTATAAATTACATTCCTTGCTTTAAAAATAAACACCGCTCCTCCAGAAATTTAGATAAATAAAACGTCATCTACTTATCAAATTGAACTCTTCGTGCCTAATAACCCGTGGCCTAGCTAAAGGAATTGTTATCTAACAGCCAGGTCAAAAGTGCAAGAGTCCAGACTTATTAATTCTAAGCCGAGCCAGGCCATTGATTAGCTCTGTTGAGGGAAGAGTGGGAGGGAGTGGCCTGTGGACACTTCAGTTTTCTGGGTCTTCTCCCCTCGAAGATGATACCATTGTCCCTGGCCTCAGCCTGTGTGTTTAACAATGTTTGTGTAGTGCTCAGATAAAAGGCGCAGGGTGAGACTTAAGTGGTTGTTAAAATTGTCAGCCCCAAAGTCATCAGAATTCCGAATGATAACCCGCACTTACAGTGAGAGGAGAATTTGTTTTTTTAGGGAGGCTGATTTTCCCTTTTTAATGACTGGGAAAATGCCCCAAGGGCCACTTGCACTTTGGGATATTTTTATTACCAGCATCCTCGATTTTATTAATTTATTATTATTTAAATTTATTTGACAGAGAGACATCACAAGTAGGCAAAGAGGCAGGCAGAGGGGGAGGGGAAGCGGGCTCCCCACAGAGCGGAGAGCCCGATGCGGGACTGGATCCCAGGACCCTGAGATCAGGACCTGAGCCGAAGGCAGAGGCCTAACCCACTGAGCCACCCAGGCGCCCCTAATTTATTATTATTATTATTATTACTTTTACTCCAAGAACTGAGTCTCTGAACTAGCAGAAGAAGCTCAGAATGGCCTGAGTTGGAAAGTCAGGATAAGGAGCTTTCACAAACCCAGAGTCACAGAGCGATGTACAATCATGGAAACTGGGGCCCGGTGGAACGGGGTGCCGGGGGAAGAGGGAGCGGTGGGGGAGAACCACTTTGCCAGGGCACATGAGCTGGGATCAGCTCTGAAATCAGGACTTGGTTTTTTCACTCTTGGCCGTGTTCTTTCCCTTAATGGTTCCTTGACTGCGCTACTGAGCTCTCGCGAGACCACTTCTGGGGACCCCTTTAACAGGTGGATTAACCGAGGAAGAGATGACCACACAAAAACTCAAGGCGAGCATCCAGAATGCCTAATCTTTGCTCTACATCCTCTCTGCTTCTCAGAAACCTTGGAGCCTATTTCGTATTCCACTAGACTAAAATCCAGTCTAAGGTTTACAACCGTCTAGCTACATAGGAGAAGTGTTCTGGGTCGTGGCTGGGAGGCGGCCTGAGTCCCCCCATCACATCCTGAAGGTGGTGGGAGTGACGAGGTGGGGTCCGATCCTGCCGTCACTGCTTACGGGCTCTGAGGCCAGGGGACAGGAATCACGCTAGGCCTCATCCATAAAATGGGGATAATAATAAAGAAGCTTGCCTTTTCAGGTTGTGAGAACAAAATTAAATAATCCATGTCCAGTTAATATCTATGAATTAAATAAAAAATGTAAAAAAAATCTATGCTTAGCACAGTGCTGGGCTCCCGGGAGGCCGTCAATCAATGATACCTTCTTTCCTGATTGTTGCTTTGGTCCTCATTACCTTTGGGCAGGTCGCTGCGCCTCCCCATTCCCTTCCTGCAACCATACCCCCTCCCCCTTGTAAAATGGGTCTACTACCTCCTTGAAGGGATTATTTGAGGAAGAAATGAGATAATATACCCACACTTCTCCACAGGGTGTCTGACACGTAATAAATCTGAAATAAATGGCAAGTGTAATATTTACCTAGGATATTTACCTGTAATAAACAGAAAATAAATGGTGGGAATAATATTGACTTTGTAGAACTCGTTTCTTTCCGCATGCCTCGGGACCTTCTAGAAGCGCGCGACTGTGATGCCTCCAGCGGTGTTCTAATTGTAGGTGTGTTAAAATTGCAAAGTCTGCAGATTTGAATTCATAAACTTGGGGTGGGACCCAGGAACCCCCATTTGTGACCCGTCTGTCAGGGGATAGGGAAGCTGGTGACCCCGGACATGCACTCGTGCACCCGAGAACAGTCAGGAACTCACTGATGGGTATGTGCCTGCATCAAGTAGTTACCGGTGCCTGCTGGGTTCCAGGCACCGCAGAGGCACGAGTCCCACAGAACCGACGGGGATGATACGTGGCCACTCTGTTGCTGAGCCATCGGGCTCTGTTTCTAGCTGTGAAAATTTCCCCCTCACCCTTCGCTCCAATGCCACATTGCAGGTGTCTGCCGCTGGTTGGCTACAAGCATCTACTTCTGGTGGTTCCTTTAAGGAGTTCGGCCAGAGAGGGCAATAATTAACTTTCTTGAAAATGGCTCAGTCAGTGCCTAGAACCTCAGACCCCTCTGTAATGGGACCTCTGCCCCCCTCTCCCATTGTGGGCCGGTCTCCGTGGCCCCACTGTCAGAGCTTTCAAAGACCATTTGGAATTACTTAGCCCCAGGGTCACTGGGCCTCCCTCCAGCCCACTGAGATGTCCGACTTCGCCATTTTCCTGTTTCAGCTCCACTTGGTTTCTTCATTCATAATAGCAACCAAATGTCCCCCAGGCCTCAAAGGGCCTCTGCACTCTCCTGGGGACGGGTCTCTCTAGGTTAACTCCTGGCCCTACAGAATAACCTCTTATTGCCAGCCCACCTAATTGACTTTGCCAGACTTGGCCCCTTTTCCAGTCCTTGCTGGGTCGTGCACAAGCTGACAGCATCCATGGCCTCTGCTCAGGTTAGCAGATATAACTGGGTCTAGAGCCCCCCCACCCCCCGCCCAAGAATCCAGAACCCTGGTTGCCCCAGCAAAGAAGCTCCAGGGGGAGCCCTCCTACGGGAGCCACAAAGGGAAAATGAACTTGAACAACGTCTTTTGCACTTGGCCACACTTATGAAAGAACTCTGCATCACTATCAATGTCGAAAATATTATGGAAAAATTTTGGACATGCACAGATGTAGAAAGGACAGACAGCATTAAAAACCACCATGATTTCACTCAGCTTTAAGATAGCCATTTGGAGGTGGGAGGTTAAAAAAAAAAAAAAAGTCCAGGAGCCTGGGTGGCTCAGTGGGTTAAAGCCTCTGCCTTCAGCTCAGGTCATGATCCCAGGGTCCTGGGATGTAGCCCCACATCCATCGGGTTCTCTGCTCAGCAGGGAGCCTGTTTCCCCCCCACCCCCATCTGCCTCTCTGCCTCCTTGTGATCTCTGTCTGTCAAATAAATAAATAAAATCTTAAAAAAAAAGTCCAAACCCTCCCAAATTCTGTAATCCCACCCCTCACTATTAACATTTGATGTATACACAACACGTTTCTAAAACTGAAGTAGGATCAGGGCGCCTGGGGGGCCCAGTCGGTTAAGCGTCTGCCTTCAGCTTAGGTCGTGATCCCAGGGTCCTTGGGATCAGGTCCTGGGATCGAGTCCCTTATCGGGCTCCCTGATCGGCTGAGAGCCTGCTTCTCCCTCTCCCTCTCCCTCTGCATCTCACCCTGCTCGTGCTCTCTCACTCACTCCCTCTCTCTCTCAAATAAATCAAGTCTTTAAAAATAAAATAAATAACATTGGTGTATAATCTACATAAAACATACATGTCAGGTGAAAAACCTAATGATGTGAAATTTGTGCATACCTTGAAATGATCATCGCGGCAAGTCCAGTTACCATCCGTCACCATACGGAGTCACACAAACTCCTCTTCTAACGTTCGAGATCCACCCTTGTCGCGACTTTCCAACAGGCCAAACAAGGTGATTGACTCGAGCCTCCGTGCTGTACAGGACGTCCCCGTGACTTAATTATTTTTTTAAAGATTTTATTTATTTATTTGACAGACAGAGATCACAAGTAGGCAGAGAGGCAGGCAGAGAGAGGGGGGAAGCAGGCTCCCTGCAGAGCAGAGAGCCCGATGCGGGGCTCGATCCCAGGACCCTGAGATCATGACCTGAGCCAAGGCAGAGGCTTAACCCACTGAGCCACCCAGGTGCCCCTATTTTTTTTTTTTTTAATAAGTAGAAGTTTGCACTCTTCTTGGCCCCTTCACCGGGTTGGCCCACCCTCCTCTCCCCAGCCCTCTGAGAGCCACCGAACTTTTCTCTGTATCTGCAAGTTTAGTTTTGTTCATTTGTTTCAGTTTTAAATTCCATGCGTAAGGGAAACCATACACACGCCGTCTTCTTCCCGGCTATGTAATTCACACAAGCAGACACGCGCACGTGGAGAAGATAGGATCGTAAAGATACTTACTACTTTAAGTCTGTTTCTCTGGCTTAAAATCGGATTTTTAGTGACTACATACTATTCCCCCTACAGATGAAATGCAGTTTTACCAATCTCCTACTTTGATACGTCTAAGCTCTTAACTCTTTTTCTTGGGACCCATTTCACGACTGTGGACATGCTTACACAGAGTTATCCACATTCCTGGCTATTGCCTGGGGGAACTTTGTAGAAGGGTAACAGCCATGCATGCATTTTGAAAATAAACTGCAACTCCAGCTGAGCCGTTTTTCAATGTCGAGGCCCCCTAGAATTGTAAAAGAGACCCACTGTTTTGGTTAAGATCAGCTCTCCAAAGCCCCTGAATCAGAAGGCCCCAGAAACTTGGCCTGCATTTCTTGTCATAATACTCCTCCCCGGAGAAAGGGAGAGAGACCTGAAAGAGGGAATGAGAAAGGGGATGGCTGTAGAGGGAGGAGAGGATGACAGGTAGGGGGAGGCAGAAGGGCAGGAAGGGGGGAAGGAGGGAAGATGGGATGCAGGAAAGGGGAAAGGATCACACAGGGGCAGAGAAAGAGAGAATGTGAGTGAGAGGCGGCAGGAAACAGAAAAGGACCAAGAGAAAGGGGACATCACTCTTCTTTACTAGAGAGCTAGAAACTGTGGGGCAGGTGACAGTGACAAGCAGGCAAAAGCATGGTTGTTCGTGTTCGAGACAAGGGATGAGCTCTTGAGGGTCCAGCAACTTTTCACCAAGGTGCTGGAGGCAGGCACCCGGAAGATGCTCTGTGTTTATAAACCCTACGAATGCAAACACAAACACCATCTGGGAGAATAATTTTGCATGAGTGATTTGAGCCCAAAGGCAGACAAGGGGAATTTATTAAAAAAAAAAAAAAAGTAGGTGGTGACCATATTGGGGTTGGTGGGCAGGAATGGAATGAACAGGCTGGTGGCTTAAATTTGTCTACACCCTGGCAGGGAAGGTGACACGGGAAGCCAGACCGAAATAGGCAAGCCTCATCCCCCTGCAGCTCCCTTGTCCTGCGGGGCTGCTGGTGGCCCTCAGCCCTCCGCCCTGAAAGCCAGCCCCTCCGCCCAAAACACAGAGTGGCTCTGACTCTGCCCGGTCTCCGAGAGACCATTTAAGGCTTTGAAGAGCTCTTGCTCTGAAATGCAAGTCCAGTGACACTCCCGTGCCAAGAGCGGATGAGCATGTTTTGTTCCTGGGACATCTGCTATCTCCCACTGGAATGCAAGAGCTGTCTGAGCCTTCCAGATCCTCACCCCTGCCTCTCCATTTTCTCCCTCCCTCCCCTTCCTCCATTTCTGTCCCCAAGCAGCTGAAGTGACCCTGAGCAGAACTTGACCCCACACGATTGCCCAGGAAACCAGCCCCACCAATGCCCTTTTCTGTTTGTTTTTTTGTTGGTTGGTTTGGCATTTTCTCCTTCTTTTAAATGCATGGTGATTAGTGATCAAAAACCCGTCCTTTAAAAACGCTTCAGCAAGTTAGCCGAATAATAAAAATGCAAAGCAAAGAGCAGTTTGGAGCGGGAGGTACGTTTGCAATGTAAAAGGAGGCAGAACAGAAAGAGATACACGAAACACAAACTTGGAGACCAGCAGCTGGGAATGGGGGGAAGCGGAGGAGCCCTGGTCTGCTTGTCCTTGCACACTGTCCTCTTTCCCTGTATGAGTTTTTTTTTTTATCATGTGCATTTATTTTTTTAAAGCCTTGATTTATTAATTAATGTTTTAAAAGGCGGATGGATCAGGTTCCAATCCTGCTATATCCACTAGCTGGGAGAGAATGGAAACATGACTCTGGGAGCCCTTGGCTGTGAAATGGGGCGACTGTATCGAAGTCCTGGTGAGAGTTGTTGCAAAGAACAGATGAGTTCGTGGGGGCACCTGGGTGGCTCAGCCGTTAAGCATCTGCCTTCTGCTCAGATCCTGATCCCAGCATCCTGGGATCGAGCCCCGCTCCCCCACCGTGGGGTTCCCTGCTCAGTGGGGAGTCGGCTTCTCCCTCTGCCTCTGCCCCTCCCCTGCCCGCTCATGATCTCTCTCCCTCTCGCTCTTGCTCTCAAATAAACAAATACAATCTTTAAAAAAAATAAATAAAGATAAAGTCAGTGTGCAAAACTCCTAGCACCAAACCCGGCCCTTCGTCATCAATAAATGTCCGCCATCACCATCACCATCATCATTATCCTCAGTGTTCGTGTCTGTGGCCGTTCTGCTGCCCCCAAAGAACCTGGCTGATTGTTTGTTTCCTGAAAGCCAGGAAGCCCCTTGTGCTATCACCCACTGGCTGTTCTTTGAAGTAGGGCTGCGAGCTCGGCCAGGGAGGGAGGGAGCCATGTGTTACGGTCCCGAAGCATATAGATCTTCCCCCACAGATCATTAGGCCTACGTTTGTCACATTTATTTTAAGGAAACTGGTAGGCAGAGGGTGGGTGAGGTTAATTGCTCTGTAGATCCCAGGCGGCCCTGTTCTCCAGATGGGGGAGGCTGAACAAAGCCTGGAGTGACCCCAGAGGCATGGCCAGGACCCCAGGCCCCAGGCCCGACCGAGCAGAAACAAGACCCAGCCTGGAGAGGGGCAGCCGGGATCTGGGCTCTCACCCCCCACCCCGGGACACCCGCGGGGCTAAGCGGGAACCCCCGAAGGGTTTGGCTGCAATTCCTGCCGAAGCCTGGGAAAGCTCCAGGCTTGATCCCAGCCAGAGGGAGTCCTGCTGGACTCCGGAGGGAGAGGCAATCCCAGGGCCAGGCAAGGGCCCTTGGGTTTGGAACTCTTTTCTGGTCTGAATCATTTCCTAGGGCAGGGAAGAAATGGCGTGGGGCCTTTCGGGGTCTGACCGCTCACCTCGTAGGCGGCAGACGGCTCCCCAGGACAGACTACTGAGGGTGTCTTTTCCTTCCATTGCCAAGGTTCAAACTTTCCACTTTTTGACACACCTACTGTGTGCCCGGCTGCTCAGGGCTGATCTTCCTATGGCTGGGGGATTCTGGGACCCCCCCAACCACCTCTCTAAGTCTCCACGGATTCATCTGCAAAGCAAGGAAAGTAACAGTTCGCACCCTCACAGAACTTTTTGAAGAATTAAAGCACGAAAGCACTTGGTATTAAATGCTAGCCACTATTTGATGACGATGATGAATTTTTCAGACCATGTAAGGGCCAACATCAGTTTTCTCCTGAGAATCATTTCCTATCTCTTAAGTCCTCTATTTTCCGAAAGAGAATACAAAACAATCCATTAAACGGTGTGCCTCAGCCCTTCCAGAAAATAATCAGGAACACACAGCAGCTCCGGATAAATTGGTAGAAAACTCCTGGTATCCAGGAAGAGGCAATCCGTCTACCCGATGTTGATTTTCTGACCACCAAAATACTCCTTTTTACGGACCTCCTCAAGTTCTGTGGATTAACAGCTCCGGCCGGGCACTCGGGCACTCATGGCCCCACCCCGGCAAAGCTCCCCAGGCCCAGAGAAGGTGTGACTTCAGACCTAATGGTAAGGATGGGGGGGCGGGGGCGGAATGCAGGCCTGTGTGTGAAGTGATTGTAACCAGAAACACCTCGGCAGGCATCTCGCTGCTGTCCTGAGCGCCGCTGGCAGGCCGCCGGGCCCCGGAGCCAGGAGCCGGCCAGAGGTGCCCTGGCTCGCCGCTGACCGCCCCTCCTGGGCCCGGACGGCCGATAGCTTATCGGGCCCACTCGGGGGGCGCCCAGTGCTACAACCGGAAACGCGGCCGGAGGCCAGTGGATGCTTGATGGAGCGCTTTGCGCCAGGGCGCGCGCAAGTCCGCGCTTAGGCGGCCGGCGCGGGCCCGCGTCCACGCGGCGACCAGGTAAGGCGTCAGGTGGGTGGGGAGCGACTGACGTGCCTCCACTCTCCGGGCAGTGTTCCCTCTGGGGCTACAAACGGCTGGTATTTTCTGAGAACCAGATGGGTGGGGAGGGACGTGGAGGTGAGAGCTCAAGCACGGATGGCGGGGGTCAGTGCAACCTGGCAGCCCGGGGCTGCAGGGTGGGGATGTTGTGAGGGCGGGGAGAGGAAAGGAGGTGTGCACCCCAAGTTGTCGGGAAGGGTGCGCCTGCGAGGTGTGTGCCTGGCCTCTGATGCGCGTTGTCAATTTCCCAGGCGGGGCTGGACAACTCCTGGGCTCCGGCCAGGAGCGATGTGTGCTCTTGTCCCCTGTGAATTGGGGTTCCTGTGTTTTGGGATGGAGGGGCCTGTAGTGAGAAGCTGACTGCAGTGCATAAGCAAAATGACAAGGATTTGGAGTCTGAAGCCCTGAATTTGACTCCAGACGCTGCAGTTTTTACTGTGCCCACTTGGGCCAGTGGCTTAACTTCTCTGGGCCCACCCTCCTCATCTTGCAGGGAAAAATGTTAATAGTAAGTGGGTTGTTGCGGTTTAGTAAGGTGATCCTTTGAAAGATCATTTTGAAAATAGGAAGAGCCTTATTTTGGGTGTTCTCTTCTTAGAAGATTCTGGCACTGGCTGGAGGGAGCCAGCCAGCAGCCCAGCTGTTTGGGGTGTGCCTTCCCCTGGAAGGGGACCCAGATGGGATCAAGCAAGTTGGACCACAGCCTGCTTCTGCCCTGAGCAGGTGTCCCCAGTCCGGGGGAAGGACGTTTGGGGGGAAGAGAGACCGAGTCCTCGAACTGCAGAAAGGCTTGGCAGACACCAGCCAAGTGTGCCTCCAAGGCCTCTAACTCCAGCACCCCAAAACAGTTGCTCGGGACTGGGCTCTGGGAGATGCGGTCAGATCCCGGCCCCCAGGAAGGCCTCTTCAGGGCGCGCCCTCGCGCTGGTCCAGCGCGCTCCCAGCGCTCTTCCAGTTCACTCGGGACAGCCGGGGACCCGCGGGCAGACGCGCAGACAGACAGACGCCGCGGTGCCGGGAGGTCTCCGGCTGCGCCCGGGTCTGCGAATCAGAGGAGGGGCGTACTCCTCTCTTCCTCTCCCCCTGCTCTGCTCGCCCGGGAGCACTGAGGGGGCTCGGACTCGTCCGCTTTCAGGCCCCTAGCCCCTTTCTAAGGCCCTGCTCAGGGTTTGCTCTCCATCTTTCTGCTTTAAGCAGGGGACCTTCACCTGTCCAGGGACTCCAGGAAATGAGAAGCAAAATCGACTACCGCAGTGCGTTCTTTCTTTGGGGCGGAGAGGGCCTTTTTTTTTTTTTTTTTTTTTTTCTTTAATGAGCTTCTCAAAATGACTACATTGCCCGAAAGGTTAAGAAGCCCTCTTCCCCACCAGGACCTTAGAGCCTTATCCTTGGCACCAGGTTGAGCATTCCAGATTGGGTGTTCTCCTCCATCTGCCCTCAAGACCGCTGACTGTGAAAGACAGCACATCAGTGTGTAGACATCTCAGAAATGTCCGTTCCAAAAGCTTAAAGGGAAACTGAGGCCCCAAGGAAGGGCTGCCACTGCATCAAGGTCAAGACAACTAGTTAGAGGCCGAAAACCAAGCTCAGGTTCCTTGGCTCTTAATCTAATGCTGGTAAGAATCCCCAAGTATCATGAGTCCAAAATGGAGCCCAAATCGACATCCACAACGCCCTAGCTTAAGGCGCTGGCTTCTGGTCATTGTTTCAAAAATGACACACGCGAGGCTGGTTTGAAGGACCGAAATTTGTACAGAGCCTGCAGCTGCCAGCAACCTGGGGAGGTAAGAGGCCCTGCTTTGCTCTTTCCTTAATTAGGGGGCCTTTAACCTTTTGGATGACAAGGTATCCACAGAGAAGCTGATGAAAACTATGAATTTTCTCCAGAAAAGTACACCAACGTTCACGATTTCGTGAAAACCATCCAGGGCTCTGCGGACCTCTGACGCCCATCCATGTAGGTCACGCTAAAGCCACTTCACTTTAGCGGGAAGGAAGATCGCAACCCGGGGCAGAGAGGCTGATTTGGGGAACGCCCTTGAGAACCGCATCTCTGGAAGAGACTTGTCCCCAGGAGTGTGTGGGAGTCTCATCCGCACACGGGTGCGCGCGCGCGCGCGCGCGCACTGGCGCACAGTCCATCCGCAGACCCACACAGGCACACCTCGCCGTTATTGGCGTGGCCTCGCAGAGCCCGGGCGACGCATCCACAGGCGAGCTGCGGGGTAGCCCGGAGAAAAGTTCAAGTCGCCAGCCCACGCTTAGCTGAAATGGTCTTTAACACCCCAGCCCCTTTAGCCCCATTGTTTATCCATCCGAGCGACTCCCCTTGCCCGGCCCACTCCCACCCCCACTTTTCCGAGGTCGACTATAAAAATAAACTATTTTTCCTTGTTAATAAATCTCCGCCCGGCGCCCTCTTTTAAAGAACTTAAAAAAAAAAAAAATCACTGCGCCCCGCGCGAGCGGGCAGAGAGATTAATCTCGAAGCAGGATTTATGTGGCGCGGGCATCCTCAAACAATTGGAGTCATAAAGTGAAATGAGATTCGGAGGCGGGTGGGGGAGGGGGAGGACCTCGGGAACCACAAACACATTTGTGTAGCTAAACAATGTGGAAACTCTTAAAGACCCTTTTCTGCAGACATCTTGCAGCAACGGCGCTTCCCTGTCAGCCCGCGGGAAAGGGAGAGAGATATATTAACTGAAGACACAATCTAAAATTACTTAGGGGTTTTAAACATGAGGGCAATGGGGGCGGGGGCGCTGATAAACTGTTATCCATATTTCCTTCTCTCAGTGTATTATTTCCAAGATATTTCACCCCCATCCCGTCACAATGCCCCCTCCCTCCCCACCCCTTCTTTTCGATCTCCATTCATTACGCTGACTAGCGTGCAGTGGCCAAAGCCTGGCGGGACCGGAGATCCGCGGGCAGGATCTTGGTTTGCGCCAACGCGCGCGGCGCAACTGTGCCAGTGCGTAAAGATGCGGGTGGGGCGCACAGCGCGATGGCGCAGGGGCTTAAGTCACATCTGCCTCTGGATGACCTTTCTCAGGACCCTTTTCGTTGTAACCTGCGGCCGCTCTAGGTTCTTGGGGGCTTTAGGAATTCCGAGCAGTATTTTTATGCGAGGCATTGGGCAGGAAAGCAGAAACCCCTTTTCTTCTGCCTCAAGAGAGAGCGCGCGAACACAGCAGCCTAGGATGTGAGGGGTCCCAGCCCTGATCCAGAAGTTTAGGAGCTGGTTACAGCCTCCTTCAAGCGTTTGGGCTTAGTCTGGCTGGACTGCTTGGCTCCAGATACAGAGCGAGGGGTGAAGCAGATCCTCGGTGAGGTTTTTTAAAAATCTGGAGAAAAATGGAGGCCACGGGCTCAGCATTCGTCAAACCCTGGATGTGGCATCTAGAGCAGGGGACTCACACAGTCATGAAATCCCTGCATGAACTAAGTGGTCTGAGTTAGCGTATTTGAGCTCTTGGTTGGTCATCTGTAAAATGGGGGTATGACAGTGTCTACCCCTAATGATTCTTGGGGAGTCAATGAACATAAAGCCTGATGAAAGGCATAGGTGGTCCCTGAGTGTCAGATGTTTCTGTGGTTATCACTTATTATGACTGAGTCGTGAGAGCCTGGCAGGGACCACAAGACTGCCCCATTACTCTACAGGGGAGACGCGGGCCAGAGAGAGACTTTCCGTGTCCCAGAGGGGGATTATGATACCGTTAAGACTGAAAGCCTGATTTCTGGATTCATCCATTGATTTCATAAATATTCCATTGTTTTCAGGCTCCGTCCTGGGCCCTGGGGACCCAGCTGTGACCAGGACGGTTGCCTGCCCCGCGCAACCCGCCCATCTCTGGGGGAAGATCGGTGTTGAAAATCACAGCGCCTTGTTCGGTGCCAAACTTTCGCCTGCGCGATTCCGTAACGTCTTTCTGGTCACAGCTGGGGTGCTGCAGGCGGAGCCGTGCCCCAGGGGGCACGCAAATGTGGAGGGCACTGAAGGAATGGGGGGGGGAGGCAAGCGCCGAGGAGGACACGGTGGCCGCCGCTCAGCGCCGGCCTGGGACCAGCGGCGCAGCTTTGCCTGGGCCGACGGCTGCGGCTGTCGCCCTTGCGGGGCGGGCGGCCAGAAAAACATTTCCAAACGTGTCTGGGCCCGATTCCGGAGTGTGAGGCAATCCCTCTGGCCCACGCTGCCGGCGGACCCTTTATTTAGGCGCGTTTCAGCCGGGCAGCCCTCGTCAGCGCCACTTATGTCATCTTTTCTGGGTCCGTGCGGGCAAATCTGCTCTGAGCGCACCCAGAGACCCTCCCCTCCGAGGGGCCCCCACTCTGGCTCCTCCGAGAGCAAGGGACTGGCTCCAGGGGGGCTTGGCCCCCACCGCGGGGCTGTTCTCAGTGCCCTACCAGTGTGGCCCAGGGGGACATGCCAGCCCTGATCGCGCATTTTGAAATAAGACAAAACGGAAAACACCACTAAACTTTTTACCGAAATCGTTACAAAGTCCCCCATCCTATGCCTCTGGCATTATATGGGCGGAATGGCCAGTTATCCAGATGTTACACTGAATTGTCCAGAATTTCTTGGATTTGCCAGCTGGTCAAAATCTGCTCTTATGGGGACAACTGTCCGGATTGTATTAGCAAGAGTGAAAAGCTTCATCCCCCAGCCCTGACTCTGAAGGATATACCGGCTCCCCAAATTTCCAGATACTTCTGGTGTTTTTTGTTTTTCCTTTTTGCCAATTTTCCTCCTGCCCCAAAACTGGCATGGAGGGAGGAGAGAGGGGTCTGGTGAGGAGGGTGGTGAGAAGGATGGTCAGCTTGTCTTCTTCTCAAAGCAGGCGTCAAGAAGCTTTCTTGGCTAGGGAAGAGCCTCAAATTCGGGCCCCAGGTTTCCCACACGGAGGCACACATAACCCCTGCCCAGCACCCCAAAGTACACTCAGAAATAGAAAATCAAAATGCTCCTTCTAATCACACAGACACTAGAAATCTAAACTTCCCCCAAATATCCAGATCATTAAGTACATATAGGGGAGGGGAAGCTAAGCCCCAAATGTCTGGATTATTGTCTAATTTTTCAGCCCCATTTGCCCCAAGAAGGTGTGGATACACGTTTTGTTTTGAAAGGTAAGCACAACACAACACAACAAAAAATCCTGTATTTGTGGAGTTGGTTTAAACCCCTCCCCACACTTGGCAGCGGTGTGCCCACTCCAAGCCAGCGGAGGCAGTGGGCAGCAGGGACAGTCGGGCCTGGGGACAATACTGTGGATTTCTTTCAGCTTTGGAAATGTCCATCAGATCTCATCTTCCAGCAGATACCGTTTTGCTGCAGAAGGGGCAATTTCTCACCCTTTCGTTTCCTGGAGAGCGCCTCCAGGAGAGAGTGTTTCTCTGGTATCTTGCTAAGGATAGACGCTCATTTTACACTTACAAAGCCCGGTGAATTCACCCACAAGGTTTCCCCCAACAATCTGGGTATTTGGCAAGGAAACCCCAGCTGGGGGCTGGGGGCTGGGGGGTCAAATAATCCAGGTGGGCTGGGTTTGAATTCCTTTCCCGGTCCTACATTTCCAGGGTGGAGAACTCCCCTTGGCAGCAGGAGGGTCTGAAAATCCAAGCAGGCAAGTCCCCTTCCCCAGACGCTCTCCTCAAGATCTTGGTCGGTTATCGATCGTCCTCTGGTCCTTAGGGACTTTTGTGAGGGCACAGTGATCCCTTGATGTTTACAGTTGGAGGGAGGGGACGAAACAGTGTCCTCCATCAGCACACAAAAAGGAGGGAAGGTTGAGGTGCACGAAGGATCAAAAATCCTCTGCTCTGTTGTCTCCCCAAGGAAGCTTGTGGAACTGTAACCGAGTCACAAGCAAGATATTGGACCCCAGTCACGGTTCCAAAGACTTGGCTTAGGGTGCATTGACCTCCTTCCTCTTGGAGAGGAGACCCAGAGTTTTTATTGTCTCTAACCAATCCTCTCCACCAGCAGTCTCTCACCTACCCTTGGACTCTGATTAAACAGGGATGCCTTGGGGTTGGGTTGGGAATGCAGTTACCCAAATCAAAATCCTTCTGGGGTATGAATGCCTGACCTGAAACTCTGCCTTCCTTTGCTGAGAGGCATTGGGTGAACTATCTAAACTCTCCGAACCTCTTCCTCATCCGTGAACCATGATGATAACCCTCCTTCCCTCCCTCCTAGGGTTGCTAGGAGAAGCAAGCCACGTCTACCCTGAGTTCTCAGCCAGAGGGTTGCAGAGCACAGGCTGGCAGCTGCTTGTCTCAGCCACCCGATGCCAATACATTAAAATACATCCATGTTGTTGGTCTAGTCCAGAAACAGCAGTGAGTAGTGTAGGGTATCTTCCCACCCAGCTGGGAGGGTGGATGTCTGCTTCCCACCCACCTCGACTGCCAGTCTTCAGGTTCTGGGTTCCAATCCAAGCCCTGCCCCTTTCTAGCTTGGTAGCGCCGGGCAAACGCTTCTCCTCTCTGTACCTCCAATGCAGAGAGCGAGAAATGAGTCCTGCCTCCAGGGTCTTTGCGGGGATCAAATAAGCCAGTAGGTGCGCGTGGGCACATGGTAGTGAGATTGAGAGATACAATATCACAACACGTCGTAACAAACACATAAGCACAGCCTAACACAATATACACATCCTAATGGAAGGTAAACGCAGTATAATATCCGATATTACGATGTGTTATATTGTATTATAATTCTAGGCACACGTGTGTGCGCGCTGGGAGGGACTGACTGCCTTAGCCAGGACTTGCTTCGCCATTGCAGTGCCCGTGGGGGACACATGGACTTGCTATCCCCACTTTTCGCCTGGTGGTTGCGGACTGGGGTTTTGCAGCGCGCGGAGAGCCCTTGGCAAAACGCAAGGACTTTCGCTTTCTCCCAGTGGCACTGCTCTGGGCCGGTTGTATCCGGCCCGGGAAGGTTTTAGGAGGCTCCGGGACACTGGGAAACCTTGGTAGGGTCTGGGCGCTGTGCGGCGGTAGCCAGTTACCCGTGGGCTCCAAGGAGACCCTGCGTCCCAGGGAAATCGTGAGGCGCAAGGCGGTGCTGTGTAAACCCACGCAGCTGCTGGAACGCACCGACCCCGCGGAGCAGGAAGTTTTGGGGGACGCAAAGAAAGGACCCGAAAACAGCTACCCTCTCCGCTTTCCCTTCGGCAGGGAGAGCAGCCAGAGCCCGCATGGGAAGCAAGGCAGTTTTTCTTTTACGCGCTGTTTCTCGGGACTTGGGCAGTCCCGAAGGTGTGCAGTCTGACCCACCACCGAGAAACTCTTTTTTTGGAGCCCTTTCTTTGGCTCTGCAAAGGCGTCACACATCACCACGGTTGTTTGCAGCGGCAGAATCATTGGCGCGAACACTAAACACTTGCACACGGAACAATTTGCCCAAAGAATTAAATGCACGTAGAGGTACCAGCGCAACCCACCTAGTTGGCACGTCGAAATTATTTGCACGTTAGTAACCGTTTGCATATGCTGTTTGCACGTTCCGAGCCTCGGATAATTTGCGCATAATTATCTGTAGACAGAATCATCTTTGCGCACACACAGTTATTCGCACGTGCCTTAGCGAGTACACACTTCAGGATATACACGCAAATGCGGGCACGCCGCCGCCTTTGCACTTCTGCACAGCCTTGGCACGCACCCACACGCTCAGACCTGGGGTCTTAAGAGCAGCGTGAGATTAGATCTCCAGTCTAATCGGGAAAGTCCCGGAGTTTAGAGGCAGGGAAAACTCGCACCAGTCCATGTTGGGTCTTCTTCTTCTTCTTTTTTTTTTTTTTTCCATCGTTGTTCTTTTTTCCGGACAGAGGTCCGGAAGCCAGACGATTTTCCTGCTAGGAGAGGTAGCCGGACAAAGGCCAGCCAGAGGGGCACGGGTTTTCAATAGAGGTCCAGGAAAGGTTCCGGGCAGCGCTCTGAGCTCAGAGCTCTCGGCGCGGCCTCCCCTCCTCCCCCGCAGGCCCCAGAGCCAGGTGGGGCCGGGAGGCACCCTCGGCTTGCGCTCAGAGGCCCGCGAGTTGTGTTTATTTTCGAGTTATTCTTGGCCGCCGTCCACGCGATTATTTGGAGCAGCACAGGGACCTTCGGGGAGAGCTGGGGCCTTGGGGGTGGGGTGGGGTCCCTCTGCCAGGCCCCACGAGTTTTATGGCGTCGGAGCTCGGGGGGCGAAATTACAGGCGGAATCAAAATGTGTAAATTATAGGTTTGTGTTGTAAAGAGGCCTACGCGCGCCCGCCGGAGAAAGGCGGTTGTGGGTTCCTAGCGGACCCGAGCCAGCGCCGCGTGCGCCCCTGCGCGCTGGGCGTCTGCGGGCTACGTCCCCAGGCGCAGGCGGCCGGGGCGCGGGGAGACAGGGCCGCGACGCAGGCCTGGGACTCTGTCCCACAACGTGTCGCCTCGCCGGCCGGAGAGAAACGGACCAGGCCGGATGACCAGCAGCCAGGACTGAGGGAGCTGGGACGGCTGTCGCCCTCCGGCTGTCACCGGGGCGATGGCCTCTGAGCTGCAGCTCGCTGGTGAGGTTTCCTCGAAAATGCCTTTCTGTGCCCAGCCGCGAGAGGCGTGGGAAGCTCGTTTAAGGGTTGAGGTGTCTCTGCCACCACAAAAGCGGGTGGGAGCTGCCCGCTGGAAAGAATTTCAGAAACATCACCGTCCGAAGCTCTCCTGACAATTTTCCATCATTTGGTTTCTCCTGGGTCTTTTCCACTTTCTCTTCTGCCTTATCTCTTCTTGCGCCCCCCCCCCCCCATCATCAGGTTTTCCTGTACCGCAGCTTCCTTTCCCCTCTCCCCTTCCGGGCCAGCCTGCCTGCCTGCCTGTCTTCCCTCTTCCTTCTTCCTTCCCTCCTGGATTCCCTCTCTCCCATTAGATGCTCAATTTTCTTTCTTCTTTCCCTCTTTGTCTGCTCACAGTAGCAGGATCTCAACCCCACCCCCACCCCCGCCCTTTCTGGTGTCTTTCCCCTTATTTACACTATTTTGCATCCCCTCCCCCCACCTTTGTTTTCCTCACACCCTCCTCTTCTGCCCTCCCTCCTTCCTCCTTCCTTTCTACTCTAACCCTCCACTTCGGGACTTTGAATGTGCTGCTGTTGAGCTTAAACGTTCTTGACCGTGGAAGAACCAACGGCAGCAGGTCGCCTTGGTCGGGAGAAAATCAGAAAGGGGAAGAGGACATTTTAAGAACCATCCAGAAATCCTGCATCGGGTTAGCACCGCCCTTCCAGGACCCCCACGTGTTGGACAGGAGGAAGGGCTGGAAGACTACTGGAAGGTTCAAAAGTTCCGTAGTCAACGGGACCATCCACTGGGATGGGAGGCAAAGCCAGTGACCACCCCGTCCACCCCGGGTGTTACTGCCCCCGTGTGTGTATCAGGCTCTGTGCAGGTCTCCTGCCCGTTTGATTCCCACCTTTGTTCTGAGGGTCCAGGAGAAAACCTTGCCAACAGTTAGCAAGGATTTCAAGAAGACAAACAAACCATCCAATGTTAAAATCCTTCCTAAGACCACGTAGCTCCCTTCCTGGATGACAGATTTCTATTCCCCACCCCCGTGAGCCCACGCCTCCCCCTTCCCAACAGCTGTTCATCCATTGTTATATTTATTAGGTAAATAGGAATCCCATAAATACACCTGAATGAAAAGCGTCATGTTCCATAATTTGCCATTCAGAGCCACCAACATTCATCTTCCAACCGGTTCACTTCTTTGGTTTGACAAAGAGGGTAGGAATTCCACACTCTTAACCCCTTTTCCTAAGTGATGAGAATATTAACATGTGACCACGCTGCCCCCATAAGTAGCCTCCACCCCCATCTACTTTCCCAAAGCTTCCTTATTAATAAGAGGTCATTTCCTCCCTAGGCCTTAAACCCTGCCTGCAGTGCAGACCAGACAGGGAGAAAATGTTGACGTTTCTGAATTTCTGAGCCCCTGGCAATGCCGGGTGATCTTAGCCTCTGACGGGAGTGGGGGTGTGTGTGGGGGGGAGCAGAGGGCAGAGGCTGGCTGGGGACCCATGTGGGGCACCTATGCTTCTAGAAGCGGGAGAAACAGGTGTGCCTGTATGGAAATCAGGGAGGGGCCTTCAGGAAAGAAATACCAGTAGCACACAGTTCATTTCCCAGAGCATTTGCTCTTTATGTCTGGCTTTCTGGAATGACCCAAGCAGCTGGCTGATGAGCCCTATTTCTTTAAGTCCTGATTGCCTGTTTGTTTGTTTTTTTTTTTTTAAGGATTTTATTTATTTATTTGACAGACAGAGGTCACAAGTAGGCAGAGAAGCAGGCAGAGAGAGGAAGGGAAGCAGGCTCCCCGCTGAGCAGAGAGCCTGATGCAGGGCTGATCCCAGGACTCTGGGATCATGACCTGAGCCGAAGGCAGAGGCTTTAACCCACTGAGCCACCGAGGCGCCCCAATTGCCTGGTTTTCTTAAAGCTTAGAAACCAGTAAGATTGGTAAAGATGAACGTATTTAATTACCACACGGTCAGGCACTCTGAGAAGTCATGAGTAGGGAGAAGGTGGATGGTTGCAGCCAACGTGGAGAGGAGGGATCTGAGAGAGCCGCCTGAAGCAGGAGAACAGGACACTTTAACCCAGCAGTTCCACCCCTCCGGGCCCGATACCGGCTCTAGAGATGTAATTAATAATCCTTCATATGCAAAATGACAGGTTTGTAAAGATAGTCAATGCAGCACTGCTTTGATAGCAAAGAAATTTGATAGATTGATCGGTTTTAATGGGGTTCTGACTTAGATGAACTATGGTAAAAGGAAGAGTTAAATGCGGTGCGTGTGTAGAGAAGACGGCGGTGGGGGGGGGTTGTCTGTATGGGTGAGAAGAGATCTCTGAGATATAAGTAGAAAAAAAAAAGTGAAGGGCAGATCGGTTTATACAGTGTGTTCCTGTTTGTGAGAGGAAATGCAATCGCGTGTGCTAACGTGTAGGCGGGTATAGGAGATACTGACCCTGCCTCCATTCTTACTTCTGGAGCCTAACTAGATGGGCAGGAGAGGGAGATTTCCTTTTACTCTATAGTCTTTTGTACTTTGGCTGTTGTTTTGCCCTTTGCATGTCTGGCCTTTGCCAGGAGTGGGGGTTTTTTGTTGTTGTTGTTTTGCTTTTTTTTTTTAGATTTTATTTTTAAGTAATCTCTACACCCAACATGGGGCTCGAACTCACAACCCTGAGATTAAGAGAGGCACACTTTACAGACTGAGCCAGCCAGGCGCCCGGAAGCAATTTTTTTTTAAAGATTTCATTTATTTATTTATTTTAATTTTACTTATTTATTTGACAGAGAGAGATCACAAGTAGGCAGAGCAGGGCAGTGGGAGGCAGGCTCCCCACTGAGCAGAGAGCCTGATGCAGGGCTCCATCCCAGGACCCTGAGATCATGACCTGAGCCGAAGGCAGAGGCTTAACCCATTGAGCCACCCAGGTGCCCCCAGGCGCCTTTTCTAAAAAAAAGATTTATCTAATATTCTTTCTTAACAGCACCCCAGCCCTGTCACCCCCTTCCCTGCTTCCTTAGCTTCAGCATAGTAGTCCCCATCTGATGAACACTCACCATGGACAGAGTCCTTTAAAAACTTCTCATTTCAGGGCTGGCATCTGCCTTTGGCTCAGGTTCATGATCCCAGGACCCTGGGATCAAGCCTTGGGATGGAGTCCTGCCTTTGGATCCCTGCTCCTGTGCCCCTCCCCCCTGCTCATGTTCTCTCTCCCTGTCTCTCTCAAATAATACACAATTTTTTAAAAAACCATCTCGTTTCATCTCCACATCAGTTGTGTCAAAGAAACATCCTTTGCCCCATTTCACAGATGGTTAAACTGAGGCTCTAGGGGCCAACCTCCTGCCCAGAGTCACATACTTACTAGGATGCTCTCAAATCCAGATCCTCTGTTTCTGAAGCCTGATAACTGTGCTTGAATTGATCCCTGTTTCGGCTTCCTTCTCCTCTTCCACTTTTTTTCCTTTTCCCAACTGCTGGACCCCTCGCCAACGCCTTCATTTCCACCCTACCTCCCACTACTCACAATCAGTAAATGAAAATAAAATGCTTGCAAGAGGACAGCTAAGTCCAGACCAACGTGAATCAACAAGTTCTACTGCAGATTCAAAGACAATTGGCTAGAACCCACGGTGGCAATGAGGTAGACTTGACGGAGACAGAAGTAAGTCAGGCACACCCCTTAGCTGTTCACAGGAAACCCACCCATGGACTCGGGCTTCGAAAGGATTTGGTTCTGAGCCTGCCCTTCTCCCCTGCAGTTCCCATAAATCCTAGCAGGCCTCCATTCCCGGAGCCGGGCGCTAAGCCCTGAAAGGTAATGGGGTGTGAGAATATGGCTTCGAAAATTGCTTGGTTAAGATCCGGATGTGGGGCTAAGATTCCTGTGGGGATCCCTTAAACATAGGAGCTGGGGCTGTTACCAAAATTCCTCTTATCTGAGGATTGGGCTTCTGCCTGTGATGCCTTCAAACTTCAAATGCATTCCTTCACTACCAGAGCGACACCCCAAGAAGATGCCAGGAATCCTATTTTTTTAGCAGATGGGACTAACTCACAGCCAGTTCAGCAAATAGCTCTTGAGAGCCCAAGATGTCCAAGACGCCGCACACTCAAGATGTGGGAGCATGTGTTACTCTCACACACGCTTGTATACTGTACGCTTGAAATTTCAACTCTTTAAAAAGTTATATAAGGGGGGGGGGGCGCCTGGGTGGCTCAGTCCGTTGAGCGCCCGATTCTTGGTTTTGGCTCAGGTCACGATCTCTGGGGCCTGAGATCAAGCCCTGTATGGTGCTCAGTGCGGAGTCTGCTTGTCCCTCTCCCTCTGCTCCTCCCCTTTCTCGCTCTCTCTTTCTCTCTCCCTCCAATAAATAAATAAAATCTTAAAAACAGTTACAGAATGAAACTATGTCTCCTGCTCCGTCCCTCCCCCCACAGCCCAGTTTCCTTCTTCCCAGGCAGTTCTCGCTGTGATCTCTCTCTTGTCTATTTTCTGGATACAATCTATGCACAGTTAATGTCTTCTGATTTGAATGGTAACTTTCCCTACTCAATATATCGCCTCGGCAGAGCAGGTAAGGGCCCAGGTGCCTGGATCCACATCCTGAGCCATGACCTTTTTAGGTCTGTGTCCTTGGGCAAGTTCCTGAACTTCTCTCCCTGGGTTTTCCCATCTTTAAAATAGGATGGATACTAGTGCCTGCCTTAAAGGTTTCCTATGAGGATCAAATGTGACCAAACATGCCAAGCACCAAGGATTTGTCCTGGCACCCAGAAAACATGCAATGACTATCAGCTTTTAATGTTAGCTGTCATTTTTTAAGAAATTTTTTAAGGTTTTATTTATTCATTTAACAGAGAGGGAGAGCAGCAGGCAGAGTGGGAGAGAGAAGCAAGCTCTCTGTTGAGCCAGGAGCCCGATGCGGGACTCGATCCCAGGACACTAGGATCACGACCTGAGCCGAAGGCAGCCGCTTAACAAACTGAGCCACCCAGGTGTCCCAATGTTAGCTATTATTATCAAAATTAATAATAAATAAGCATGCTCTATCCACTCTGTGTTGCCATCCCATTCTCCTTTGCTGGGTTCCTTCTTGACGTTGGTCATGCTGTCTTAGCCCATTGCTAAAAAAATAACTGAGGAATGATTTTTATGGAAGAAACTTACAACTTGGAACATTTGGAAATAGAAGGAGAAAGAGGCTTAAATCTGCTAATCCTGGCTTCCTCCAAATGGAGAGATGGGGTAATGTTGTACACAGAAGAGCTGGTATTTCTGTTACTGCTGTGTGTGTGTGTGTGTGTGTGTGTGTGTGTGTGTGTGATATCGGCAGTTGAAGCAAATGCCTAAACCCAGAATCTGGCCCCTCTGAATGTGGGCCGACCTCAAGGAGGAAGGAAGTTTGCATTAAACTTGAAAATGTTTGTGGTCATATTAAAAAGTAGGGTGGCATTTACAAATTTAAGGCTATTGCACAAGCTATAAAAGGTCTATTGACTTTTGAAATGAACTTTTCTGGCTAAAAACCCATTCCCTTTCCTACTGTGTGTTGGAGCATTGTTTACTTAAATTAATCCTATCTTTGCATAAAGTATTGGTGTGGCCTTGGAAAAGGTATTTTCTCTACATTCCTTTGAGAGACCTTGCAGGTTGGCAAAGGAGGGAGAGGTGCGCGGTTCAGAGAGTGGGTGAAGGTCTCTATACCTTACGGAGACAACCTTGATCACTGGGTGGGTTCTTCCCTAGAGATGTGTCTTGAAAATGACTCCCTAGTTCTTTGCAAAGATCATCTTACAGTTGGACAGTAAATGATGCTTTTCTTTTTTGGTCATTAGCAAGTAAAATCCACGCCTCCTCCCCACGAGGAAAGAAGCCAAAGAATAGGAGGATAGCAAGCAGAATGACAAACATGCTGAGTGCGAGGTTCTCATAGCAACATAAACAGAGAATTTGGGGACCCCTTCTTTACACTTGGAAAAAATTCTGTAAAGACAGAAGAGTGCACTGACTATCGCCTCTAATGCCCGTGTGCTTCACGCCCAGAAAGAAAACAGAAATTCACCTGTAGTCCTATCGGCTTCAAATCCTTATTTAAATACCAGAAGTAAAATGTTATAAAGCTGAAATGATTTTCCTTTTTCTGATACCATCCTCCTCTCTCTTCCTCTCCTTAAATGGAACCATTATCATAATTTTGGCAAATACCTACAGTTGCATTTTTCTACTTTTATAAAATACACACTTCTCCCAAAGTGATACAAAAATTGAGTTTGTGTTTTTTCTTAATTTGCATGAACCTCAGATTGTGTATAGAGTTCTCCAGTTTGCTTTTTTCCCCCTCCACATGGTATTTCCGACAATTACAGTTCATTAGTATTGCTAAATAGATGCAATATATAATTGCAGGTATCATAAATATATTTTGCTCATCCTAATCACTGCACAGGCATTTATTATATAGTAATAATTGTAGCTAAGGTATGCACAGCACTTTCCAGGTGCCAAGCAGTTTATTTCATGAATTTATTAAGTGAATTTATTTAATGAACTCTCACACTTGTGAGAGAACTGCTATTCTTACCTCATTATTTAGATAAGTAAACTGAGGCATACAGGAGCGCCTGGCTGGCTTAGTTGGTGGAGCATGTGACCCTTGATCTCAGGATTGTGAGTTCCAGCCCCACATTGGGTATAGAGATTACATAAAAACAAAACAAAACAAAAAAACCCCAACCTGGGGCACCTGGATAGCCCAATCATTCAAGCATCTGCTCTTGGTTTCAGCTCAGGTCCTAATCTCAGGATCCTGAGATCCACCCCTGTGTCAGACTCCCTGATAAGCACAGAGCCTGCTAAAATTTCTCTCCTCCTCTCCCTCTGCCCCTCCCTGCCTCATGCGCGTGCACTCTCTTTCTCTCAAATAAATAAATCTTGAAAAAAAAAAACAAAACCTTGAGGCATATAGAGTTAAGTAACTTACCCTGGGGTGCCTAGGTGGCTCGGTGGGTTAAAGCCTCTGCCTTTGGCTCAGGTCATGATCCCGGGGTACTGGAATCGAGCCCCACATCGGGCTCTCTGCTCGACAGGGAGCCTGCTTCCTCCTCTCTCTACCTACCTGTGATCTCTGTCTGTCAAAAAGTAACTTGCCCAAGGTCACTTTCTCTGTTGATGGATATCTGGGTTGTTTCGTTTTTTTTTTTTTTTTTTCCTTCACCATTATAAACAATAATACAGTGAACATCTTTACACCTACTTCTTTAATATATGCTGGTTACTCTTCTCTGTGCAAGAGTTTCTATCAAGTAGAAGACCAAAAGAAGTGCTGACTTAAAGTCTACATTGCAGATTTTACTAACCATTTTCAATGTCCTATTTGCATGTGTGACCTTGGGGGGAGCCTTGACCTTGTCGATCCGATCCTTGGTTTCTTTGTTTGTAAAGTGGGGCCATATAGGCTGGCTTAGGTGGAGAATGAAAGGGATGTACAGGGTACAGCTGGTCGTGGAGTGGTTCCAGGAGTACTCATAGCTGTTAGAGTCATAGCTGTTAGAGTTACTCCTAGCTGTTAGAGTCACTAAGGAGAAATTTACTGTGGCCATGTTGGCCAGACTCTAGTCACGGACACATCGTCCAAAGTTGAGAACCGATTGTGAGGACCGACCAGAAAAACTCTTCTTAGTTGCCGTCTCATTTTATAGGATTGAAAATAAGCCACAGGAACTTCTGTTAAATGTTTCTATCAAACCACATCAAACAACTTGCGGGGTGCAAAATGAAGCAGAGACTTGAAATACGGAACTTGGGACCAGCTGGCGGTTGCTGTGTGACCCTAGGTGGACCACTTGACCTTTCTGTGTGTCTAGTTCTCCAGATCTCATGGGAAAATAATTACACTTTCTCGCCTTACTACGTAAGGCTGCTGTGAATGAACATAGATGGTCAGGTGGGGTGGTGGATTGAGTGAATCCTTTTTGAATTATTGAAGATAAAAGATTTGGCATATATTTATTTTTTTAAAGCTTTTTAAAATTTATTTGAGAGAGAGAGAAAGCATGAACAGGAGGAGGGGTAGAGAGAGAGGGAGAAGCAGACTCCCTGCTAAGCAGGGAGCCCAACAAGGGCTTAATCTCAGGATTCCAAGACCCTGGGATCATGACCCGAGCGGAAGGCAGATGCCCAACCGACTGAGCCACCCATGTGCCCCAGATCTGGCGAATATTTAAAGATGTTTTCTGTACTTTAGATTTGGCTGGGCACCCAGAAGCCATTTTTCTGCTGCGTACACATCTAAAACATTCCAGAAAATTCTATCTTAACTTTTGAAATTGGTTTTCCTTCAGAGATAAAGAGAACACTGTATACGGATGTGTTATGGGATTTTTCTTGTTACTGTGCCAACTTCTGGTTCATGAAAATATTAAAGCTTTCTTTCCCTACATAAACTGAGGCAGCAGAAAGAGGGGAGGGAGGGGAAAATACACATCAAACAGTTGTTTTGCAAACACTTGGTTACTTGATGGAATTCAATTCCTTGTCTTCCAAAACCTCCTGGTTGACCAAATTCGGTCTATCTGCCCCCACTGCCAAGATGTTAACCAGCCCCCCAACTAGTTGTGTTTAAGATTTCTTCCATCAGTTATCAGCTAAACTCAGCTTCTTTTTATGTCAAAAATAGCTCACTGGTAGCTTGAGTAAAGCCAGGTGGCATCTCTTCAAACTGGTTTGTCTGAGTCTTGGAGCCACAGGAAATGCTCCGGTCCTGTGCCTGGTTGAGACCTCATTGATGTCAGTTGGAATGGGGCCATTTTCATTTGCTAATAAAGCCCCAGAATCCACGGTGAGGAACCGATGAAAGATGCTGGCTGCTGCGGGTTGCTCGGAAACAATACAATGTATCCTCTGGGGAAGGGAGAGGGGCAGAAGGAAGCTGAACCAGTCATCCAGACCTCTCTGGCAGCCCAGTCCTGATGGTATCCTGGTGACCCCACTCCTCCACAGGCTGATGGTGTGGGGAAAATTGGGCTCAAAAGAGACAGGGGGTGGGTAGGGAGACAGAGAGGGATTGGAAGCGAGGAGGATGATGGAATAGCTGTGTTTTATTTGTGTATATCATCCAGGAGAAGACTGGAGAATGGCTATCACTCCAATATAGAAGAGAGAGTTGGTGTTCCCTGGGGTGGAAAGTTCTAGTGCAGCATCGGTGGTGTGTAGGGTGGCTGTGTCGCGTCGGGCAGAAGTAGGGCCTTGTTACTGTTGTGTGGTGGGCATTAAATATGTTTTCAGGAGCTGCGTGTCCGGGAGTGGCTATGGTGGCTTTGTGATGTGTTTGTATGGAGTCATGTATTATGGAAGTCACTCCTTCCCCAAATTCAGTCTTGGTCAATGTGGGATTTTTGCCATCCGCAAGCCCTGCCTGCTCAGTTTTCTTTTTTCCACTCACCTCTCTAAGCCTGAATATCCATTTTGGGCTCATTCTAAGCAATCGTGAGTTTGATGGGTGAGTTTACTTTTCCATAATAATCATAAAAATGAATATATAAGAATTAACCTTGTTTTCTAAAGTTCACCTTGTCTCACCTAAAATCATCTCGAGAATGGCCACGTTCGGGTACGCATTTTAGGGTGATGGTGAAAAACACAGGGTTGGGCGTCAGCCAGACCAGACTGACCCTGGCTTTCACACGGAGCAGCCTTGAGCCTCAGGCTTCCTATCAGTAGAATGGAGCTATTCGTGCCATTTATTTTTTTAAAGATTTTATTTATTTATTTGAGGGGGCATGCTCACAAGCAGGGGGAGGGGCAGAGGGAGAAGCAGACGCCCCACTGAGCAGGGAGCCTTGACGTGGGGCTGGATCCCAGGATCCCAGGACCTGGAGGTCATGACCTGAGCCGAAGGCAGACGCTTAATGAATGAGCCACCCCGGCACCCCAGTAGTGCCATCTTTATGGGGCTTTTGGGAGAATGAAATGAGATGGAACGTGTACCGTGTTTGCACACCGCCTGGCACAGAACGAGCTCCTTAACGAGTCAGGAAAAGCCTGTCTCTGGCTGAACTGTGTTCTCCAAAAATTCATGTGCTGAATTTCTAACCCCTGGTAGCTCAGAAGGTGACTGTGCTTGGAGACAAGTCTTTTAAAGAGGTTATTAAGGTAAAATGAGGATATTCAGATGGGCCCTAGTACATGATGCCTGGTGTCCTCCTGGAAGAGATCAGGATACAGACAGAAACACACACAGAGGGAAAGCCCCCACGAAGACCCAGGGAGAGGAAAGCCATCCGAAAGCCAAGGAGCAAGGACTTGGAAGAAACCAGCCCTGCCAACACCTTGGCCTTGGGCTTCTGGCTTCCAGGACTGTCAGAAAATACATTTCTGTTGCTTAAGCCCATAGCCCACAGTATGTGGACTCAGGCGAACGAGTATCAGGTAGATAGTGTATATATGGACAGGAGGCTCCAGGTAGAGTCCTGGTAATGAGCCATCTGTGGACAGGGACGCAGGCTCCATTCAGATTCAAGATGATGATAGAAACCACCAGAAGTAATAGTGGAAACTGGATCAAAGCAGCACCTTCTTGCTGCCTTCTTGGCAAGTCCTTGGAGATGTCATCCTGGAACGTGGTTGTCACACAGGGAGGACAACTGAGTGCCAGTGAGTCTCTCCGAGGTAGTTTCTAAGTATAGATCTGGGGCTTTGGTGAAATGCAGGCCTTTTTAATTTATTTTTTTAAAGATTTTATTTATTTATTGGAGAGAGAGAGCATGAGAGGAGAGAGGTCAGCGGGAGAAGCAGACTCCCTGCTGAGCAGGGAGCCTGATGTGGGACTTGATCCCGGGACTCCAGGATCATGACCTGAGCCAAAGGCAGTTGCTTAACCAACTGAGCCAGCCAGGCACCCTGCAGGCCTTTTTAATGAGGTTCCAATGTCCTCAAGAGCTTCTGGCCCAGAGTCATGGTTCATGATACAGTTCGTGTTGTCAGAGGTTTCTAACAGTCTCCCAGGCCCGAGAAATTACTGTTTATCAAAGAACGTGTTTTCAGGGATGCCTGACTGGCTCAGTGGGTTGGGCCTCTGCCTTCGGCTCAGGTCACTGTCTCAGGGTCATGGGATGGAGGCCTGCATCAGGATCTCTGCTCAGTGGGAAGCCTCCCCCCCGCCCCGCCCCCACCCCCCACCACCATCCGGTCTGGTGGCTCTGCCTACTTATGATCTCTCTGTCAAATAAACAAATAAACAAATAAAATCTTAAAAAAGAATTTAAAAAAAGAATGTGTTTTCAGCCACCATGCCACTGACCCCCCCCACCTCCCCACCACACACGCTGCCCATCACCAGCTAGACTGTGTATATGAGTTAATGAATTCCAAAAACACGGACTAATTATCATCACATACCGGCGTCCACACACTCCTCTCCCCACAAGCTGTGAATACAGTCGGCAAGGTGGGGCACACGGGGTCTTACACCACTCCTCGCATAAGTGGATGTTTGAGGGTTCGATCCCCATGGAAACAGTCTCAGTGAAGGAGGGTGAACTTGGCCCCTGCAAGCCAGAATGAGATGAGAATTTGGGTGGGTGGAAAAAAGAGGAGAGGCTATTTCAAGCAAGGAGGAAAGGTTGAGAAATGTCAGATGGCATTGTATTGTAACCCTCTGTTACGTATCTATCTCTTTATGAGACCACGGTGAGACCATTAAGGGGAGGGACAGGGTGTTCCTTCTCATTGGACACATGTTGTAGAGTACGGTGTCTGCAGCATGGAGGTCATCCAAGGGAAGGTAGCAGTCATTGTCAGGACCCACGCAGTTCTCCCCGGTACCTCATTTAATTGACAGAAACATGACTCAAACTGGCTTAAGCGAAAAACATTTAAAAGGGGAGTGTTTTATTGGCTCATTAAATTGGAAAGTCTGAGGGTGCATTGGCCTTAGGCATATTTGGCTCAAGGACCTCAAGAATGCGTCAGTGCTCCAACAGTTTTCACTACCGTGAACTAGGTATTTGTACATGTGTACAGATCTCTAGTCACCTCTCTGTAGGGCTGGAACCCACCATTTACTTTGAAAATAAAGACCTGCATGGTCCTTTCCAGGAAAGCATTTGAGAGAAAGCTGGGGACAATACAGTTGACATTGAGTTGTGCAAGCCCCTTATTCATTTGCGGTTGAGCAGCGTGACATTAACATGAGCTGTGTGAGGGCAGAGATGTTTGTTGAGCTGGGTCACTGCTGGAACTTCATCTCCAAAAACAGTGCTGGGCACACAGTAGACACCCGGCCGGTATTTACTTAAATTACAAGCCCCTGTTTGGTGGCCTTGGAGGTTGATTTTAGAATAACGTGGGGTTGGGACACCTAGGTGGCTCAGTCGGTTAAATGTCTGCCTTCAGCTCAGGACATGATCCCAGGGTCCTGGAATCGAGCCGTGCATTGGTCTTCCTGCTCAGTGGAGAGCCTGCATCTCCCTCTCCCTCTGCCTCTGCCTGCCACTCCTCCCTGTTTGTGTTCTCTCTCTCTCTCTCTGTGTCAAATAAATAAATGAACAAATAAAATCTTTAAAAACTAATAATGTGGGGTTGGGGCACCTGGGTGGCACAGTCGTTTGAGTGTTTGTCTCGGTTTCGGCTCAAGTCGTGATCTCAGGGTCATGAGATCGAGCCCCTCATCTGGCTCTGCGCTCAGTGTGGGGTCTGCTTGAGAGTTCTCTCTCTTTCCCTCTCCCTCTGCCTTTCCTGCCCCTGACTCCCACTCTCTCTCTTTCTAAAATAAATAAATACATCTAAAAAAATTTTTTTAAAGAATAATATGGGATTAGATCATTAAATGAGTTCCAGGTATAGCTCAGATCTACATCTATTAAATGTCTTTTGCTTGGGTCCGGAGAAATGGATGGAAAAGATGCTCCCAGCCTTAGACCCGTGGGACAGTAACTGAATGCCAACACTTGAGCTGGAGGGGGTGGATGTTAAAAGGGAATAACTGTGAACGAAAGCGAAATTCAGTCCTGCGTACTGGTTGATCTGATTCCCCACTGAGTATTGCCATCATACCCCATTTCTAGCGATTGGGCTTCCCCGCTGTGCCACGCATTCCAGAACCTTACCTGTAACCTATCAGGTCAGTGCTCCCCGTTTCATCTTTTCAGGTAAAGTCACTGAGGCTAGAAACCACCTCTTCAGCGTTGGTTTTCTTTTCCTATTAAAGGCCAGAACACACTGTTGTCAGTTAAGGGAAGCACGTTTTCACAGTTCTACACATGGACCACAGAGAGGAAGAAGGGTAATTTTGCTCCATCTGCTGGCCCTCTGTCAGTGGTGTGTTAAGTGTTATACATGAATCTCTTATTTACTCCTCTTGGAAATCCCAGAAGGGCGGTGTTAGTGTGCCCATTTTGCAGAAGAGGAGACTGAGGCACAGAGTTTAGTAACTCGTGCATGGTCACCCAAGTTGGCCTGCCTGTACTTTGAACCATGAAATGCAAAGGCCCTTCATGGGGCATCTGACTCCTGAGCTCTCTTGAAAACAGGCTTTGGCACTGAGAATCCTTTTCCCAGCCCTGCCATCCCCCAACAAACCCTTGGCCGAGAAGTCTTGGGCTGTTTTCACATCACACTAGAGACTGCTCCACGCTTCGCCATCCCTCTTCCTTCACGTCAATGAAATGAGACAACAGATAGCGCGTGGAAGTGTTGCCAAGAAATGTCCTCTGAATCCAGAAGTGGCCACATGAAGACACCCTTCTGGACAATGTCCAGGGCTGCTGAGATGGGGAAATCAGGCTGTGGCCAGTGGGAGTAACCACTGGCTCGACCGTCGGGCCCTCCATCCAGATAGGAACGACTGTAAGTCTGCTCTGAGCACGACTGCCCCCTTACTGCTTACCAACCTCCCGGGGGTCCCTAGGCACATTGCACCCCTCCACTGTGCTTTCTTTTTAGGGATGTGGAAGGGGATACAAGGCTTTGCTGTAAATAAACAGAGACTAATATTCTGGGGCAAAGAGTACGTGGTCCTTGTGATCCACGCAGGCTGAACCAACATCTTCTTTCATTAAAATAGAAATGGTTGGGGCGCCTGGGGGGCTCAGTGGTTTAAGCCTCTGCCTTCGGCTTGGGTCATGATCGCAGCGTCCTGGTATCGAGCCCCACATCGGGCTCTCTGCTCAGCGGGGAGCCTGCTTCCTCCTCTCTCTCTGCCTGCCTCTCTGCCTACTTGTGATCTGTCTGTCAAATAAATAAATAAATAAAAAATCTTTAAAATAGAAATGGTTCCAAGTAAACTACTCATGTCTCATAGGAGATGGGTCAGCATGCAGTCACTCACCATCTCTTCCTATAGACCGAGGCATGGTTACCCATTGAGCTGGGAGGACAGGGGCGGGTGGGTGATAGAAAGACTCAACCAGACAGCAGACAGCTGCGCTGTCATAAAACACCACCTCGATCTTTCCAGGTGTTTGAACCTACACCTTTGCTTTTGGGGTTCTGAGCTCCTAGGGACCTTTCACAATCTCAGCTTCGTTCACTGCCTTGGGGAACACAGCCTGAGCTAATGTCTCAATTGGAAGTTTCCTCTCTCCAAAGAAACGTGTCCAGCCTTTCCCTGGGAACTTGAGTCGAGTGGTCTGCAGCAGAAATTTTAGGTCATTTGTCTTGCTCAGTGGGGTTCAGCTACAAGGATGTGGGCCCTGATGTATGTGTACTTAAGCCATTTTTCAAAACTGGGGTTAAAGCAAGCAGCAAGGCTAAAACTGGGGTGAGGGAAATCACTAACAGTTACTGAGCACTCAGTAGGTTTGCAAGAATGTATGTGATGCCTATCATTTAGGGGTATGTAGGGGAACACATATTATTAGATTTTCATTTAACTATCTCCGCAATACGATCAGGCAACTCCTGAAATTATTTTTGATTTTAGACATGAAGAAACCCAGGCCACGTGGTCTGTAGTTGTCAGTGTCTGGACTTGAACCCAGATCTAAAGGGGTTAACTACACCACATTGTTCCTCAGCGACAGGCCAGGCCCCTTCATTTTCCCCAAGCGACCTCCATTCATTCTTATAGTGTCTTGCCTCTGCCGTCAAGTTCAAGGGACAGATGAAGAGGGTGAAGCTCAGAGAGAATAAGAAATTCATCCAGGGCCTCATGGAAAAAGATAAAGATCCAGAGCCAAAGCCGCAGCTCTCTCGTGACTTTTCCAGAATGCCCGCCTCAAAGGCACTGCCCTCAGGAATGTCCCTTTGACCCACCACGGCTGTGGATTTTACTTATCCGGACACTGGAGATGTTCCGGGGGCGTCTGGATGTGTGCTATGGGTGAGCACAGATGGTACCACCCTCTTGCTACAAGTGGCATTGTATACCCCCTCCCCCAAATTCCAGCATTCAGGTCCTAACTCCCACGACCTCGGAATGTAACCTTATTTGGAGAGAGGTCTTTATGGTGGTAATTAAGTTAAAGGAGGTCATTAGGGTGGGAACTAATCCACTACAACTACTATCCATATAAAAAGGGGAAATTTGGATGCAGAGACCCCAGGAAGGGAGAAGGGGATTGCTGACACCTTGATTTCAGACTAGCTTCCAGAACAGCTGTGGTACTTTGTTAAGGAGCCCCCGGAAACGAACCCAGTCCCCGAGGAAGGGAGACACGGAGGATAAACAACCCAAAGTCAACTGCTGCTCTCGGCAGGCAAGAGCTCCTGCAGGGGCCCACCGGTGCCTTTGGTGACCAGAGGGAGTTGAGGGCGGCTCATTTCAGACCACCCTCCCTAGGGCAAGCCTTAGGACATGCCTGATGAGGCTCAGGATTCTCTTTGCTTGGAAAGCCCAGCTTGCGGTTTTTACTGGCGCATCTGGGAGCATACGCCCTCGGCCGTGTTCACCGGCGTCCCCGTGCACATGGAAAGCATCATAGGGACACTTCCAGATATCTGCTCAGTTTTAGTTACTGGTTAAAACGCTGATTTAGCCCAGAGATGGCACCCAATTAATCACAAGAGCTAACCCTGAAGGATCCCCCGGCTGGTACGTTTCATCGATTATCTCATTAAGCCCTCGCCATAATTCTATAAGGGAGTACAATTAGTATCCTCTTTTCACACGCGAGAAAAACGGAGTCCGAGAGATGCCAGAGCGCTCGCGCATTTGGACAGGCTCTTCCCTCATGGTGAATGCTAGGCAACAGGCTTCCATCTTCCTATATTTCCGGCGGAAGTCCCCCCAAGAACCTCTGATTGGACAGGATTTGGACACATGCCTATTGAACCAATCACTGTGGCTGGAGGGATGGAATATGCTAATTGAGCATCTCCGGGTAAGAAGAGTGAAGAAGGGGTTATTTCCCAGAGCACACCGGGGCGCTGTGGCTGAAGAAGGAACCGGGTGGTGTCCTCTGTGGCATGGCAGCCTGCGCAGGGAAAACCTGCCGTTGTTCTCAAGAGTCCACGCATCCTGCCTCCCTAAACCCATGTCTGTGTGTTTTCCGTGAACCAGGAAGTTGGTTCAGGGTAGACCTGGCCTTATAGGAATTCTCCCTCACTTGTCCACACCAGTTTCCCCAGTTTGAAGATAGAAGCCCCAGTCTAGTTCTGTTCCGTTCATTTCATTCCATTCCATTCTATTTTATGTTTTTAATTTCATTTCAATTAGTTAATGTATAATGTATTCTTGGTTTCAGAGCTTCAGGGATTCATCAGTCTTACATAACACCCACTGCTCATTACATCACATGCCCTCCTTAATGCCCATCCCCCAGTTACCTTGTCCCCCCTCCCCCCATCCTCCCCTCCAGCAACCATCAGTGTGTTTCCTAGGTCAAGTCTCTTATGGCTTGTCTCCCTCTCTGATTTCATCTTGTTTTATTTATTCCCCTCTTCCCCTGGACTCCTCTGTTTTGTTTCTTAAATTCCACAGTGAGATCATATGATTGTCTTTCTCTCATTGACTTATTTTGCTTAGAATGATCCCCTCTAGTTCCATCCATGATGTTGCAAATGGCAAGATACCATTTTTGATGGCTGAATAGTATTCCACCCCAGTCTATCTCTGAAGCTTTAAATAACCAATCCTGGAAATGGAACCCAGGGCTTGGAATTGTGCAGCTGGAACCTTAAAACTCCTTTCCTTGGCAAAAACAGGAAGGTAGGGATAGTCAGGGCTGGATTCAGATCAGGGCTCTGTATCAGTTAACTACGGCCACAGTAATGCCATGTAACAAAGCATCACCACACTGGCTCCTGTAGCAATCATGCTTATTTTTGCTTATGGGACTGGGTTAGCCAGCTGCGACTGCCAGGTGGGGCTTGGCAGCCAATGAGGTGGCTTTCCTGGTCTGGGCTGGGTTGTCTTACTAGCTTGGGGCCTTGGCTGGGACAACTGGTTGACTCAACTCTGTGTCTCATCCTCCATCAGGCTAGCCCTGCCTTTGCACGGAGATGGCAGAAGGACAAGAGAGTAGAGACCCACAAGGTGCCCGGTGTATTACTGTGCCATTGGCCACAGCAGGTTCCCGAGGCCAAGTCTGGAGTCAGTGTGGGTGGTGGCCATGCAAAGGTGTGAAGAAATTGGGTTATTAAATGCAATCAAGCTTCCATAGGTCCCCAATCTATTTCTCAAGTTTCCTGATAAAAGGGCACCCAGGAAGTGATAAGGGCACTCCAGCTAGCAGAAAAACAGGATCCTCTCAGTCCCAGCCCCGGACCCTGGCCTCGTGGACACCTAGACCCAAGACCACAAAGCCAGAGAGAGGGCCTGGCTCCGTTCAGTCAGTCTTTCAGCCATTCACAGTGAACGTTCTTCGGGTTCTGGGAGTTGTGGGATGATCAGAAGTGCTGTGTCCCAGGGGAACAGGGCCTGGAAGTCAATGGTTACAGCTTAGGTTCTTAGCCAAGGTTCGGGAGCTGCTGTCACAGCATGGGGCACTGCCATAGCCCCCGTCCCACAATTCTGAAGTCATAAGAGAACGGCTGCTCTCACCTTCCTCCCCTCCCCCTGGAACAGAGGCCAGGGCTTGCTGGGCACTTCTGGCCTCATTCACCTGCCCTTGGCCTGCCTCCTCTGCCCCAGAAACCTTGGTCAGAGGAGACCTGGCTCCTCCTTCCAGACACTGGAAGCTGGTCTACCGCTCTCAGCGATCCAGTCCCTGACCTCCTCTCCATCCTCTTCCAGCCCTGGGCTGCACCCCCACGCTGCCCCCACTCACAGGGAGAGGATCAGCCTTCTTCAGCATGGTGCTATTCTCGGTGTATGTGTTGTGCCTCAGTCGGGCACCTGTTACTCTAAACCAGCGCCAGACATCTAAATAGATCATTTCTTTTTCCCTCTTAATAACCACTGAAGCTGGTGTTCTTAGGTGACCCATTGTATAGATTGGAGACACTGAGGCTAGGGGAGACAAAGAGGCTTGCTCAGGTCACACAACTCGGAAGGGGCAGGGGCGGAGCCTGAGCCCGTGACAAGGTCCAGAAAGCGAAGAACCAACTTTATGGGCTTCTTCTTTTCTTCTGGAGGCCTTTCCCACCCCAGATCTCTGCTCTCTCCTCAATTCCCGGTCCTTGTTCCTCTTTGTACTGTAACACAGGAAAGTCCTTCTCCAGGAGCCCAAGAGAGAAATGGAGGGATTGGTCTGGAAACATTGGTTTGTGAAAAGCCCAGCAAATGCTCCTTTTAACTGGACATTACCCTCAGCTTCCTAACTCTGTCCCGTGAGGAACCCACTTCTCCCCCTTCCTGCCCCGGGAGCCTCCACCCGGGGAAACGGGAGGTCAGAGGGTGGGCGACAGGCCAGCAAGATCAGCTAGAAACAGTTCTTTCTTTTCTGCCAGTGACGGGTCCACACCCTGGCTACATAAATCCTTTCTTTTATTTTTATTATTATTATAGCCCAGGGTCTAGCATGGGCCATAAACGGATTTAAGAGGCTGCTAGAGTATAGAATTTAATATATTTGGCATCATTAAAGAGTGGCGTAGCAAACCTACTTGGAGAAGGCTGGACCCCTCCCCCAACACCACCCTTCTTTCCCATCTCCTCTCACCACCCCTACCCCATCCCGCAAATCCCCTTGGCAAAGGTTTCCTGTGGGGCAGCCCTTGCTGGAGGGAAGGGCACCGGGAAATGGAGCAGAGGCAAAAAGGCAGGGAGGGTGGAGAGGACATGGGGCAAATGACCAATTAGGGACACTTGGGGGAAACGGGACAAAGCTTTCTAGATAAGCATGGTTTTTATCAGTCTATAAAAATACCACTTTCACTAATCTACTGGCTCCTTCTCCAGGCTCCTGGGACCAGATAGAAGGGTGGACAAAAGGAAGGTCCAGAGGACAAGGGACAAGGGGGGGTGGTAAGGGAGGGGTATTCCGGGGGAGGGGGGCATGTGGGACAGGGAGAGAGGAAGCATTTCAGGACTTCAAGGCTCAGAAAGCCAGAACTAGGCATGGGTTTTATCTCCCCTCTAAAGTTACCACCATTCAGACCTCACTCTTTATTTTAGTGCCTGGAGCATGTAGTGCTGTGCCCTTCAGAATTCCTTCTATATGTTCTACGTCTCCACATCTTTGACTCTTGAGTCCCTCTGTTTAATACCTTCACATACTTTATTCAACAAGTATTTATCTAGCATTGACTATGTGAATGGGATGGGCACCATGATCTCTGTCCTCAGCAGCTTAGAGTCTAAAGTGAAGACAGATAATAAACAAGCACATAACAAAAATGACAAGAGGCACGGCCATGAGGAAAGCTGGGGAGGGGCAGAGGGAGTGGAACATGCAAAGGCCCTGGGGTAGGAATAAAGGTTGGTGCAAATGAGAAACAGAGAGGAAGGTGGGTGGAATGTGGAGGCGGAAAGGGGACCAGGAGATGAGGTGAGAGCAGCGGGTGGGGGCCAGTTCATACAAGGCCTTCAACATATGAGAAGGAGTTGGGATTCTATCATAAAACTTTTGAGATGCCATTTGGAGGACTGTAAGCAGGGATGGGATGGCACTGGAGGCAGAAGACGGGGGCCCTAGTCCCAGCCTTGCTCCCAAATCCTGAGAAGCTTTGGCAATTCCCTTTCAGATCGCAGCACCTCTAGACCTCGGTCTTCCCACACGTAAAATGAGAGCTGGACTAGTTAGAGCTCAGGGCCCACCATAGGGTCTGTGTCAAAGCCTCAGAGCCTCTGTGGGGGTTGGGGGGGAGCTGGGAATGAGGTGGGCTGAGGTTGAGGGTTTATCTGGAGATGGGCTTCTCCCTTGCCTGCTGCAAAACCTGCAAGGGCTGCTTTCTCCTGAGCTGGTATTGTCCAGCCTGGGGTGGGGGCTGTTGAATCAAGGGGTCTGTCCTGAGGAACCTCACCAGGCCCTGGAGAATGGTCTTTGGCGGTGCCCATCCAAGTGCTCCTCCCGGGCTGGGGCAGCGTCCAAGAGCTCCTGCGTGCGTGACCACAACGGAGGAGACGTGAGGGTCTGGGCTGAGGGGGAACGTGGGGTGGACTGCGAACGGAGGGAGGGGAGGATTATAATCGTGATCGTGTGGCTTTCGGTGTGCAACCGGGGACCGGTGTGACAGTTTGTGATCGAATGTGTGGCTGAGTTCGTGTCCACCTGTGTGCGTGACCACAATTCTGTGTCTGCGTGTGTCTAGCTTGGTGTGTCTGTGTGATGCGGCTGTGTCTTTGTTGGCAGTGAGTAGGAGCCTGTGTGTGTGTGTGTGTGTGTGTGTCTGAAACAGGAGTGTATCTCTGGATATTTGCTTGTGTGAGGTTGCGGGAGACTGAGGACAGGTGTGTGTGCATGTGTGTGCATGTGTGCGTGTGTACCCAGCGGCGGTGGGCTGGGCACGGCGATGTGTGCTCTAAGTGACTCCCAAATGGCCTGGTCCGGGGCATCTTGCTGCTTGACCTCTTGTAGACAGTGTCCTGCCAGCGGCATCCGCAAGGGGCGGGCTCAGGATAGTCGGCTTCCTCCCAGCACCAGGGGACACAAGTGGCTGAGGCCCAAGACCACGTTCAGGGGCTTGAGGGGCTGGGAGAGGGCCTGGCTGGGCAGCCCAGGGAAGCGCCGTGCCCCTCCGGGGCTCCAGGAGGATTTCTGCAATCTTCCCTGGTGTCTGCCTGCGGGGAGACAGGAAGTAGCAGATCTACCAGGGAGGGAGTCCACCAGGCAGCCCCCCCATCCCCGACATGGGGGACAAGGTCAAATGCTGCCTGGAGTGAGGCACTTGAGGGAAGCCCTGCTGTAGCACCGGATCCCTTGGGAACTGACTTCCAATAAGTAAACACGGTTAAAATTTAGAGCCAACTCTGTCCCTCTGGGGTTGGGGAGGGCCCTGAGGGTGTGCCCGGGTCGGGGTGGCATGATGGGGTGGGGAAAGGAGTGGGGTGGGCTTGTGTGTTAGCTCCCCACGCGCTTAGCTCTGCCTGCGGAGGAAGCAACTGGGCTCCAGCGACCGTCCAGGTGTATATCGGGGTCCACTTGCACCTGACGTTTCCAACCTGCTGAGGGCGTGGGGCTTCCCCTGAGCCCCGTGGGGGCCGGCAGGGGGCTTCCTTAACGGCACGGCCCCCTCTGCTCCCAGGCACCTCTCACCCAGTTCCCAGGAAGTGAGTGTGGAATTTGTTTCCAAATATAGACTCTGGTGGCCCAGCGGCCTTCGGACAGCCCCTCTGGCCTCCCGGGTGAATGGCAAGGCTTCAGCTGCCTTCCAGGGGGCCCAGGCCTGCAGGCCTCCACTTGGAGCTGTGGGTAAAAATAATAATCATAAAAGTGGTCAATAAAAATGGAGGGGAGCTGAACGCTGGGTTATGAGCCCGGGACACCACTTGACCTGTGGTGATGTTTGGCTGGTGGCCGCCCCGCCGGGAAGACTTACACACTTACACGACCTCTCCTGCCACGCGGAGCCTTAAACGCCCACACCCACAACCACACATCCGGGCGAGTGCACCGCCAACTCACGTGTTTTCACGTAAGGAGGTAACACAGAAAAAAATACATATATAAAAGAAGGACATGATGACCCATACACACACACTCAGAAACTAACACAATGGCAGAGAGACCCACAGGTTCTCCACAAATGACACGCAGTCATGCAGAGATACTCCAAGGATAAGGTCATACTCAGTCACACAGGAGACACGAGGCCCATGGATCCAGGCAGAGAGGGGTCCCTCCAGCTTGCAGCTGGATCCAGCCTTGCCTGTGCTCTGATTCAGGTGTTCTCGGGTCAGGCACTCACTCCTGGGTCCTGCGGTGGGCTTGTGTGTTAGTTCGTTAGTCCTGGGGACTCCCCAAGATGCACTAGGAGCAGGCACGTGGGGCCCTCGGGGAAGCTGTTGATGGTGAGGAGCTGGTATTGGAGAGGTCTGGGAGGAACCCCAGAATGACACAGCTTGGTGTCCTCTGCCAGCAACCTGAGGGAGAGGGGTCTGGGAGATTGTGGGGGGGGGCATCTGGAGAGGTGGCAGCCTCCCAGAGAGTGCACTTTGCATGGTGGCGGGAAGAATCATTCCCTGGAAGGCCGAGGGGCTGGCAGGTCCCTGGTGGAGGGAATTGAAAAGTGGCTGCTGGAGAGTGGGCACCCCTTGGGCCTCCCTTTGGGGTGCTCTTCTCAGGCTTTGGATCTGAGTCCTCACCTTCTGAAGAAGTCCTTCCCTTTCTAACTAGTAGCAGCCAGCGTTGCACCAGGGCTGGCCTGGGAGGAGTACGGGCAAACAGGGAGCAAGAGAAAGGGTCTAGAAGTGGGAAAGCAAAAGGCCACACGTGGGGAGGCCTCAGGACCGACATCAGGCCTCTGGGCCCAGGCTCTGGAGCTCCTAACAGGCTCGGGAGCTTCCTGAGACCCGCCAATGGGACCTTGAGGCCATAGGATCCATGCACATCCTGAAGTTGTGTGGGTCTGGGGTGGCACAAAGACAGAAGGGCCACCCTGAGAGCTGAGAGCTGAGCGTCTGGGAGGGGAACACCACCGGTGACCGCAGATTTGCAGATTTCGGCCTCTGTGTCTCCAAGGGGGTGCACCCTCAGCAGGCTGAGCCCACAGCCAGCTGTGGGAAGTGGCTGGGGTTCCCTTTCAGGCTCTCCCTAAATGTGCAAAGCTAAGGAATGGCAAGAAGCTGGGTGCATTTCTGTAGATGCTGTGAAAACCAGGCAAGTCTTCACCCTCTCTGAACCTCATTATTTGTTTTTAAAAAACAGAACCAGGGGCATCTCCTCCCCACCTCCCCTGTATCCTACCCACCCCCATTTCCCTCCAGTCAGGGGACAGCATGTGCTGGGATTGAGGCTGTGATGAATATGGGCCAAGGTTTGGGAACAGAACAGAACTAACAGCAGAACACTGAGGCTGACAGTGGGAATGTCCACACCTCTGTGTCCTCTCCCCCATCCTGCTAAGTGGGTCTGCATGCCCACTAAGGCCCTCTTCTGCTTCCTCAGTGGGAAGGAGGAGAGGGCATGGAGACCCGACAGAGAGATCTGAGCCCTTACTCCAAATGCTAAGTCTCCAGCCACTGCCCTCATTTGACTGAGGGTGCTTTTTATTTTTCACTTTTTTAAAGATTTTATTTATTTATTTGACACATAGAGAGAGAGCTAGCGAGAGAGGGAACACAAGCAGGGGGAGGGGGAGCAGCAGGCAGAAGAGGAGCCGAGCAGGGATGTGGGGCTCCATCCCAGGACCCCGGGATCATGACCTGAGCTGAAAGCAGACACTCAACGACTGAGACACCCAGGGGCCCCTAAATGTGCTTTTAGATGCTTAAAATGTGCCCATTGTGCTCACTACGGGTGACTGTGGCCAGGGCCCCAGGAGCTACCTCCTCATGGAACTACTGAGAACTAAATGAGTGGGAGAAACCGTGTTCCGACAGCTCCTAGCCTGCCGTAAATGTCAGCCATTATCACACCTCAAATGTTAGCAGACTTTTGAGCCTGGAATACCCACGTTTCTCTCTTTGTGGCCATAGAGACTCAAGCAGAACTCTTCCAAAAACATTAATGGGAAATGATAGGAAGGAAAGACCATGGGGGCTGGGGCTCAGACTGGAAAGGAGTGGATGGGGACAGTGCAGGCCAGCTGGGAGTTTTGGGGACATTAGATGCCCCCGTGGAAGCTGAGGGAGTTTTGTCTTTCTGGACCAACCTGGAGAGGGATGGTGTCTCCTTCAGAGAGTGAAACAAGCGGGGCGGGGGTGGGGGGCGGGGAGCCAAACCACAGACCTGCAGCCGTGGGTCTCCACCCGCGCACAGGTCTGCACCCTTCTCTCTGAGGCTCTCACTCTCTGGCTCCCTCCATAGCCTCTGAGCTAGTCAGTGCCCTGGCTGTTTCTGGGAGCCTGCTGCCTCCAGAAAGGAAACAGAAAAGTCAGCCTGTATTGTGGGCGGCCCACCCGCAGACAATAAGAGGGGGCATCTCGCCCTGCAGGTTCAAGAAGATAGCAGTGGAACCCCAACATACTATTTGAATGTTGTTTCTCCTACACCCACAATGGAAAATGTTTTCTCTAAAAGGTGGATAATATATTCTTTCTCTCTGCAAGGCCTTGCAGACGTGGAAAGCCACGACTTCGAGTTCCTGACTTTTCTTGTTCCTTTAGACGCTAATCCAGGCAAGCAAAAGCGTTGCTGGGATCCAGGCAGGGAGCCTTGAGAGCGGACTGGGTAAAGAGCTGGGTGGAGAGACCCAGCATTCCCCGAGTCCCAGGTCCCTGGCTGGGATTTCGAGTTGTGGCTTGGGTGGGATGCTCTCATCACCCTGAGCGCATGCCTCTGAGGTCACGGCCGGCCTTCAGTTCCAAGTGGGGGCTTTTGCTCCAAACCTGAACCCACCCTGCAGGCGGGGCACTAAATCTGGATTTTTCTCCTCTGTTTCAAAAAGGGGGGAATTTGTCAGTCCCTGCCGCGTTGAACACATGCAGGAGGTTCGGAAAGCCCAGACCCACCGGCGGAAATAGAGCCTTGCAGGCCTAGGAACTCAGGGCAAAAGCACCACGGTCCTGAGAGCGCCGCATTGTTGCCAGCGTTCGTTCGATGGGATTCCTGGGTTGCCATGGTGACCAAGAAACCAAGGGCCCCTGCGGAAACGGTCGCCAGGGACCTTTTCTTTGCTACCAACCTGTCAGGGGCACCCCAGGACAAGCCTCGGTCAGTTTCACCCCAGGGTTTCCCGCGTGTGATTGTGCGTGGCAGCTGGGCATCTGGGGTCCCCGCTACTGGAGCCTTCCATCGGGGCCGCCCCCAAAGGCCAGAAACCCAGCAGTGGGAGGCCAGGGGGTCTGGGGTGAGGTGGAGGTGGGAGGGAGGGGACCCGCTGCGGGCGCTTGAGGTCCCGGGCTGAAAGGGAAGAAAAATTAGAGGTCTTGACCAAGCAATCGTTTTGGTGACGGATCTTTCCAGTTTGGGGTCTGACTGCCTTCCTCACCCGCACCCCCACACGCGTCCCTTCACCTCCTCAAGGTCATTACTACAGTTTTCACTCGCAGCTCCGGGTGGGGAGGCCGCTGCTTCCTCCACCGCCACTTCCCCGGCACCCGCGCAGGGCTCCTCCCATGGCTGGGGCCTGGAGCCATCCTAGCAAGTTTCTCTGGGAAGGAGAGAAGCGAGGGATGCGGGAGGAGCCCTGCAGATTCAATTGGCTGTTGCAGCCTCCGAAGCGGGACTTTTTAGGTTCTCTTGACCCAGGCAGTTCCAAGTCCCAGAGGTTGGTCAGACCTTAGGAATTTCCAGAATCACTGGCCTGGCTCATTTTGGTTATAAAGTTAATGCTACCTGATTCCCTGATTCATTGGCTTGACTAAGAGGTATCAAGCTGAACTTTCTTGAAGTTTGGGTGGGGGGGACGGTCACCACTCCCATCCCCTTTGTTTGCTTTGCTGCGAACAGTCTGCCTTCGGACTCCCTGCAGCACAGACAGGAACCATGTCCCTTGCCCCTTAAAGAAATCTCTTTAGGAAACATCAGATCGGGCTCTCTCCAGTGTGGACGTCTTGCTCTGTGAGGCCCAGGCTGGTTGGAAGGAGGCCCACGGGCAGCCAGAACTGGAGTCGCGGTTTCGTCTCTGGTTTTGAATCCGGCCCTTTGAGCAAGCTTAACACGTGTGGATTTAATTTCCCTTTCTTTCTCGCTTTCTTTCCCCCCACCCCCGGCTCCTCCGCCCTTGCGAGGAAACAAGAAAAATAGTCTGCCGTGTCGACAGCGCGACACCGTTCCCTTTGCCAAAGAAAATTTGTCTTTCCAGAGCCCCGGAGAGCAGTGGGTTCCCAAATTTCCACTGCACCCTCCAGTTGAAGGAGGGGGTACTCAGACAGGAGGTATCAGCCCGGGTCTCTATCGTACTGGGTCAGAGCCCTGGGATTCAGCATATTTTCCCCCACATTTTGGGGGGCTGCGGGGACAGGCCGACAACACGGGAGGCCTTTCTGAAGGTCCTGGGCTGCAGACACGGTTGGAGCGCTCAGGCTCAGTGCAACCCATGGGGTAGGAGGCAGCTCAGTTTCTCAGTTCAAGACCCTTCTCCTCCACGGAGGACTCCCTAAATTGGAGGGGGCAAGAACAGAGATGCTCCTTTGCATCCCAACCCTGCTCTTTACCACCTTCTCTGCTCTTCCGGGCGATTGCGAATCTCTAGTCTTGAAATCTCAGCCGGGCCTCCAGAATGACGCTCCCGCTTCCTTTTCTCATTTTATTACCCTGATCGGGGCGGCGGGTACCTCACCCGCCAAACTTGGGGGAACGGGGAGGAATTTTTCCAAAGCACAGGGAAGAACACCAACATGAACAAAAGTAGTAGCAATAATAAATCCTGGTGAAAATACTGGAGGAGAATATGGGATATTAAAATAATAGCAATAGCCAGTATTCTTCCCAGATGCTTCCGGTCTGAAGGGAAGAAGCTAGGAACAGAATCAAACATTGGGAAGGGAGATACCACGGTCCTGGAAAAAAAAAAAAATAACAGAGCCAGATTTAACTAGGCAGGAGGGGAAGTGACCCCCTGAGAAACGAGGGAATTTCTCTCCCTTCGTCTGACTCCCTCTTTTGCAAAAGGAGTTGGTCCAAGTTTCCTTGGGTCATATCTGTTGTTACAATTCTTACTCATTTTCTGAGGTCCTTCTGCTCTTCTCCTTACTTGATGCCTCCAGGAGAGACCCCAGTCAGGCAGGACGCAATGGAAAAGAAACGGAAAAGAGGGTGTCTTTTTAAGCCACTTCTTTTGGGGGATGAAAGAAAGAAGGTGGTTTGGGACTCGATTCTGTTAAAAACAGAGGCAGGAGGGAAGATCCAACTGGTTTCCTCTTGCTTTCGCCTGGTTTTGTTTTGGACTTTTTAAGTGGGAACCTCTAGTCTTCTACCCACGGTGATATTAAAATCCGGGCCGGAATTTTGCAAAATGAGGAAAATGCATTTTGGGGGGCAAACCCAGCTGGGAGCAGGTCGCGGAAAGCGGCGATCCTCCCGAAGAAGGAGCGAAGGCTGCACGTTGCCGCCTCGCTTTGGAACTTACTGCCCAGTGACTGGGGGAAAGAATGGAGAGGCTCGGCACAGGCTGAGGGCTCTAATTTACCCTATTCCGCCCGTGGTCCGGCCTCCGGAGCGTCTGGAACAGAGGGCCCGGGAAGCTGAGGCTTCGGAATCCTCTGCGAGCTGGTGCGGGGGGTGGCGGGGTCCGCGCCAGGGATGCGAGACAAGGGAGCCGAACGGAAAGGAACTGGCCCCGCTCGGAGTCTCGCCTTCCCCTTCCAGCGCCGGCGGGGCCCAGGCCTCCGTTTCCGGCCCACCTCGGCCCCGAGGTCAAGCGGGAACCCATCCCCGGCGAAGGATTTCGGCTTGCACTTTCGGCGTCTGGGAGCAAACGCTGCACCCAACGGACCTCAGATGGAGGAAAAGATAATTGTTAATAACTTGGGAAACGGAAGAGAATTTGGGGTCAGTCGGTGCGGCATGGCCGGGGGGAGGGACGCGGGTCCTGCTTGCTGGAAGCCGCAGAGTCTGCGGCCCGGCTGGCCCGGGCGCCCGTGTCCTGCGCTGGAAACCACTGTCCGTTCTCCCCGCGGGCCTGACCTTGGCTCCTGGGGCTGCTCGGTCGGCTGCGTTCCTGACTTTTCGCTGCCGCTCCGGCCCCAGACGGCCCGGGCCTGGAGCCAGGCCCTGCTTCGGAAAGCCCTGGGGGTTAGGCGCGAGCGAAACCCGGGATGGAACCCCGAAGCTGGGGTGCGAGGCCAGATTCCGACGTCTGCTTCCCTCTGGGCCCCTTGGCGGGGAGCTTACCCTTGCGGAAGGCCCGGCGCTCGCCTGCTCACTCCGGGGCAGGCCTCTAGCTCTTCTGGGGACGTCTACGCAGTACGTTTCGCAACCGCACCCAGCGCGTTTCCAGCCGCGCGCAAAAGCTGGAGCGCATCCGTCACGGGGCGCTTAGACGTTATGCCCATCGGTGAGCCCCCCAAAACTGCGAATCCTTATTACAAAACAAAATAGAGCGTCTCACCCAGTGCAGGCCCGGTCGCTGTAATTTTTCTCTGCAGAAATCACTCCCTCTATCTCCTCCCCACCACCCACTCGCATCCCGCCCCCGCCGGGCCAAGCTGGGACGAGTTGCATCCCCGGACCTAGCTAGGGGAGCTCGCGCAGAATGGGCTTTTTCTCAGCAAAAACGTTGCGGACGACTCTTTCTTCCCCGCCACGCCTCGATCTCATTTCCCTTGCGCGATAACCCGGTAATTACTTCTATGCAGGTCTGCAAGCCGGCGCTGAGTTATCGCGTCCTCAACTGAACCAGCTCGAGCGGCGCCTCGATATTCGTTTGCCGAGAGCTCCTCCTCGGAAAAAAATAATTTTTGAAGAATAAAAGGACTCTCGTGCCTCCTCCAAGGGACCCCGTTCCACCCTAAACAATCTGATTTCTTCCCAATCGGGGGCGACGGGGGCGACGGGGGCTCCCACCTCCCTTTGCCAAGAGCCCCCTCCCCCTCCCTAAGGAAATCGATCTTGGCTCTATTTGTGCCTGATGTTCGCCGCCCCCATTTCCCCCAGAGAGCGCTGGGTTTGTTTATTTCCTTATTTATTCCCGTGGCCGAGGTGTCTGGGACTTGTGGCTGCGCAGACCCGGGACTGATAGGCGAAGACGGACAGAAATTAACCTCCCGCCGCTGCCCCCCAGTCGAGCGTGACAGCGCGCGGGCCGGTTGCGTGACTCGTGACGTCTCCAAGTCCTATAGGTGCAGCGGCTGGTGAGATAGTCGGTATCGCCTGGTTGCCTCTTTATTTTATTGGGGTATGCCTGGTAATAAATAGTAATATTTAATTTGTCGAAGACCACAAACCAGCTTCGCGAGCTGGGAGGTACATACTACTCTTGACAGAGGCTGGAAGAAGTCTTGGCCTAAAAGGGGTCTCTTTTGGGGGCCCTTTGCAAACTTCACTTGAACCCCCACTCTCCAGCAAGGCGCCACTGTTGGCTTCTGCCGTGGAAAGAAGAGGTGGGATTTTTGGAGGTGAGTGTCCCCCTGGACAGTTATTTGGGGGGAGAGGTATCCCTCAGCACTTTGCCTGGCCAAGGCCCCCTGGCTTTGCGTCCCAGCTGGGTCCTGCTGAATACCCCCTCCCAGAGATGCTGTTTTTCACCATGGAAATAAGAATGCACACTCTTGTGTTTCGCCTTGGACTGTCACCTGGCAGAAATAGATTCCCGCTGGAGGTTTCAAAATCCCGGTTTCGCTTGGTGGCCAGCACAGCCTGTGTTCCACAGACCAAGTGAATCTGGCCAGGCAGTTACTTGGTGGAGTTCAGGTTTGCCCTCCCGGGAGGGGGCTGCAAATTATTTATGGGAATTTATTTTATCCGCAAATCTCCGAGAGTTTAAGGGGATTGGAGAAGTCTTTCTGGATTTCCCCTTCCTTTTGCTAGAGATGCAGAGATCCGAGCTCATCCTGAAGCCATGTTTGTTTCCAGCCTTGGGCCGGCGGGGTCTCCTCCTTAGCAAGCCCAGAGTCCTCTGAGCTGACATTCTGGAAGGGTGAGGGTGTCTTCACATTAATAAATAAACTGCTGTGGTGAAAGGTTGTTCGCAAACAAACCTGGAAGGTGGAGTGAGAACTGCCGCAGACGCTGGGCTTGCTTATTACCCCTGGTCGCCCCACTTTTAGGGATGAACAATCCGCTTTGCAATTTTGCAAACGGGTGTGTTACACCCATCTGGCCGCTGGTTTCCAGCGCGTCTCTCCTCTCTCCATCCCTTTCCCCAGACCTTGGCCTGCAGGCCCAAGTGTCTAATCAGAGCCCCAGAAAAGAATACGGTGAGGGGGTACAGGAGGCAAGGGTGGGAAACCTAAGGGAGCCCTGACAGTTATTCCAAGCCCCGATACTTGGTGCTCCAAACTGGGTCTGCTCAGGCTAAGACCTACTCACTGTGTTTACGCTTCTTTTGACCTCTTCAACCCGCAAAATAATACATTTCAGAGAGCTGGGAGGGCAGGGAGAGGGGCCCAGTAGAGATGAAAACCCCAGCCAGTCTCCCATGACTGTTTGATTATTTTAATAAAACCGGGTACCGCCTGGCGTACACCTCCACCCGGGGAGGTCTGGTGGCCCCCGGGGTTGGAAGCCCCCCCCCCACCCTGGGGCAGTTTCTTGGCACCTTTGATCTGGGTCCCCATCCCAGTGCACCTTCACCCTGCCTTCACCCTGGAGTCGCTGGGAGTTGGGGTGGTGAGTGGGGAGGGGGAGAGATGTCAGGACGGCCGGCGGCGGCCAGCCGGGCCAGGCGGGGTCACGCAGCTCTGTCTTGAGGTCAGCGCTGGAGGGAGAACGTGGGCCAGGCTGCAGAGGGGGCGCGAGGCGTGTGTGTGTGCAGCGCACTGTGCTCAGACTCCGTTCTCTGCACAGCCCTGTCCCCGGCATTACTTCCCAGGCAGAAGCCGAGCGGGTTTGCGATGATTTGTGCAGGATTTTTTTTTTGCAGCCACCGAGCCGAGCTCAGAGCAGCAGAGATGGATGGAGGTTGGGAAGGGGGTGGAGAGGAGGGGTGATCTCGAGGTCTGGGTTTGAGAGTAGTGCTGTGATTTGAGTGTTCGGGAAATCTAATGGAAAAGGTGGTTGGGGGAGGGAGTGAGAAGAGGGAGAGAGGGAGGGAGAGAGGGAACGAGGGAGAGAGGGAGGGAGGGGGGCGGGAAAGAGGCAGAGGCAGGCTGTGTGCAGTGGGAGCTAGTTGGATAGGCAATTTCAGTATTTTGTAAGCATCAAGGCAGCCCAACGTCACTGAGCTCAGCTGAGTCGGCTTGTATTTCTGAGACAGAGAGAGAGAGAGAGAGAGAGAGAGAGACTCTTTCCTTGGATTCCAGAACTTTAACCCTGAAAGCGGCGCCCAGAAAGGACCTTGCCCATTTCCACAGCTCCCTCCTGTCTCCCCAGCTTCCCCTCTGGAGGGGTGCAAGTGAGGAGGTGGACGCTGAGGTTTTAACGTTGAGGGTGCTCCCGGAGGCTGCTGCTTGCGTTCCTTGGAGCCCTTCTGGCGCCTGACAACTTGGAAGTCTTTAGGGAGAGCGAGTGAGCTAACGCAAAGCGGAGGAGGTGTGTGTTGGAGGTGGGCAGTCGCTGCCGAGGCTCCAGCGGTGGGTGATCCTTTGTACGCAGCGGTAGCCGCTAGTCTGGGCGAGCAGTCCCCGGCATAAACCCCCCGGAGCCACCATGCCCGCGCCCCCGCCTCGCCGCTGGCTTCCCTGCTAGGAGCAAGAAGGGATTTGGTGAATGCACCGGCTTCGCCCAGCGAGGTAACCGTACCCGCAGATGGCCGGGGAGGCCGGGGAGGGAGCCCCTCCGGCCCAATCGGCTCCGGAAGGCGCGATCGGTGGGACTCGAGCCCTGCCCGGGATGCGGCAGAGCCCGGTTTGCAGAGAGCTCCTGGCGCATGGAGCCAGCCGGGGAGGCGCGCGGCCCAGGAGCAGCGTGGAGGTTTGCAGGACGCGCGGCCTGGTTCTGTCAAACCGCATCTAGCTCGCCCCCGCCAGCCCCGGAGCTGCCGCCGACCCCGACCGGGGCGAGCTGGTTGCGATTGTCCCCGCGGACGGCGGCGGAGGCGAGCGCACGTGGGGGACGGCTGCTCCGGGTTCTTTTGTTGCAAGCCGGCTGCCGGGGGTTCCCATCACCGCCTCTCCCGAACCCCGAGGGTGTGGTGAGGGAAGCTGCCTGGGGAGTGGGGCCTCGGAAGCCGTCCTCCTCGGTCCTGCTCTGGGTGTCCGGCCCCCGCAGCCCTGGGTGGGATCCAGCCCCTTGCTGGAACGGCCGCTAAGCTTTGGGGGGGCCATCCTCGGCGCTCCCTTCCCAATCTAACCGGGTTTTGAGGGAGGAAATCCTTACTTGGAAACGTGGAGGAGATTGGAAAGCGATCAGAGCGAGAGGCAGGCTCCTCCGGGCTTGAACAGTTCTGCAGCTGTTACTTTTCGTGTTCCAACCTCATAAGCCTGCAACCCGGGTCATTCCACCCCTTGCGCCCGACCTAGGAGGCCGATCCAACGCGGGGAGCCCAGAATTTATCTGGGACCCATTAGACCCTCGCCGGTCCCCCGAGCTTGGGCCTGCAGTTCCAGCGAGCCAGGCCCGGCTGAAGCTCAGAGAAACTCCCCTCGGCCTGGCCGCTCGTTAAAAATGCCCGTCCCGGGCCGGAGAGCCGAGAAACCCGGGAGAAGGCGCCGCGGGAGCAGGCGGTGGGGTGCGGGCCGCCGGCGCCCAGGAGCGCGCCTCCCTCCGCGCGGCCCCGCAGCTGCTGCTTTCCTGCCCTATCCGTTGGGCTACTTTTCTTTTTTCTTTTCTTTCTTTCTTTCTTCTTCTTCTTCTTCTTTTTTTTTTTTTACCATTGCTAAAAGTTGGGGAAAAGGGGAGGACTCTTACTGTTGAAGGACTTTTAATTTTAAAGCCTGTAACTGATAAAGGATGAACGTGAATTCTCCCGAGGACCTGGTCTCTCGATCTGCAGATCTTTTCCATCCTCTGTTTTTGGTTTTGCAACAGGCGGGTTGTTGCAGACATTTTGCCTGCTGCCCAAGAATATGCCTCTTGCGAGTTTTCATAAACAGAGCTGTGATGTCCTTCTGTAAATGTGACGAAGAAAAACAATTCTGAAAGGACACTAGGTTTTTGTTTTGTTTTTGGTTCGTACCCAATGGCTTCCAAAAATACCCAGGCCTTATCTTTATTGGCTCTTCCAGAAGTCCAGACAAATTTGACGGGCAGCTGGCTTATCGTGGGGAGCCTGCGCAGGGGAGATGCGGGCCTCGCCTCCTCCCGTTCTGACCCCGCTCTTTCGCAAGAGGTTGAGTGCGCTCAGAAAGGGGTAATAATGATAATAATAAGGGGACCTCCTGCAGCCTCCTTCAGCGGGGAACGGAGGTGCTGGGAGCTGGAAACTGGGGGCCCGGCTGCCCCCTCCTGTCACTAGAATAGAGTTTCCAACTGTCTCTTCTGTCTCTCTGCCTCTGTCTCTCTGCTTCCTGTCCTCAGAGCAGGACCCTGCGCGGGCACAGGGCGCCGGACACACCATGGCTGACGCGGACGAGGGCTTTGGCCTGGCGCACACACCCTTGGAACCTGACTCAAAAGAGCTACCCTGTGACTCCAAACCCGAGAGCGCGCTGGGGGCCCCCAGCAAGTCGCCAGCGTCCCCGCAGGCTGCCTTCACCCAGCAGGTAAGGAGACCTCTAGCCTCCCGGCACTTTGCAGAACCGGAGGCCCTCCTGTGGGGGAGGGGTGGGGGTGGGTTACTCTTTGCCCCCAATTGTCCCCTTTCCTTTCCATCCGCACTCTTTCCACCTTTCCACGCCCTGCGTCCCCAAATACCCGTATACTCCCATCCACTTTATTGTGACAATAATCTTTAGGGCCAGAGGGTTTTGGAAATACATTTAGGTTGTTAAAGAAGGCTTAATTATCTGGCTATTTGGGGCTGGCTAACAATAGCCCAGATCATGCCTTCGCTGCTGAACTAGGTGTAGACTCAGCCCCGAGCACCTCATTAAGGGCTGGGTCAGCGGCCGCTTCAGGCCGGCGTGAGCGATGGCTTGACCCCTCTTCAGATCTCCTCTAGCCTTCGCCTCCACGGGCCTCCTCCACGCCGCCGCCCAGACCCGGAGTTGCACTGTTTGTGTTGGGTCGGGCTCTGGAGGGCTGGCTTGCCCTGGCCGGGGGCCGGGAGCGCAGGGGTGTGCTGGGAGGCTGTTGGGAGTCACAGGCTCCCCTGGCTGGAAGCTGGGCCCTAGTAGAGGGTGAGGCTTCCGCGCACTCTCTGTGCCCTCCTCCGTGGGCGCAGTGGACGTCAAGGCGGCCCTGCAGCTCTTGATCATTTACATAAGGCGTCAGATGGTGCAAAGGAGGGCGACTTGACCAGCACAGAAACTTGGATGTAGTCAAAACCTTTCTTTGGGATTTCGATCGATCGATGTCTTTCCTGCCTACTTTATCACCTGTCTCTCGGCCCTTCCCATCTCAGGAAAACGCGTGTACGGTTATAGAGAACCCGAGGGCAGTGGGCACAGAGTTTGGGAAACTCAGATTGTTTTTGTTTTCGGAAAAGCAAATCCGCTCACGAGACAGTTACGGATTATGGCAGAACGGAGGTTTTCGTGTCTGTATATTTTTTGTAAAATAGCTTTTAGTTTAAAGTGGAAATGTTGAGCAGTTTCGGCTGTGCCCGGAATCAAAACAGCTCAAAGTGAACAAAGTTGGATGTGAGGAGAACCTGGAAGGTTTGTTAATATAGACATTTGCAGACTAATTTTTTGGACTGTGGGAACCTATCATCCTATAGAAACATTTTTTAAATTGAGATTTTGACGTGTGTCTATGTTTGCCCCGCCATGGTGAGACCAAACGTACGTAGGTACGGGGTTTGCACGCCCGTGTGTTTGTGCGTGCCCGTGCGGGTGTCTGCAGAAGGATGTTCTGTGTGGGCTTTTTGAGATCGAGCATTTTTGTTTTTGCTTTTTTTTTTTTTTTTAGCCGCATCTTGGCTGAAAGGAATTGAGATTGGTTCCCCCCCCCCATTTTTTTTGGTCTCAGTCTGTCCTCCCATGGGCATGCTAGAGCACCTAATGTTTGGGGACTTTTCTCCGGCCTTGTGTTGGTGGCATTAGGAGACAGCAGTGCACCATGGAGGGGGCTGGTGCACGGGGCCTGCACCGGGATTCCTACCCCACGCCCCAGAGTCCACGCAGCCCTGCCGTGGTCTGGGGGCAGCCCAGAGGCTCTGGAGGGAAGGAGAAGTCTGTGTTTAGGTGGCGTTTGGGGAGGGAAGGTCCCTGCTCCTGGGGCTTGTCTGTGTGACTTTTTCTCTTTCTTATAGGGCATGGAAGGGATCAAGGTGTTTCTCCACGAAAGAGAACTGTGGCTGAAATTTCACGAAGTAGGCACAGAAATGATCATAACCAAAGCTGGGAGGTGAGCTGTGGAGGGCCTGGGAAAATCGAGGGGGAGACAGAGAAGGAAAGGTGTCTCGGAGACCCGAGAGACGGAGACCTGGAGAAGGCAGAGGGGCAGAGAAAAAGGCGAGAGAACAGAAGAGAGCAGAGAGAGAGAATGACTGTGTTTTTGTGTGACCCGATTTGGGTTAACGTTGCTTGGAGAACTTCTCCAGTGACTTCCACCCCTGGTGGGGGAAAACGCCTTCAAGATTCACCTCCAAAGCAGGACACGTCTCCCGACTGATACAGAAGAATCGAGAGCTTGGGGGGTGGGGGGCTACGCTCACGGAGGACGGATTGGTAATGGGAGACAGTAGGACCAGGGGGGAGAGAGAACGGGAAACCAGAGAGTTGCGGAGTCGGCTCAGGGACGAGACCCACTTACAGCCGCCGACTCCCTCCCGGCCCCCACCCTCCTTCCCGCCCTCCCTGACCTTGGAGCGGGTCCAGAGTCCCACCCGATTGCCAAACTCCGAATCGCTGAATGTATTCGCTACCTCTTTCATTGTTTATAGAAAGCAGGCAAAGCCTTTGAAACTGAACTGGGGCTCGGCCGGGCTCTATATACAGACACCGATAAACACGGCCGTTTCAGCAGTTTCGCCAAGACACTCACCCCAGAGTTCCTCTTAAAAGCTCGCAGTTTTTTTGCTAGAAGTGCTAGAAGGCTGGGGAGGCTGGGGGAGGGTCCTGCAGCTCTGTATTTCCGGGTGCCAGTTTGCCCAGGCCTGGGGACAGCCTCACCACAGGCCTCCCCGTGCTGGACCGACCCTCCGCATCCCGAAGGGCAGAAAGCCCGGAGTCAGCCCCGACCCGGCGTGTGAAGCCGGCGCGTGAAGCCGGAGTGGCCAGTAGGCCCGAGCCACCGAGCGTGTGAAGGGGGAGGGAGGAGCCGCTTCGCCAGACGCCCCCCGTTCTCCAGCCGAAGCCTCCCGCAATAAACTGACAACAGTGACATTTATTATTATTTGAAATTAAACAACGTCTGCTCCCCCGCTCGGCCCGAGTGAACCAGGAGGCGCGTTCTGTTTATACTGAAAAACTAAGCTCTTCTTCCCATTCTGCCCAGGAAGGACACACACGGCCAGGCCGCCTCTGCCCGCAGCCTGAGCTGAGGGGATTTAACTATAAAAGGCCTGGGAAGCCTCCCGTGCGCCCACGGGCAGGCGCAAGCGCTCCGCCAGATAAACACCCCCCCCCCGCCGTAAACACCCCCCGGCCGGGGCTCCAAGGACTCCCTTCACTCACCCCTTCCCGCCGTCCCTGGGTGAGCCAGGATCCAGCAGCTTGTCCTTGCTGGCTTTCCCGGGCACGCACACCCCCCTACCCCCTCCACAGGAGGACTGGGAATTTGGAGCGCACGCCCCAGCACCCAGAAGGAGGGGGTACGCAGCACCCACCTGCCCGTGACCCCATCCCGGTTCCAGCTCTGGTCTTTCTGAAACTAGACCTGGATGGTTTGGAGTTTCTTTGCGGAGGGCCAAAGTGTTTAGACTGTCCAAGGAAGAGTGCCAGGCACGTCGGAGAAGTTGGGGGGCATTTAGAAATAAATTTCGGCTAGAGCCTCGCGGCAGAGGTCACCCGCTGAGCTCTACTCTGGGAACGACTGAGGACCATAGCGAGGGCGGGAGTTGTATGGGCACCCACGGGTGTGCAGTCCCGAGGGCGCACACAGCCCGGTGTCCTCATGAGGTGGGAGCAGTGGGCTCAGCGGCTGGACCACCTGCCTGGGCGCAGGATGCCAGCGTTTCCCCTAATAGGGCTCTTTCTACTCCTAAATTAGAAAGTAGGTCTCTGGCTCTGAAAAGAGCGTTTACAAAGAGCAGAAATGGAGGTTCCAAGCAGGGCCTTCTACGCAACTGTTTCCTTCTAGAAGCCTTGGCCTCCAGCTTTCTATTTTCCTCCTGGTTACAAATAGCCACCAGCCTCCTGCTCACCTCCGGGCCTATCTCCTCCCCAAAACTTCAAGGGAAACCTGGAATGGATCTTGCCAAGAGCGGAGCGGGGGCCCCTCTTCTCCCCACGCGCTTCTGGAAGAGCTGCTGCTTTCATGAAAATGTGTAGATGTGCTCTTTACTGGATTGGCAGTAAAATTCTCTCTCTCTCAATCTCTCTCTCTCTCTCTCTCCGCTCTCCCTTTCTCTGTCTTCCTTCCCTTCTCTCCCAGGCGGATGTTTCCCAGTTACAAAGTGAAGGTGACGGGCCTTAATCCCAAAACGAAATATATTCTCCTCATGGACATCGTTCCAGCGGACGACCACAGATACAAGTTCGCAGATAACAAATGGTAGGCAACGACCGGCATGGGCAGGTGGGAAGAGGGGGAGTGGAAAGCCAGACTCCCTACTCCCCGCGTTGAACCAAGAAACAGTTTTTGAATGCCCTACTGTGTGCCAGAGGCTTTTGGTGCTATCCCGGACCACCCTGAGAGGAAGAAACAGCAGCCTTTAGTCCCCATTTTATAGACAAGAAAACTGAGGCTCAGAGTAAGTCAAGGGCCTATATCTGTGGCTGCAACCCCCGGTTGTGGATTTTTAGAAAAGGGTATTGTTTCCAAGCGCTGGAGGTATTTCTGGGGGCATAAAACCATTTACAGTTATTTTTTATGAGTTACCTGCTTTGAACATGCCTTTTTATGAAATTGCAAAGTTCGGCCATGGTATTTGAGTTAAACAGGCAAGAGAGGAGAGGTCCATTCCTTGGGTGGATTGTTCTCGTAGCTGCCAAGCATGCAGAGAGGCTCGAACTGGCAAGGCCCGTTTGAAAGCCCTCAAGGACCTTGCTTAGACTTTTTTGGTCCAGACTTCCAGAACCTCCTGGTAGTCCATGGTCAGCAAGAGGCTGTGAGGCCCGGCAGTGGCACCCCTGGTGCAGGGTGTGAGATCGAAGAAGAATGAGCCGGATGGGGGGCCTGCCTGGACGCTGGCTTGCAGAGGCCCAGGGGAGGCCCAAGGGTTAGGCCATTTCCAGACCCCTCTCCTATTCAGCAGCTCTTGCCTGGCCCGGCCCAGGACCCCCGCCAGCATGCCAGGATGCTAAGTCTGGGCGGGTTTCGCCCCTCCTTGCTCCAGGTCTGTGACCGGCAAAGCGGAGCCTGCCATGCCCGGCCGTCTTTACGTGCACCCGGACTCGCCGGCCACAGGAGCGCACTGGATGCGGCAGCTGGTCTCCTTCCAGAAACTCAAGCTTACCAACAACCACCTAGACCCATTCGGGCATGTAAGTACCCAGTGCAGCTCTCAGTCTGTCCTTCCAGTCAGTCGGTCTTGCCCTCTCTCTTTTACCTCTCTGGCTCCCTCAGTTTTCTCTTTCTTCTTGCCTCCTTACACTCACCTTTCTCCTTTCCTTGCCCCACTCCGCCCATCTGGGTCTTTCCCTCTCTCGGGCTCCCTGATCGTGTCTTCCCTACTGGTTCCAGTGCTCTCCTGTGCAGTCCTCTCTGTGGCCCACCATCCCACGCTCTGGGGCTGCCTTTCCCAGGGAGCTGGAGACCAGGGCCCTGGGGGAGTCTGAAGCACACATCCCTGTTCCAGACCTCAGGCTCACCAGTGATGAGGTGTGGTGGGCTGTGTGTTTCAGACCTCAGAAAACCCAGTCCTTCTAGCCCAGTGGGGACTTGGCACAGGCTGCCCAGAGACAGGGCCATGGTGGGAGCCATGGACGCCTTCCCTGCTCACTTTCAAATCCTGTCTTATTATTGAGATGTTCCAACTGACAGGGAGATCCCGGGCCACCTGCTCTCTCTTTTACAGATGGGGAAACCATCCTGCCAGAGGCCAACCCTGGTACCCCTTTTTAGCTGATATCTTGGATTTATCCGTTTTCTTTCCCAACAACTTTCAGCTTCTCCCCCTGCCCCGACCATGTCCGGAGCAGGCCAACCTGGACCAGAGTCCTAAACCTGGAGTCCGCAGGGGCCCCCCCTCCCTCAGAGCAGCCTGGTGAACCCCCGAATCTGCATGGGGAGCATTGAGTGTGCTGCCCCCACCTTCCAAGAGAATGTGTAGCTTTTAGCAGATTCTCTCGCTTAACGTAGATTCTCTTCCTCAACAAAAAACAAATGAAGAACAAAACACTGATTTGGAGGAAAATGTCTCTAGATCTTTTCATTGGTAATGATTGATCGCCAGGACAGGACACCATCTCTGACTGAATTCAGTGTGTCCAGAACCCTTGGCTTGATGATTGCACCATCAAGTGGGTCTTTGGGCATTTGGCCTTCATAGCAACTTAGAAATGAGGACACAAATATGCAGCCTTTATAAATGGGAGTCCAGGGGAAGGGAGGGGACCCGCCCAAGGTCACACAGCTTGTAATTTGGAGCAGGGATTTGAGGCTTGATCTTTCTAATTCCAAGAGTGGAAATTAGAGGGAAGAATCAACAAACACACGGTCCTCAGCTGAGGGAACTGGGGTTGAATGGGTTTGATTTGGAAGAGGGACAGTTTGTGAAGGTCCGAGGGGAGAATTCTGCTCCTGTGGGGCCTTAGGGCTGAAACACTGAACCGCCGAGGTCAGTGGTGGGGTTGGGACCGTGATGCAGGCGGCGGCTGTCTCTGCACGTGGTCGGTGCCACCTTGAACTGCTGGCCGCTGGGGAAGGGCGAAGGGAAGGCCCATTGCCTTCCTGCGCGCTAGGGAAGGAGCAGAGAGTGCCAAGGGCCGTTTCAGTGAGAAACGACGGGCCTCCTTCCCGTTTCAACCACGCAGTCCGACCGCCGCTTCCCGCGGGCGGGACCATCCCTGCGCCGAAATGCCCTGGAGCTTCTGGGGCGTTGGTTGGCGGGGGGTGACGCGTACCTGCGGGCCCAGAACCGGGACTATCTGGGTGAAGCTCCGGGAAGAATCGGGACGGTTTTCCCGCCTGGCTGGTGACCTTGGGGAGGCTCGATAGGACGCTTTTTTTTGGGGGGGGGGTCCGTGCAACCTTGGTGCCGGGCAGTGGGACTCGGGCGCCCGGCTTTCCCTCTGCGGGCCCGGCGGTGCCCTTTGGGGTGGGCGCCTGGGGAAGGCGCGCGGCCAGGCAACCAGGCCCCGGCACCCTTGCGAGTTTCCAGTCCTCCCGAGCCCGCGGGAGAGCGAGGGTGCTCGGGGTGGCCCCCTGGACTCCCTCGTTGCCACGCAGCCCTGCCCCCCAGCTCCCGACTCGGAGTCCAGAGCCGCCCTAATGAAATTAGGAGCCATTAGATCGCCCTCGCGCTGATGTCTCCACACTGTCCCCGGCCGTCAAAGCAATTTGGTTAAGCCGGGACGATGACCGCGCCGGCCGGGGGCTGCGGCGGCCCTGCTGCGTCTCTCTGTCGCCACGCCGCCCCGGCCGGCGTCGCTATCGGCCAGGGAGGCGGCCCGGCCGCGGCGGCCAGAGATTAGAGCCGCGCGGCCAGGGTCGTCGGGAGCCGCGGGGCCCCGGGTCCTCGCCCCTCCCCGCCTCCCCTCCCCCCACCTCCGGGCGGGTCTCAAGGGTTGGCCCAAGGACCCTGCCCCAGGGTCATCAACGCAAATAATCAAAGACACCGGGACAGCCCCCAGGCGGTCCTGGGGAAAAAGCAGGCCAGTTTTTCAGCCGGTTAAGCGCGGCGATTGGCCCATTTGGTGGGTCTGTATCCGAGCGATTTGATAAATTCGCGTTCTCAGCCTCCTGAAATCATCAAAAGCCAGGCGTCCTCAAAACCCCAAAGCTAGTTTTATTAGCAAAGATGCTCATCTCCTAGGACTAGTCCTGCTCCAGCAGAGAGGGAGTCTGGAGCCCCCCTCCCCCTTAATACTGATCATAGTAGTCCTGTTAGAGGGGCAGCTGGAGCAGTAAGACCCCGCTTGTCCCTGGGAGCACCCCCAAACCTGGAGAGGGTGGAAAGGAAGGAGAAAGAGCGCATTCCCAAGAAAGCAGATGTAAGGCTTCTGTCTGAGTCCAAGTCTGGAGATAATTCCGACTGTGGATCCTGAAATGTTGATAAAGTCGTAGAAAGGGAACCAGGAGAGAAGCAGGCCCTCCTTTGGTGGCAGTAGGATGGGGGGGGGCTTCTTCCCCCCAATCTCATCATCCTTGGAGGCCCAGTCCCCATCCCACTATCTTCTTTTTTTCATTGACTCTACTTTGCACCTTCTAACGAAGGACCAAGCCTGTGATTTTTATTCCAGTTCTGCAAACACTGGTCTTTTCCTTTGCCATCTATGTGAGGGAATTTTTTTTTGGGGGGGGAGGATGTTTGTTTATTTGTTTGTGTCTTCTCCCCTGTCATTCCAAAATTGACGCTTAAACTTGCCCCTGGGTCATGAGTTCCTCGCTCCAGACTTGTTTCTCCTGTGGTGGTGGTGGTGGTGGGCTGGGTGGGGGTGTGTGTGTGTGCCCTATGCAGGAGTTAATTTATTAAGCAAACTTTATTAAGAATTCTGATTTACTGCCGTGTGTGCTTTGGGTAGATTCCTGGAATATTACCCTGGCTTTTTGGGTTGGAAATTGTCATTTTTGAAATGTTTCTTTTTAATGAAATCACTGGCCCCTTTTCAAAACAGGAGGAAAAAAAACCAGACCGTTTTTTTGAGAGTCTGTAAGGAGGTGAATTTTAGGGGTGGAGAGAGGGTATTTATCGGGAAACAAAGGAGTTTTGAGTTTTCTTACAATCTCATTTTCCTTATTATTTTTAGATTATTCTAAATTCCATGCACAAATACCAGCCCAGATTACACATCGTGAAGGCGGATGAAAATAATGGATTTGGCTCAAAAAATACTGCGTTCTGCACCCACGTCTTTCCTGAGACGGCCTTTATCGCAGTGACTTCCTACCAGAACCACAAGGTAAGCCCGAGGCCCGGGAACCATGTGCTGGGGCTGCTGCCCCTGCCTTTGCAGGAGAATGCAGGGGTCTCTTGTGGAAACTTTTAAGCTTTAAGGGCTTCTTTATTCCCTCACAGCAGGCACCAGCTGCGACCCCCTGGGGGGGCTGGGGTAGGCACCAAGCTATGGCCTGAAAGTTGCAGCTGTTTGTACTGTACTCACAGGTTTTGCGGGACACTCTCTCACTGTCTCTCAACACACCAGTCAGACTATAGGTGACAAATACAGGAACGCATCTCTCTGCACTGAGTGATGGCCAGGAAGAAAGGCTACTTTACTGCAGGGGTCCATGCTCTTGGGTGGAGGTCTGGGGCCAGCTTTGTGGAACGTCTTTTTGTGGGTGAGGGTCTCTCCCCCACTCTGCTTTTTGGATGCATTTCAACTTGACCTGGGGCAGGTGACAGTTGCCAAGAACCTCTGGGTTTGGGTTTGCAAGGTGCTTCTCTCCTTGTCTCCATGGTTACTGATCCTGGACCAGAGTGAGGCAGAGTTGGCGTCGTTGAAAATAAGAACAAAAACCCTAGCGACCTGTGCCCTGCCCCCTCCCCCGCCCCCCAGCAGCTCCCAGGAGTTAGATGAGACCACGGTAAAACTACAGCTTGCGGAGGGAGGCAAGGGAAGCCTTGTCTTCCAGAAGGAGGCTGGAGGCTGGTACAGACACAGGAGGGTACAGCTTGATCCTGTCAACAGCAGACCCCACGCTGTTCAAAATCCACACCCCAATTTGGGCATTTCCAAGCTGGACAATGGTGCTGGAACAGGGTACCCCATCACTGCAGGTTGGGGGTGGGGGATCTTTTCTTCTTTCCCAGGAGAAAGGGGTCTGCTTGACTTGTCGTGGTTTGCTTCTGTTCTTTGGAAACGTGAGTGCCCCTGGATTCATTTTCTTGGTGGGAGGGCAAGTATTGAGTGAGTTCTGAAAAGACATAGAATCTGGCAAGGCAAGATACGGGGTGGGGGGGAGCCCCATGGGGGTGCAGGCTGTTGGCATTAAGTACTGTGGTCTGGGTTGGAGCACTGTTCAAGGGAAATGTTGGGGTTTCCATATGGGATCAGTGAGGGCAGGTCACTGGGGCACGATAAGGAGATGGACATAGGGATGGTGATGCCCTTCCTCCTTCACAGCTCCTGTCCCCATCAGCAAGATCAGGGTAGGGCGGCATGGAGCTACAGGGGCCTTGAAGCCAGGTGGGAGAGGCCGGGGCAGGGGTGAGGGGTGGGTTTAGCACCCTAAAGCCTCCCACCTAAACACTGAGTGTCAGATAACACCCTTCCTTACCTCCCAGCAAGGCCGGGGCAGTTCCAAGATGGTAATCTCCAAATTCGGGCTGTCAGTCAGCAGGCCAAGAGGTGATGGATGGTCCCTTCAAGGCCGCAAGTCCTGTCTGGGGACCCAAGTCTTGAGAGAGCTTCCCTCCAGAAGGAAACTCACTCTCTCCGAAATGCAATTACTTTTTAAAGGGGAAGAAGGATTTTTCTGAATTCCACCCCTGACTTGTCAAACCAACAAGAGCAAAAACATTAAGGTCAAATACTCTGAAAATTGCAAAACTATTTCAGGCTAATTTGGGTCTGGCTGCGAGAGACCTGTTTCCTCTATGGCTATTGTAAGTCTATGTTTAACTTTGTGGTGACAGTCACAGGGGAAAAATTTGGAAGAAAATAGCAACAAGGACACTCAGTCTCACCACGCCTCTCTCCTTCCCTCCCTCTCATATGTGTGAATATACATACACACACATGTATCTCTGTGTATTAATATATATATACACACAGACGTGCACACATACGCTTAGACCTGACAGAGGATCCAAAGATATATCAGATTTTCTTTTCTTTTCTTTACTTTTCTCCTCTTTTCTTTTCTTCTTTTCAATTAAGAAAGTCCAGACACATACAGAAAGGACAGGAAGTAGTAGATTCCTGAAAGTGACCTGCTAAAGAAAGATATGAGTGCTCAGGTCCTTTGGTGGGGAATCCCTAAGCTCTGTGTAGTTATGATCTTAGGGTCCATCAAGCAAGGCTAGATCTGGGAGAGTGTGTTCTTTCTTCCTTCCTTCCTTCCTTCTTTCTTATTTTATTTGGGAGAGAGAGAGAGAGAGAGAGAGTGCATAAGCAGGGGGACTCGATCCCAGGACCCTGGGATCATGACCTGAGCTGAAGGCAGCTGCCCAACCAACTGAGCCACCCAGGCGCCCCTCTGTCTTTGCTTTTTGATGCATAACTATCATACAGTAAATTGCAACATTTGAAATATACCATTTGGTGAGTTTGGCCTGTAGGTAGCCACTAAGCTATCATTGTAACCACTTGTGAATATACCCTACGCCCCCCCCCACATTTCTCCTTTTTTTTTTTTTTATAAATACCCTCCACAGTGAACATATTTAGTGATCCATGCGCTTGAAGGAGTGTCTGCCCAGTAGGGTGTGTACGTGTGAGATTTGAGCACAATCTAGGGGATTGTGTGTCTGAATGCTCACGGGTCTAAAAATGTGTGTCTCCAAATATCCATCTGGATCGATGTGTGTGTGATGACCACACAAAGGGTTCACAGATGGGAATTGGGGTATTGGTTTGGTTTGTTTTTAATTGGTTGGGTCCATAAAGGTTTTTTTAGCCTGACATCCGGAAGAGGGATTTTTTTTTTTTTTTAAGATTTTATTTACTTGACAGACAAGAGATCACAAGCAGGCAGAGAGGCAGGCAGAGAGAGAGAGAGGAGGAAGCACCCTGCTGAGCAGAGAGCCCGATGCGGGGCTCGATCCCAGGACCCCAGGGTTACCACGACCTGAGCTGAAGGCAGAGGCTTCAACCCACTGAGCCACCTAGGTGCCCCTCAGAAGAGGGATTTCATAGGAGACAACTTTCCATCATTCTTCTTTTCCCGACTCCCAACTTTTTAGTTGTGGACTACCAAAGGCATCTCTGTTCCTTGTCAGGAGATAGTCTAAAGTCATACGTTTTTCCAGCCCAGTCCAGGGCCTGTGCAGGCGTTCCCCATGTGGATGTAGGACATGTGTCTTGAACACTCAGGCCAAGCTGAGTGTGGTTTGTGGACTCCGTCTTGTTCCTTCCTTGTCCCACCTGGGCAAGGTGTGGAGACTCTTGACTTCGTGGGCAGAAGCCACCTGCTATCTTACCCACCCTTGCCTAGGGACCAGGGGGGACTCTGGAGGCAAGCTGCCTGGGTTTAAATACTTTTGACTTGGGCAAGTTACTCAGTTTTCCTCATCTGTGAAATGGGGATGAGACGAGAATCGCTCGTGTTTATCATCACGAGGACTAAACGAGGTAGTCCTTGGAAAATGTGTAGTACGGGGCATTCATTACACACATTCTCACCCAGAGCGTGAGCGATGATCCCATGGATTGACTGCTCAACCAATCCCTTCATACCAAGACAATTCCATCCAAAATGCAGGCCCTGGGAAACTCTTTGCCTTCCCTGATTATTCTAGAATCAGAAGAACTGAACTTTTATTTTTTATTTTATTTTTAAAAAATTTTTAAATACAATTATCTTTTTTTTTAAAGATTTTATTTACTTATTTGACACACAGAGAGATAGATCACAAGTAGGCAGAGAGGCAAGTAGAGAGAGAGGGGGAAGCAGGCTCCCTGCTGAGCAGAGAGCCCAATGCGGGGCTCGATCCCAGGACCCCGAGATCATGACCTGAGCCGAAGGCAGAGGCTTCAACCACTAAGCTACCCAGTCACCCCAGAACTGAACCTTTAAATAAGTTTCTTCTTACCGTGTTTGGAAAACAACAAGTGTCCATCTTTGTGGTTGAAGGCGTTCACTCGCTGAACATGCCATCAATTTGGGGACTCTTTGCAAAGATGCTTTGAATACACCAGCGAGGACAGAACAGCAATCCATGGGGTTAAATTGCCAGGACAATCTGGGACCATAGGAGGCATCAGTTTTAGTGTGAGTGGACCGATGCCTCCCGAATGTTCTTTCTCTGCCGGGATGCCGCTGTTCCAGGCGGAGGCAGGTACGTGGCGACCTTCATGTGTGAGACTGGGGTCCGCGGGGGCTCCTAATGACACGACATGTTTCCTCAGCCCAGCTGTGATCCCAAGCTGGATTTGGGAATTATTTCCCCAGATGGCTGACAGCTTGAAAAAGATATTTAAAAAACTCGACTCTTCCGCAGCAACGACGTTTGCTCTGTGAAACACGTTTTTGTAAGGTTTTCACTGAGGCTGTCAGCAGCACCCAGAACGAGCCCTAGAAATATTTAGGTGTTAAAAAAAGGTCACGTGGCCATTTCATTTCTCTGCCCTTGCAACAATAGCTGTGTATGCAAGCATGTCTGTCCCCCGATATTAACTTACTTTGCCATTAAAAGGCATTTTTCCTCCTGCTTAAATCATTGTGTAAGGAATCTGTATTTATGAGGTATGAGCTTTCTGGTTGGGACCAGGAAATGAACCCCTAATAGAGAGACATAATTAAGATTTTTGGCTCTCGTGAGGGTTTTTTTTTTTTTCCAAAAGCAAGAATTCACAACAATTATTCTCATTAATTTTTACAACCTCTGTCTCACTGGTTGGAGCTGGCATTTATATTTGTTTTAGCCCCCCCCTTCCCCCTCGCCTCCACCCGGATATCCGGTTCTGTGCTGATCTTGGAGAGGCAGTGCATTTGGTGACTAGCGCAAGTCGGTTTCAGGGGAGCCTTTTAGTAGAACTCAGACATCCGACTGTGTCATGTGCCCGTGAACGAGCCAGCCAACAGGCAGTGTGTTTGGAAGGGAATTTCAGAGATGGGGGTGTACAGAATCAGGCTGACGTTTTCACCTGCTGCGGAGCTTGTATATTAACGGTTCTCCAGGGTAATAATTCTTAGGTCCTAGGGACCTGCACACTCGGTCTACAAACAAGATATACATAGGATCCACATACCTAAGTGTCTGTGTAGCAAACTGGGTCCGTCCTGTGCAATCATATTTTTGGAAGCTCAAACTTTAGGTAGGAGTAGGTCGTGTCTGAGGTGCAAGGAATGGTTTCGAGTGAAAGATTTTTGCTGATAAAAATACCAAAACCCGCCTTCCCTCCTTTTCTTTCTCCCCCCCCCACCCCGCAGTAATTGTTTGTCCTGAGCTATTGATGGAACAGTGACGTCATGGATCAGGCATTAATTCAGCCCCAATACCACACCCATGTTGCCTACGAACTCGCGGGGGGTGCAGCGAGGATTCCCTCCACCCCTTATGGAATGACCTGATTTTTACTTCACATTTTGAGAATCCCTCTCCCCACCACCTTTAGAAAAAAAAAAGCATGATTTATGGCCAATGGGGTTGCATTTTTTTTATGACAAAGCCTGAGTGGGAGAGAAAGCTCCATTTAAGTGACTCGGAACAGAAGTAGATTCAGGAGTGCCCATTTTAAAGGCTATTTTCCTAAGAGACTTTTTTTTAAAAGATTTTGTTTATTTATTTGACAGACAGAGATCACAAGTAGGCAGAGAGGCAGGCAGAGAGGGGGGCGGAGAAGCAGGCTCCCTGCTCGATCCCAGGACCCTGAGCCAAAGGCAGAGGCTAATCCACGGAGTCCCCCAGGCGCCCCATCCTAAGAGACTTTTACAGACCTTTCTACTCATTTGGAAGGGTCAAGTCAAAATCAAAAAATTGTAGGAATGGATCCAGTTAAAAAGAAAAAAAAAGGGAAAGAGAGAATGTGTGTACACATAAAGACCCACCCGTATTTCAGAAGTTTTAAAATAGGTCTTATTTTTTTAGAGTCGCTTTAAGATGACAGCAAGGTTAAGTGGGAAACGCAGAGTTCTCTTGGACCCCCTGTCTCCGAAGGAGGAGACCCTCCACAAAGGCTCCCCCACCATCAACATTGCCCACCGAGTGGGACATTTATTACAATCGATGAATCTATACCAAGACATCGTTATCACCCAGAATCTGCATGAGGACTCAGTCTTGGGGTCGTAGATTCTGTGGGTGTGGACACATGTGCAATCATGGACATGTATGGACCGTTACATTATCACCAGAATAGTTTCATTTAAAGTCCTCTGGGATCTGCCTATCCATCCCTCCCTCCCCACACCATCTCTGACAAACCACCATCCCTTTTTGCTGTCTCTTTAGTTTTGCCTTTTCCAAAATGTTGTCTGTTTGGAATCAACAGATTTTTAAAACATTAATTTTATATATTTTTTAAAAGATTTTATTTATTTATTTGACAGAGATCACAAGTAAGCAGAGAGGCGGGCGGTGGGGGGTGGGGGAAGAAGCCTCCCTGCTGAGCAGAGAGCCCGATGCGGGGCTCGATCCCAGGACCCTGGGATCATGACCTGAGCCGAAGGCAGAGGCTTAACCCACTGAGTCACCCAGGCGCCCCGGTTTTTTATTTTTTATTGCAGGCATACACACATCCACGTGTATCACATAGTAATTTCGTGTTCATTATAGAGTCTTAGAGTTAGAAGGAAACCTTATAAGGCCATCTCTTCTAGAAAACAGAACGTACCAGAATGCCTGCCCCCAAATGGATGAATTATGGGTGCATTCACTAGTTACTACTCCTGGCTTCTCAAAGAGACTTTCTCAAAGTCTGTAACTCTACTACTAGGGGTAGCTGACATGGTTTTTGTGGGTCCTTGCATAGGAAGGGATCACAGAAAATTGTTCTCGTTTTGATTATCTTTCTAGTCATCTATCAGGAAGAGAGTTCAGTCCCAGTGTGTGTTAAATGCATTTCTAAAAGTGTCTCGTTTCCCCTTGCAACAAAGTGAGGGCAGACCTTGGGTTTGGAACTTTCTGCAGGGACTAGGAGAGAGAATTTGATACAGTAGTTTTCCTTTTATCGAATAGCTCATGATTCTAGTTTGAGGTGCAGAGAAGGATATCATATTTTTTAATAAAATAAATATGGGGCACCTGTGTGGCTCAGTCGGTTAAGCAGCTACCTTCGGTTCAGGTCATGATTCCAGGATCCTGGGATCGAACCCCGCATCGGGCTCCCTGCTCAGTGGGGAACCTGCTTCCTCCTCTCCCGTTTCCCCTGCTTGTGTTCTCTCTCTCACCGTCTCTGTCAAATAAGTAAATAAAATCTAAATAAAATAAAATAAAATAAAATGAAATAGATGTAAACAAAAAGTGGTGAGATTTAAATCAAAATACTAAGCAGTGTCCAGGTAGATACAATGTTGTAGATATAATTTTATACTGTCAGTATAAATAATACATATTATATAATGTTATTATATAATAAGAAGGTTATAGATATAATAACGATGGCCAAGGTGAAGCTTCTGTGATTGAACCTCGTGAATGCTGCCTCGGTGGCTCTCAAGAGATTCGATAAATAAAAATTCAGTTCACACGCAGCTTTTAGGAAATATTTTAGCAGACTGCATACGGATGTACTCTTTCACCAGAATCTGTCTTGTACGCTCATGCTTGTAGACTGCGTGTTGATGGTTTCCGTGAAAGTTCTGACCATTCAACCCAAGATCCCGTTCTACGGCTAACCTCTGTGCATTGCAGCAAACACTTCCAAGAAGAGGGCTCTCTCTTCTTTTTCTGGAAAATTGAAGGGCTTTGGAGCTGACAGATGGCCATCACGCATGTTACAGTCCTCTCTCTAGGTGTTTATTTAATTCGGCACCAGCTTCCACCTGTGCTAGCTAGCTCTGCGAAGCTGAAATGCACAAGGCATGAGGCATAGCAGAGTCTTGAAAGCAACCAAGTTTCTCCAAATGGCGGTCACCAGGCTGCGGGACAAGGGACACCATGTCACCGTGCCCAACTTTCCGAGGGGGAGGGGGACTCCAAGATTGTGTTTGAAACACGACATGCTGGGATTAAAAAACAAACCAGCCCGGCTGGAGTGATGCAGAGTATGACTCCAATTAAGGGGCAAACCGAAACCAGGTTTTTTTCCTTTTTAAAAGCGGTCTGATCTAGGGCATTTTTCAAAGCCTCCTCTAGAATGAAGTGGTGGGTCGCACTGACGTGACTGGCTTAATTTGCTTCTTTTGGTCGCCAGAGGCTGCGTTTCCAGCCATCGAGTGAAAACCGACTCTCTCTCTCCCCTCTTCCTGCAGATCACCCAATTAAAGATTGAGAATAATCCCTTCGCCAAAGGATTCCGGGGCAGTGATGACATGGAACTACACAGAATGTCAAGAATGCAAAGGTAAGAAGGTGGAGTGCTGGGCTCCTGTCTCTCCACGTCCCCTCTCACCCCCGCAAGGAACCCAGGAGAGCCCACAGCCGCCTCCCTCCTCCCGCCTTCCTCCCCATAGAGGCCCAGGCACGCTGGCCATCCAGAAAAAGGAGAGACAGCCACCTCCCGTCCCACCATCTGATGACCCCCACGTGCTCCCATGTGGCTCACCCTATGGGACAGCCCTGGGTGGTGGTGGTGGTGGGGATGTGTTCTCCGGGGATGGGAAGGGGGAGAAGGCACCAGGGAACTTGGCCTCCTCCATCTGCCCAGGGCAACAAAAGCTCCAGCTTTCTCTCCCTTTTCTTTGCCTTCTCTTTCCTTCTCGTGAAATCAGTCCTTTCTCTCTTTCTTCCCATAAGTCACAGCCGATGAATGATTTTCTTTTTGGCAACAACTCTTGGTAAATGAAAGGGAAGTTAATGACTCGATTTCCTGGGGGTGAAATGCAGACAAATTTGACACCACGTGGTGGTCCGGGGCACTGGGGGATTGGAAGCTGGTGATAAAAATTGCTCGGTATTTTTACATATCCTGTGGTCACAGTCGCTGATATGATGAATAGAAGGGGTTGTAGCAAATGTACATAGTGGGAATTTGGTCTGATTTGAAAGGATTGTACGAGCATTGCCAATTTTGTCAAACATTCTCTGTACCTCTTCATATGCTTCCAAAATAACTTACCATATGGCAAGAGAATTAGAAATACATCTTGATTCCTTTGACCAAGAAAGGGTTCCTCGCCTCCCCCCCCCCCTTCTTTTGGTGGGTTTAGTGTTTCAAAATAAAATGAGGTCACAGAGGAAGCTTTTCTTTATCCTTTCTGGAAGACATGAGAAGGGTGAGTCAGGCAGATGGGACAGACATACCCATTCAAAGAAAGATAAGGGATCTAAGGGAGGAACAGAGAAAGGCCATAGTGTTGTCGTTTTCACACTGGTTTGGAAATTCATGCCGTGGAAATTGTTTCTAGTGAGCGGGCTTTCCCGATCGAAGTTTGCGTGCTTTTATTTATTAATATTTTTAAAGCACTTTGAAAAACAAAGATTTTATTTATTTATTTGTCAGAGAGAGAGAGAGAGAGAGAGAGAGAGAGAAAGAGCACAAGTAGGATGAGCTGCAGGCAGGGGAGAGCAGGCTCCCTGCTGAGCAAGGAGCTCAATACGGAACTCGATCCCAGGACCCTGGGATCATGACCTGAGCTGAAGGCAGACTCTTAACCGACTGAGCCACCCAGGCATCCCAGGTTTTACATGATTTAAAGAAGAACTACACCCTGACCTTCAGGTGTGCGTATCTCTGCCCCACTCCTCTGCATTTCTGCATTTATAATCGGGTTTCTTCCCGATCACGGATCACTAAGGTGCTTTTTGTGGCTACAAGAACCAAGTTCTTAAATTATCATCGTTAACAAATAACAACTGGCTTTTTGAATGTCTGCATTTTGAAAGTGGAGTTGGATTGAATCTATGGTCAGTGGAAAAGTTGACAACAGGTATCCTAGAAAGGGAGAGGGGCCAACCTTCTAGTTGTCGCTAAGGGATTTTAGGCTTTGACAGATTCTCGCCTCCGTCCTCCAGCCGGTGAGGGTCGAGGCCGTGTAGGTAGGGACTGGAAGCAAAGTACCCCCTTCCAACCTGCAAACCGGGGGTCTTCCCTCCTTTCCACAAGGTCAAGAGCAGGTGGGATCGTGGATTTCAGGTGTTGTAAGCCGCCCCCTCACATGTAACCAGTCACCCCGTCCTGTTGATTCTGCCTTCCTAACATAGGTCTGAATTCATCCCCGTTCTCCTGCCAGGCTGTTCCCATTTTCTTGCCCACCACAGCCTCCTAAGTTATTTAAACCCTTCCAGGACATTCTCCAGGCATCTGCCAAAGACATCTTTGTAAAACACAGATCAGTGAAGGTTACTCCACAGCGTCGAACACACCCAGGCTTCCTGATGCTCTCGGGATAAGGCCCAGACTCCTCCCTGTGGTGGGCCGTGCCCTTCTCGTCTGACCCAGCCAGCCCCTCGCTTTGCCCCCGGCCAGTGTCCTCTCTCTGTCTCCTCCATCACGCTGAAGGAGATGCTCCACGCCTGTATCCTTCTCACTGTGTTTGGCCCTTGGAACAGCAAGTCTGGTCTTCCAGAAGCTTTCTTCCTTCCTCTTTGCTCAGCCATCTCTTGTTCAGCACTAGGTGTCCTTGGAGCTGTCCCTTCTTCCAAAAGGCACCCCCTGGCCACAGACTGTGGATGTCTATCCCCCATGACCCCTTGGTGCTTTCCTGTGTCAGGCCCGGGCCCTTCACTTCGGAAGCTGATGGGACAGATGATAGGCATGGAGGAGAGACAGGTGGGGAGGGCAGGTGTCTGAGAGATGAAATGTCGGTCACCCCAGAGACTCTCCCCTGAGGTTCTAAACACAGCTGGTTATATATTTAGGCAGATGGCTCTACTTTGGTCTGAACTGGCTGTCTCGATCATCCCCCTATCAGTGCAGGCTGGCTGAGGGGTCGTCTATGTGTCCTCTTTGGGTAGGCACTTGCAGGAAAAGGCGGGACAGGGTGGCTGGTAGTCAGTAGATACTAATTGACATGTTGGGTGCAAACCTGCAGCCAAAGAACCACGTGTGTCTTTGTGGCCGTGTTAGGAGTTGCGCTGGGGAGCCAGAGGGCCGACCTAAGCACTGACCAGGCTAGAAGAGCAGAGGGAGTCATCTGCCCGGTCCTGTGCACATGGCCCCCGGGAAGGAGAAGGAGTAGAGGCAGAGTGGCTCCAGCAGAAGGCTTTGGGACTCAGATGAACCTGGCTTCCATCCTTGCTCTGCATTTGTGAGCATGTGACCTCGGACAAGTGACTTAATCTCACAGAGCCTCAGTATCTTCATCTGTAAAATGGGCATAAATGATAGCCTCCACTTTCCACGATTCTTATAAGAATTATATGAGAAAATGTCTATGGGGTGCCTGGCTCCTAGTCAGTGTATCTGATTTGGGGGAAGAGTCCCCGTTACTCCCAGTTCTGCCCTCACTCGGCATTTATTCTGGGCTATGGTCCCAGCTCCCAGTGACAAGTGGGGAAGATGGCTGTCCAGAGTCGGCCGTGATAACAGCCAGGCCAGAACGGCAGGCTCCCTGTTCATCTTGTAATCCTGTTTCCTGTCCCCCACACACCCGGTGACAGCTGGCCCGCGGGGGGGAAAATGCAGGAGGAATGACATTTCCTCTCATTCCAACAGTTGGAAGAAGGGGAGAGGGCCGGACACGGACCCGCGCGTAGCCCACATAAATAACGTCTGGATTAGCTTGGCAAACGTCTGGACACTCGCCCTATCTCTCCGAGCCCCACTCTCCGCGTTTGGAAAATGCACATGGTGTCTTAGTTGTTTTTCCACCGCTCGTTTATGGGCTCTGGTGGCAGGAGCAAGAGCCGCTTGTTATAAAAACGCGTGAGCCGTGGAAAAAGCACAAAAAAGAAGATGAAATTATTTTAAAATCCTGTCTCCAGCTGACCGATTAGAATATGTGCCAAGGTCATTTCGAAAGGTTAATCCGTGGCTTGAGAAAACATGTTACCCTAAAAAAATAATATTTCCCAAATTGCAGGACCTCTAGCCTGGTGACAGATGGGAAGATTTTAGAAGGTATACAGACATGGGAACATCAGGCAGATTTTAGAGACAACATTGCTTGGAATGAGAGTAAGTTCTAAAGAAGGAAGGAGAGAGGAGGGCGGGGGAGAGGTAAGGTTGATTATTTAAGGGAAAGTGGTAATGAAATGAGAGTAGAACTGGTATAAAATTTTGGTGGACTTGTCAAGGTGATATGCAAGTAACAGAAATTTGAGAAATATCCCTAAATGCTCATCCTAACAAGAAAGGCGTGGGAGCTTTCCTGCTGTTTGAAATGACCTAGGCCCTGGTTTTCCGTGAAATGTTGCTTTCTTTGACCTTTGCTTTAGTCTTTAAGACATGTTCAGGCAAGCTGTGAACTTCCTAAGAGTCGAGGGTGCTGGAGGCCAAGGCCAGGGTCACTGGGGGAGGGGGTCGGGATGATGGGGGGAGGGGCAATGGAAGAAGGAGGGGAGGAGAGGATGGGAGGTAGGCCTTGTGGGAAGTGGGGTTTGCGTGTGTTGGGAAGAAGGGTTTTCTGGGTTGGGTCAGGGTAGAAGTGGGGAGGGGTCTGCAAGTCTGGAGTAGGGGTCAGAAAGCTCTCCAAAAGCCCCCTGGGGTGGCACAGTGGAGGGGGAGAGGGGGACAGTTGCTCCAAGAACATGGCATTCTAGAGACAGAAGGGACTAGAGGAGACAGCATCTCTTCCAATTTTGCAGAAGGAGAAACTGAGGACTGGAGAGTCACTTACTTTTCCCGTGTCGGATCTGTCGGTCTGTTATTCGGGGAAGACATACCTATTAAGTGCTCACGCTGGGGCAGCTCTTGAGGCGGCAGAGGTGGATCAGCCCCCGGAGGGGCAGCGTCCCCAGGGGGAAAGCTCTGCGGTTGGGCTCCCCAACTCCACCCAGCCTCTATGTCCTCATCTGTAAAATGGGAGATAATTACAGAACCTACCTCCAGGGCTGTTGCATGGGTGGAAGAGGTAATGCGTGTGTCCTGATGACTGTTGCTACGTAACAGAGTATTCCCGGGCCTCCCCGGGGCTGGCTGGGAAGCCCTGGGCCGCAAGCTAGGCCATCCTCTCTCTGTATGTGAGGGTAGATCCGGGAAGAGCCAAAGCTCCAGAGACCACTTGCTCTGTGCCGCCACGGCTCGTTCGAGGGACGCGGACGTGCAGAGGACCTCAGTTCTGAGATCCAGAGCGCCCCGAATCTCATCCAGGTGCCATCGGCTAGCCCTGGCTCGGTAATGGTGAAAATGCTCCGCAGGCGTTGCTGGTTGCCACTGTATGCACGCAAAGCACGAGGTAACATGAAGCACTTTTAATTCGTTCGTGGTTTGTGGGTCAGGAACTTAGAAAGGGGTCATCTGGGCCATCCCTGCCTGCCTTCCGGTGTTGTCTGGGGCGGCAAGTAGCTGATAGCACCAGGCCAAATGTCCGGACTGGGACACTGCTGTCATCCATGCTCAATGCTGGCTTTCAGCTGGGCTGTTAGCGGGGCTGTCCCCTGGAGCATGTGCATCCAGCCTGGCCAACACGGCGGGCCCTGGGGAGTCGAACTCCTTCCACGGCTGTGGGCTGCCCCTAAGACAACCAGTAAGAAGCAGCGAGACTCTGTTCACCAGCCCTTGGAAACTGTAGTGTCCCTTCTGCTGCATTCTGGTGGTTGAATGGGACTCAACCAAGAGGGCACCCAATTCCAGGGGCAGGGATCCCTCCTCTAGACAGAAGGAGAATCAGGGTGTGTCCCCGTATTTTAACACCATCCCCATAGGCGTGGAAGCACTTGGCCCAGCATCGGGCCCAGACGGGTTGATGTCAGGCACTGAGACGGGGTCCATGCCCTTGGGAAGCCAGAGGCCAGGTGAAGTGCCCAGGGCCACCCAGCTGGTCAAGGGGAAGAATCCTGGCTGTGAGCTTGGTTTCTTAGGAGGAGAGACTCACCTGCCTCTAGTGATTTTTTAAAATATTTTTTAAAAGATTTTATTTATTTATTTGACAGAGAGATCACAAGTAGGCAAAGAGGCAGGCAGGGAGAGAGGGGGAAGCAGGCTCCCTGCTGAGCAGAGAGCCCAATTCAGGGCTCCATCCCAGGATCCTGGGATCATGACCTGAGCCGAAGGCAGAGGCTTAACCCACTGAGCCACCCAGGCACCCCTCTAAGTGATTTTTATTGACCTCTATATTCTTCCTCGAAGAAGGTCTGGGTTTCCTAATCAGGGTCCCTATTGAAAGTCCAATGAAAGCCAAGGACTGTCCGAAAAACTCACAAGATATAAATAGACAAAAATTTCAAACCATTTTAAGGGATTCAGGGATTCAGGGTTCTGGGGCTCCCGAAAGGTTAAAAGCCTTTCATTGGCACCTTTCCTCCTTCTCCGGGCCTGGCTTCCTGATTCCAAATTAATGTTCAGCTCCTTAACCTCAAATGGTCACTTTTCAAATGGCTTCACACTCTTGTATTCCCATGCTTGCGGTTAAAGGTAATCTGAATGCCTGGTTAATGAGGAGGGATTTCCAAGACAACATTCTGGAGATGGCATTAGCTCCCTGCTTCTTGCCGTGCTTTTGGCTAGCCACACGGCTTCCCCCAGAGAAGTGTGAATTTACGGAAAACAAGAGGGGGTTGTGTTTGGGAAGCTGAGCCAGCCTAAGTTGCAAAATTGAGGTTTGTCCCAAGGGGTCCCACCTTGGCTCGAGGTTGTCTGTTGAGGATATGGAGGCTCAGAACAGTCCTCCCACGCCCCCATTCCCTGCCCCAACCTCCCCCCCTCCGACCCCCGTTCGTCTGCAACACTGTCCCCACTCTCCCCATTCCTCCCCGCTGCCCCAGCATACCTGCTCTTCAGGGACTGTGTCTGTGGGCAAATCACTCATTCACGTTTAAGCACTGTTTCTCAGACTTTGGCAGACATTGAAATTACCTGGGGGCAGAGGGAGCTTGTTAAGAAAAGCAGATTTCTGGGTTTCATTCTCAGAGGTTCTGAATTGGTGACTCTAGGGAGGGCTCAGAAACTACCCTTTGACAGGTTTTCTGATGGAGGGGCCCCTGCTTGCACCTGGGTAGTCCCTTGGTTCTGCAGAATGAGCAAGGGCATTCAGGTAAATGCGTGAAACAAATCTGGAAATAGATCCCATGTGCTGGACTGTTTTATAAAAAATAACCCTTTGCTCTAAGTGCTCAACTCTGGCTGAATATGAGAAGTACCTACAGTGCCCCCCCCCAATGTTTTATTATGAAAAATGGAAGACCTGTAGAAAACATGGAAGAGTTGTACAGTGAACACCCACATACCCACTGCTTAGGTTCTGTAGTTAATATTTTGCTATATATTTGCCCTATCATCCATCCATCCGTCCATCCATCCACCCACCCACCCATCCATCCATTTATCCATCTATCCATCCATCCCCCATCCATCCATCTATCCATCCATCCATCCATCTATCCATCCATCCATCCATCCATCCACCCACCCACCCATCCATCCACCCACCCACCCATCCATCCATTTATCCATCCATCCATCCATCCCCCATCCATCCATTTATCCATCCATCCATCCATCCACCCCTCCATCCATCCATCCATCCATCCATCCATCCAAACACTGACCCATCCATCCGTCTGTCCATCCAACCAGGCATTCTCTAATCCATCCATCCATCCATCTTATTTTTTTAAAGCGTTTCAATACTGAGTGGCAGGCATGAGTACATTCCACTCCTCTGTACTTCTGCATGCGTATCGTTAACTAAGATTCAATTTTTGCTCACAAATCTCCGTTTTAGGTAAAATTACATACGGTGAAATGCACAAATCTTAAGTGCACCGTTCACGTTTTAACAAATGCACATTCCTACGAAATCCAAGCCCCTGTCATAATATAGAACATTCCCTCACCCCAGACATTTCCCTCATGCCCCACCCCCCTACCAGAAGCAATCCGTGTTTCAACCTTTTTTCTTTTGACTGTAAGTTAGTTTTGTCTGTTCAGAATTTTGTGTAAATGAACTCTTGCAGTGAATCCTCTTTCTCCTGGGGAGATTTTTTTTCAAGGTTTTATTTATTATTATTATTATCTTTACATTCTATATTTTATATTTTTATAAATATTTATAAATATTTTATAAGTATGTGTATATTTACATATAATATATTTTATAAATATATATTTATGTAATATATTTTATAAATATTTATGTATTATATATAATATATAACATATATAAATATCTATATTTTATAAATATTATAAAATAATGTATCTTTTTATTATTTTATTTTATTATTATTTATTATTTTAATATTCTATATTATTTTTATATTTTAATAAATATTTTATAATATTTATAAATATTTTATGAATATTATAATGATATCATGTGTTATTTTTATTATTTTATATTATTATTATTTATTTTTACTTATTTATTTGACAGAGAGATACAGCAAGAGAGGGAACACAAGCAGGGTGGGGGGCAGAAGGAGGAAGCAGGCTCCCCACTGAACAAGGAGCCCGATGCAGGACTCAGTCCCAGGACCCTGGGATCATGACCTGAGCCCAAGGCAGATGCTTAACGGACTGTACCCCAGTATTTTTTTTTCTTTGCAGAACTTTTTTTTTTTAAATTGAAGTATAGTTAACATAGTGTTACATTAGGTTCAGGGGTACATATTAGGATCCAATACTTCCAGATGTTGCTCAGGGCTCATCAGAACACTTGCACGCTTAACCCCTTCTACAGATTTCGCAGGAGTCAGCATTTTGTTCTTGAATTCCCCACGTGAATGCTCTCTACAGCCAAGTTTGAAACCCACTCGCGTCTCTCTACCCGTCTCTACCCTCGGCCCGGTATCTCAGCGACCCCGTCCCAGTAATGTTCTCACATTAGAAACTTTGTCCTGAAGAGCCCCTCCCTCATAGATGTCTGTGCCTGTTTTTAGGGGGAGAGACCGATTTTTACATTAGCACGCGGGATGGTTGCTTTGGGGTGACTTTGCCAAGGTCGTGATTTGAACTAAAGGTCACCAGGAGCTGCTTGATTTTCTTCTGTGTGACCGAGGAGCCCCCAGGGGATGACCCTCATCAGAACCAAGGCCTCAAGACCATCCCCTTCGGTATAGGAAGCAATTCGAGAAAGGTCTGTTAATCTGGACCCTTCAATCTTCTGGCTTCCAGAAAGACCCCAGCCAAACCTCGGAACGTCTTCTCCACCTTCCCATCCTCCCTCCAAAATCATGAAAACAAACAAACAAAAAAGAAACTACTAAGACAGAGGCATGGTTAAACTTGTTAAAACTGCTACTTTTAGGAGACAGAACCAAAATGTTGAGTTCCTGTCTGTAGTTTCCCATCGTAGTTCTTGCTCTGGGGGCTCACGACAAGGACGTGAGACGGGGGCCTCGTGATTCCCATTCTGTGAATGGAGAGACTGAGGCCAAGGCTGATCTCTTCCGTGTCCATGCAACGACCCAGGGCTTTCTCCGTGATTCTGGAGCTGCCCCTGTCGTGTTGATCAAAGCTTTATTGAGTAGGTGATACGCGTATGGACTTTTCCCTAGAAAAATCGACAAGTTCTAACTATCTAGTATTTTGGGAGGGGAAAGGGGGTTCATAGGCCGTTTGGAGACCTTGCGATGTAAGAACTTCTGCTTCCGAATAGAATCCTGGGCGATCTGTAAGCCGGTGTCACACTGAGCCGTGTATCCCAATATATCTTAAGCCTTTCCCCGCATCGTATTGTTTTACAATCCCGGGAGGCAGTGAGTCTTATCGTTCCCATTTTACAGACAGAAGACTGAGGCTCAGAGAAAGGTGGGACCTAGCTAGCTCCCCCGTGGCCAGGTTTGATGCCAGGTACCAAAAGTGAGGCACGTCCACACAGCCTGACTTCAGACCCCCCACTCCACACAACCACACGGATGGTAAATTACCTAGAGATTTAACAAGGGAGCCCGAGCTCTCAGACCAAAATTGCCGTAAGTGGGGGGTTGCTCAAGGCCAGAGAGGGAGGCATCCTGGAATTTCTTGGCGCTCCTCGAATCCTACTGCCCTGGTGGGATCAGCACAGGGAAAGGCTTGCGGCTTCTCTGTGCACCCCGTTCTCACCACACCCTTCTCCAGCTTTGCGGGCTGCTGGGAACTGAGTCCTAAAGCGACCGTAAAGCACCGTAGACATGAAAGAGGCAGCGATGAGGATCTGCCCCGAGCTCAGTCCTGCCCGGGTGTCCCTGCACGTTAGATCAGAACAGCATTCCCCGAGCGAATTAGAAAGTTAGTCGTGAGCGCTCTTGTGGGATGATGGGGCCCCTTTCTGAATTTTAGTCGCAGATCAGGGTACTAGCCAGAGGAGGAACTCGCTCCGGGAGGACGGAGATCCTGAGTCCCAGCCTTGCCCCGGCACGCTGCTCCCTCTGGCCAGTTGTTTGAGAGAGGCTGCCCGCACTTGAGCGAGCCGCCGCCCCCCTACCCCGCGCCCTCCACCCCAGCACCCCGGCGCCCCTGCCACCTGCTCCCGTGAAAAGACCGATTCAGTTGGCTGCGGTGGAAAACGTTCTCGGGGGCGTTCGTTAGCTGGCGGCGGGCAGTTTGGCCGCGGATCTCAGTGTTCCCTTGTAATGTTTTACAACCCAGACCCGGCGACAATGGCGTCATTCACTGCACTCGCTCACGTGGAACAGAACGTGAGAGGGGGCCCGAGCCGGGGAGAAGCTAGTCTGCGGGCTGCGACACCCCGGGCAGAGCCGAGGTGCTGGGGGCCCTGGCTGGCATCGGCAGGGATGCGGCCAACGGCAGAGACAGCGGTGGCTTTGGACATCCTGGTATCCTAAAGGTGGCTCAGATGGTAGGACGGACAGATTGACCAGTAGCCCTTGACATTGCCCATGTAGCCCGTGTCCTGCCGTCAGCACCAGGCGGCCTCATAGAACAGGGTGGCTCTGTCTCCCTGTCGCTCCGTGTGCCTAGTCGGTATGAAGGCACCATTCCTATGATTGAGTAGAAGTTCGCTGGCAAGAACTTGGGAATAGCGCTGACCCAGGGCCAAGCTCGGCTTTATCCTTTTCTTAGCTGTGCTATCTGGGGCCAGGTGCTTAACCTCTCTGAGCCTCAATGTCTTTACCTTAAGGTGTCACTAATCCTACCAACGAAGTGGGCTTGTTGCCCGGAGGGAACGCATGTGAGTCGACCAGTAGAGCGGCCGGAGCGTTAAGAAAGCACCAGAGAACAAGACTGAGGAGGAGTTGGAGGTGGGGGACAAGGATGAGAATTAGTCTGAGAAAAAGAGCTCCCTGTTGCCTCCTCTCTTCCCAGACACGCGGGAGCTTCTCCACTTTTCCTTTGCTTCCCTTGTGCCATGGATTCCTCGCTAATGCTCTCGAGCTGCGGGGCCAGAGTCTGTCTTCGCAAGGACGGTCGCAAGAACGGTCGACAGAGGGTCGCACGGCCACGGGTCGTGTTCCTCGGGCCGGGGAGCCCGGAAGATGCCCACAGCCCGTGTGATAGCCGCGTTTTCCTCCCTCTGCCTCTGTAACCCCGCGCTGGTGGAGAACACACTTCACCCTTGCACGCACCCATTTTGACACCTGTCCGATGGACCTGGGGACGTGCTCCTGATTGACAGCAGGGAGGGCGTTGCAAGCGCCCTGGGGAAAAACAAGCTGCGAGGGACGAGTGGTTATTGGGATAATACGGCTTTCCCACTTCTGTGAGTGTTACTAATCAAAAGCAGGATTTGGCCTTTCCAGAGAGTAATTTTGCAATTTGGCAGCGCTGGAAGGGAGAATTCCGCGGAGTCCATTGATACATTCTCTTGTAAAATCCCTCAGCCAATTTTTCTTTTTTTTTTTCCTGTGGTGGTGGGAGTTGTTTTCTTTAATTAAAAAAAAAAAAAAATAACCGTCCCCATTAAGAACATAAAACTAAAAGAGATTTCCCCTTTCCTGTTGGAGCTCTGGCAGCTTGGTTCTGGAACTAAGCAGACCTAAATGGAATTGCCAGCGAGATTTGACAACTTTTATAATGTTTTATTATTATTATAATTTTCCTTCTTTTTCTTCTTCTTCTTCTTTTTTTTTTTCCATTACGTAGTTGGAGCCGCAAAGAGAGGACTGTAAAGCGAACTTCATTCCTTTCAGACTTCTGGCCCCAGGGGGAGATTTGGAGTAGGGTGGCTGCTCAGGATGGTTCCAGCTTTGGTTCAGAGGGGGCACACGCCGCGGGAAAGCTCGGCCGGGGGACCCCTGGGTGTCGTGAGGGCCCTGTAGCTTCATGGAAACTTGGCAGATGCCCTGTGTGCCCTGCTTGGCTACTTGGACGTGCTTTCGCGTGACAGAGAGTCAGGAGCCTGGCTGGAGATGGTTGCCTCCCCGAGGGGTGGGAGAAGCGGGAGAGGAATCGTGGGCCCTAAGCCCCCTGCTCCTCTAAAGGTTTATTTGCGTCCTAGAAATGGAAAAAAATAATCAGGAGCCTGTCTAGGAGTAGCGGTTAGAATCCTGATTGTGTCTCTTTCTAGCTCTGGGACCACAGGCGAGCTGCTTGACCTCCCAAGGCCTTGGTGGACTCATCCCGGAATGTGGGGACAAAACCTACTTCATAGGGTCTCAGAAAGGATGGGAAGGGCCAATGGAGCAGCACTCATGCCACGTTAGATGCCGTGTTCTTGGTACCTGACCTGATTTCAGGAGGACTTTTAAGGCATAAAAGAAAAGTAGATTTATGGCAAAAGTCACAACTAAATTGGGGATTTGCTGATATGTTATTTCTTCTAGGGAGAAGGTCTTAGGTGGTTTGGTGCCACGGGCCTCTCCAGTGGTCCGGTGGACCTTGTGGGTCACCTGTCCCAGAATAATATGATGAAAGGCATCCTATTAAATGCATAGATGGCCAAAAGCAAACCAGTGATCCTGAAACGTAGTCATCAAAATGTTCTTTGACGGCGATGTGGAGTTAGGCGTGCTTTCTACATGCCTTAAATAATGGGATCTAGTAGCAGGTCCTAAAAGACTGTAATTTTGAAGCCATGATAAGCACAAATGGTATCTTGAGGCATGTACAGCAGCTGGGTGGAAATGAAATTATTTCGTTTCTGTTGATGACAGTCACTACCACTGCTAATACAGCCGTGGCTTGTTGCCTACATTTGTAACAGAAAGGAATGCTCAATTTCAGTTCAAGACTAGTGAAAATAAAGACGTCATTTTAAAAATCCAAATTTAGACCCTTAAGTTTTCCCCTGAGTAAAGGCCTCCCAAGTCAAGGAGACAGGCTTATGGGACTGCTTCCCCCTGAGAAATTCTGTGGGCTGAAAGCATGAGTCATTTTTGTGAAGGCGTGACAGAAGTTTCTACCAAGTGCCAGGTATTTTCTAGGGCATCTGGTGGGATCTTTTCAACAGTCTCGTCAGGCTCAGAGAGGTTGAGTGCCTCATCCAAGGCCACACAGCATTAGATGGCGGATCCTTTAGAGAACACATATCTTCCTGAATCCAGCACCTTTCTTCTTTCCACTACATCCAGATTCTTAACTATGTGAATAGAAATCAGGGTCCAGTGGGTTCTTGAGGGATAGGAAGGTATTAGGGGGGCTCAGGGTAGAAGGCTGCGGTTTCTCCGCATCATCTCAGAGTTTTCCTCATTTCACAGATGGGGAAACAAAGGCTTAGCGAGGCAACCTGCTTTATCTTAACTCACTGGGTTAGCGAGAACATTGGGCTAGGTGTGCTACAGCTTCAGGCGTAGGGGGTGGGTAGAGGACTCATTTTGGGGGTATTTTATGAAGACTGGGCATTTCCTGGAAGTAGCAGCTTCTCTGCATTTCCAGGTGACTTGGGGTCAGATTCAAGTCCTGTTCTCCCCCACCCACCTGCAAGTAGTCTTCTTGGGAGAAGCATGAGGAGGGCTTTGAATATCTTCCTCTTTTTTTTTTTTTAAGATTTTATCTATTTATTTGTTTGAGAGAGAGAATGAGAGAGAGAGCATTAGAGGGGAGAAGGTCAGAGGGAGAAGCAGACTTCCCATGGAGCTGGGAGCCCAATGCGGGACTTGATCCCGGGACTCCAGGACCATGACCTGAGCTGAAGGCAGTAGCTTAACCAACTGAGCCACCCAGGCATCCAGTATTTTCATCTTCATCTCTGTTTTGCTTTTCATCCAAACAGGGCTCCGCTTTGCACAAAATCATAAGTGCCCTTAAAGTTTTCCCATACCCCCAGTTCCTGAGGGGAGCACTGGTAATTTTCATAAGTTAGACGCTGTTCTGTGTCCTCCTGCCTTGGTTCGTCTCACATGTCTTTCTGCATCCCTGTATGGACAGTCTCCAGATTCTTTTTGAACCCTGTATAATATTCCATTCTCCGAACAGTCAGAGTTGACTTAACCATTCATGAAGGCGTTTAGGCTATTTCTCGTTTTTTCCGTATTACAGACAGTGCTGCAGAGAGAAGCCTCATGGTTATGGCTTCACACATGGACTTGGACAACTTTTTTTTTTTTTAAAGGTTTTATTTATTTATTTGACAGAGACCACAAGTAGGCAGAGAGGGAGGCAGAGAGAGAGGAAGGGAAGCAGGCTCCCTGCTGAGCAGAGAGCCCAATGTGGGGCTCGATCCCAGGACCCTGAGATCATGACCTGAGCCGAAGGCAGAGGCTTAACCCACTGAGCCACCCAGGTGTCCCAACTTTTTTTTTCTTTTTAAGATTTTATTTTTTTGAGATAGAGCAAGAGTGAGAGAGAGAGAACAAGAGCGCAAGAGTGGGGAAGGAGCAGAGGGAGAGGGAGAAGCAGGCTCCTCACTGAGCAGGAGCCCGATGTGGGGCTCGATCCCAGGATCCTGGGATCATGACCCAAGCTGAAGGCAGACGCTTAACCAACTGAGCCACCCAGGCGCCCCTGACTTGGACAACTTCTTAGGAAAATGTGTAGTAATTGGATTGCTGTATCTGTGTATTGTGTGTTTTTAAGAAAAGGGCTGCTATCCTGTTGCCTTCCAGAAAGGAGCTGGGTCACCCCTCCAACCGCCTGCACGGTGTAACTGTGATTCTCCTGCCCACAATTTCTGCATTGGCAGCCCCCTCCCCTGCTATCCTGGATGAGCGTGTGTTCTAGGCCAGACCATTCTCTTCTTAGGTGTGTGTGCGAAAGCTTCTCTCGGTTCTCCCTTTGGTCTTGGAGCCACCCCTCCTCTTAGGTCCTCTGCAGACTCCCACTCTCACCCTCTCACCCACCTGGCTTCCAGTGGGGGTCCTGGGGCTGCTGAGCACCCCTCCCTCCTTCTTGGGGAAGGTTTCTGTTGCAGACCCCTAGCCCTCATGAGGAAGAGAGTGGGAATACTGGCCTGAAAGCTGAATGCAAGGACGTGTGGGTGGTGTCTTGTAAGAGGGTGAGGAACCACATTTTGAGCCCTCGGGAGGATGTTATTTATAGGATGTGACTGGATTTTATTCTGCTTGGTTCGCCTGCTCAGACACTGAGGCTCCAAAGGGCACACAGTCTGTAAGTGATGGACATGGGACATAATCTGGATCTGCCTAATCTTAGACCCCATGCTCTCTGCTCTGTTTCCCTTGTCCTTGCCCTCCCTTCTCCCTTCCTCGCTCGCCCTCTCTTTCTCTCTGCCCCTACTCTCTCAAAACAATGGCATAATGAGGACACTTGCTATTTGTGGAGCACTTGCTGTGTTCGGTCTTTCACATGTTATTAATTCATTTCTTCTCTCAGCAACACTTTGAACTGGGGATTTGTACTAGCCCTATTGCACAGATGGGAAAACCAAGGCATGGAGGAGAAGTATATATTATGTCCATGGTGACAAATATAGCCATGCAAAAGGAAGTTCTAAGGCACAGGCAGCAAACTCCCCAGATTAGGGTAACGGGGGATCATACGGTCAGTGACGTCTTCACTAATGTTGGACAGAGACCTCAGTCCTGTTTTAAAGATGGAAACCCAGAAGTTCAGTCTAAGTGACTACTCAGCTCTTCTAGCTTTTGAATTAGGGAATTCAAAGACATGTACATTAGGTTGAAATATTTCAAAATGCCATGTAAAGAGGGGTTCCTCATGGGAGATGGTCATTTAATTTTCAGCTTACACATAGAACTATTCATAAGCCTACTTGCCTAAGGTATAAGGCATGAAAAAGTAGTGTGTGAATATGTGTGTCACATTCAGTTCACTCGGGTATAATTGGATCACAGTGCTCATCAAAGACTCCTTTGTTTCTTATTCTGAGTTGCATTTCTGGTGGATTCTTTGACCCTTTGGTTCCACCAGTGGGGGGGGATCTCTATCAGGGTACTGATCAATGTTATTTCCCATCTTCTCTCTTTCAGTAAAGAATATCCCGTGGTTCCCAGGAGCACAGTAAGACAAAAAGTAGCCTCCAACCACAGTCCTTTCAGCAGTGAGCCTCGAGCTCTCTCTGCCTCATCCAACTTGGGGTCCCAGTACCAGTGCGAGAATGGTGTGTCTGGCCCCTCCCAGGACCTCCTGCCCCCGCCCAACCCATATCCACTGCCCCAGGAGCACGGTCAGATTTACCATTGCACCAAGAGGAAAGGTGAGTGTGACGACCCTTTTCTGTGTTTCCTTCCTTTCCTCAGGGGAAAAAAGTACACTTAGGTATTTGAAAAATGTAAGCAATATAAAAATACATGGAAATTGTAAGAAATTCAAACCGTTCAGTAAAAGTAAAGGACCTTCCTTTGACATGTCTCCTTCCGTTCTGGCTCCTTCCTTGGGGAAAACTTTTTTGAACCGTCCAGTCCTGTTAAATGCGTTCACACATACGCACATGCGTGCACGTGTGCAGAGACACATAAAAAATCATTGTTTCTACTTTTAACAGTTGATATTAGACTGTGTTTTGCAACTTGCATTCTGAAGCTCAAGAATACATTGTAGATGATCTTTTCATGAACGTAGAGCTGCCTTGTGCTTTTTAGCTGCTGAAGAGAAAGCAGAGTGTGTTCACTCCCACGAGTGGGCAAGGTGGCCGATCCTCGCATTTCTGGGTGTATTATAAGCCAGGCTGCAGGGAGCCTTCTTGTCGTTGGATGTGCTTTGGTTTATGTGTTAGGGTTTCTCCTAGGTGGGTGGATTCTGAGCTCTTCTCTCCTTTCCAGATCAAAATCAAAATCAAAAAAAAAAAAAAAGAAAGAAAGAAAGAAAGAAAGAAAAGAAAATTCCAGCTGATCTTCTCTCTCTTGCATTTTGTTTTTAAGTCTGGTTTAAATTCTGTCTGAGACGCTTCATTGTCTTCTTTGCCAAATGAGAAATGGGTGCTTTTCCTAAGTCATCTGAGTCGAGGGCTGTAACACCAAAGGAAGTTTCTGGTGGCACATTTTTTGAGCCAGAGTCGAAGCAGGTGTGGTTGAGTTCAGCTTGATAGAACGGTCGCTTGTGTGAATGGCAGACCAGCACAGTGGGGACAGCATGGCCGACAGGGCCCGACAACACAGGCTCAGGTCTCAACTCTGCCACCAGCTTCTTGGGTGACCTCAGCCAGTCGTCCTGGCCTCTCTGTGCCTCAGTTTCCCGCCTTGTCAACAGTGCTTGAGTTCCCGAGAGCACCTGATACCCAGCAAGCGCCAAGCTTGCTGATTGTGGTCTGATTGTGGGAGGGGCAGGTATGGCTCCAGGAGGAGCATCCACGGAGGAAGAGAGGGCTGTTTCTGAGTGACGTTTTGAGAGAGCAGATATGGGGGGGAGACAGGGACCTTGTACAATGGGGATGAATCTCACCTTTGCCATATGCAGATTTTTATGATTAGGGGCAAATTCCTTAACTGCTCTAAGCCTTTTCTTTTTTCTAATCTGTAGATTTGGTCTCATGAGTGGACCTGTGGCTTAGGCATGGTGTGAAGATGTCATGAAAGTGTGCTTGCCGTAGTTAGCACAGAGTTGACCCAATAGTGAGTTATTGGTTTGCTCCGGCAGGCCCAAACCTTAGTCTTTAAGAGTGGCCTGTCATACCTCCCAGCCTCTGTGGCCAGCTCGATGCCTTTAGAAGTCCTGTGCCCGGCGTCTGAAACGACGACTGCTTCTTCCCCTCCCTCCTCTTCCCCTCCCCTCCCTCCCCTCCCTTCACCCCTCCTTCCCCTCCTCACCCTTCTCTTCCTCCTCCTCCCTCCTCTTCTTCCTCTTCTTCTTCCTCTTCTTCTTCATCTTTGTCTTCATCTTCTAAATCAGCTCACAAGAACTGATGGACACAGATCCTTTGGCAGTCTTCTCTGAGCTGAGGTTACTTGAGGAAAGTAACACAGTCTGACTATTTGACATTTACCGATCTCCCATTTTGAAAGAGGAAAGGGCTGTCCTTGGTTCAAGCCTGGGACTGGGGAGCTGACCTGGGTGAGGCTGAGTCTCCAGACCTAACCTGAAGCCTGTCCAAGCTCCTTGGATCTTGAAGTTCGGAACAATATTATCACCCCCACAGGCCCCCCTGGCCCAGCTCCCAGCGTGTCCACTGCTGCCTGGGCTGGAGAACAGAGGCCTGCAAAATGCCCGCCTCTTCGGGTAGGAGCAGGGGTTAAGGATGTCCCCTAGATCACAGGTACCTGCACAAAGTTTCTGGTCTATGTCCCATTGAAGGGAAGCGCTGCCTAGGTTCTGTGCCCTAGCCTTTTGACAACACTACTGAGGTGTTATTATTCACCCACTTTACAAACAGGGAAACTGAGGCTCAGAAAGGCAAAAATCACGTGCTGTTGGCTCCCGAAGGTAGAATTTGAACCCATGCCTGGTCTGCAGGCTCTGCCTGAGCTCCGGGTCCCATTGTAGACGGTCCTCATTACCTTTGCTTATCAGCCATAATCCCAAAATGCCATCTTTCGTTAGAGATTGGTCTGGAGACTGAGTCAAATGGACTGCTTAAGAGCTCACCAGGTTTGAATTAGGGAGTTCCATCAGTTAAATTCATGCCAGCCCAAAAGAAGGGAAGGAAGAAGTTAAAAAGCATCCAGGTGCTTTTTAAGACTCAGCATTTACAGCAGCATCCTTGCAAAGGTTTTCTCCTAGAGGGTGGTGTGAGGTGGCTTTAGGGGATGAAGTCTTCGGATGGCAGGATCCTCAGGTGAACTCAGGGTCAGCTTGAGGCGGCCACGGGGGAAACCGGACTCGGTGGCCAGTCTGCGGCGGGACATTCCGGCAGCTGAGGCTTTCCAGAAATGTGGCCACAGGCAAGCTGCTCGAGTTCTCGGCCTCAGTTCTCTTTGCTGTAAAATGAGGATCTCAGTAGCACCTCCCCCATAGGGTCATGATGAGATGGAATGAGGGGGTCCATGCAAAGCCCCCGGAACAGTGTCCGACCCAGAAGTGCCCAGCGCGCGTTATCCGGCCATCGCTCTGCCCTTAGGAAGCTCACGGTTGCAGGCGGGTCAGATGTGTAATTACATACTGTGATGCGAATGCTTGATTACAAGGGTGATCTGATGGTATGGAGGAGATAGGGAATGTGCCAATGATGCATATGGTGCGGGGGTGGGAGGCAGGAACGGGGGATCAGGGGGAATTTAAGCCAGGATCTGCAGAGCAGGAGCTGGATGGAAAAAGAGGGGAGATGGCTGGGGATCCAGGCAGAGAGAAGGGTATGGGTGCAGCCCCTGAGAAGATGGGGAGCCAGCCCCCCACGGGGGAGCAGACACGAAGCCAGTGTGGCTGGAACGCAATGAAGGGAAGGGGAGGCAGATGAGCTACAGAGAAGGCAGGAGCCAGCAAGCTGCTAGTCCTTGTAAGCCATTTTAAGGATTTTAGATTTTTAAAAAAAAAGATTATTTATTAATGAGAGAGAGAAAGAGAGAGGGAGAGAGAGAAAGTACGCATGAGCTGGGGGAGGAGCAGAGGGAAAAGGACCAGCAGACGCCGTGCTGAGCAGGGAGCCCGGTGCGAGGCTCGATCCCAGGACCCTGAGATCATGACCTGAGCCAAAACCAAGAATCAGAGAGTCAAACAACTGAACCACCCAGTTAGATTTTATCCTAACACCAACAGGCAGCCCTTGAAGGGGTTTCGACCCGTGAGGGACATGATGAGGTTTCTGTTTTGAAGCAGGCATTTTGCTGTGCTGGGCGGTGGTGCACGTGGGGGTAGGGCGGACGAAGATGGGCTCCAGAGCTCTGCTGAGAGGCTGTCGCAGGCTGCGAGGTAGGAAATGACGGCGCTCAGCCCTGGGTGCAGTGCCAGGAGCTGGAGGTGTGGGTACAATCAGTCCCCAGAACCCGTTGCCCGTAACAAGGTGAAGGATGGCCCCTTTCCGCAGAGGCAGAAACTGAGGCTCAGAGGGACAGAGTGATTTGTCCCGAGTGGTCCTGCCCTGGGTTCAAGCCACAGTCCTGGCATTCGGGGTGCATGGAGTGTGCACCGTGCAGGAACCCTTTCACCTTGCCACAAACCTCTGTCCTTCCCACGTCCTTCCACCCCCAAAAGGGCGCTCCCAGGGACAGGGAGCATTCCAGCCGAGCTCTGTCTGTCCCGTGTGCCTCAGAGACGACAAAAAGCAATTCATCATCAGCCTCCATTGTAAGGTGATAAAGAATCAACAAGGTTTCCTTCCAGTTTGGGATTCCCGTGAAGTGATGGCTTCATGGGTGGCTTCCCCCCTTCCCCCCTGCCCCCTCTTGGGGCCCCGGCCTGCCCCACTATCTGACTTCCCCTCATTGTCTGTCTCCTTTCCAACGAGCCCAGGAGGCAGGCCCAGTGAAATGTCAAAGGGCCAGGCAAGCCAGAGGGCTTCTCGTGTTTGGACCTGGCTGTCTCCAAACTATCTCTCCTGATGGAGGGAACCCAAAGAGCCGGGAAGGTCTTTTATCAATGCCACTCAATCAGATCCAGGACCCCGGGCCCTGGGAGAGCGCTCGTCTGTCTTTCTTTCCCCTCCCACCCTGATAACCACCCCACCCCCCCCAACCTTAGGAACCCAGAGGCAACCCAAATAAAGATTTGAACAAAGCCATCTACTTCCCTGGCTATTCAAAAGGAAGTCAGGGGAGTGGGAGAGGAAGGGGATTCTGTGGGGTGCATTTTGTCAGTGCTGGGTGCTTTTTAGAGCAATTTCACATTGCTTTCTTCACTGGATCCTCATGCCAGCCCCTGAGCTGGGGCGGGGATGTCTTCCAGCCCCATTTTGCAGGACGTATAACGGGGGACCAAGAGGTTGGATTGGCTTCCCAAGGTCGTGTGGCTGGTGAGTGGCAGATCTGGGATGCATTCGTGGAATAAATATTGGTTGAGCATTTCCTTTGTCCCGGGCACTGTCCCAAGTACATGGGATAAAGGGACAGCAAGGGGGCGAAGGCTCCTGCTCTCCCAAAACTTGTATTCTCATTGAGGAGACAGATAATAAGGAAATAAATAAATGTCATGATTTTCAGTTGGTGGTTCAGTGAGAGTTGGACCCGAGTCTTTTGATTCCCAATTCAGGATCTTCTCTCAATACTGATTCAGTCTGTCCCACTTTGAGCTAAAATCTAACACACACCCTCCATCCATCCATCCTTCTGTACATCCATCCATCCATCTAACCATCCATCCACCCATCAGGTCAAGGTTACCATCTTTTCCTCTTTTCCGGACACAGTGAGTTTCACGAAAGCCGAAAAGCTAGACTGTCCGTCAGAAAGAGCAGTGTGCTGTGACCCGGAAGGCCCGAATCATGGTTCCACTTCTGACTTTGCCAAAGGTCATCCAACCAAGGAATGGTAGTTCAACAGGATCTTTTATCCGAATGAACCCAGTCGGCAAGCGAAATGACCCATTTGAGAATAGTGACAATATTTGCTTAATGGGATGAGCAATTTAAAAGCAGCCTTGTGAGTTTTCCTGCTCTGGGATCTCCGCAGGCACCTTCAAGCATTGGATGGTCCCCAGAGCCATCTGTCTGATCTTTTTTTTTTTTTTTTTTTGTCCTATCTTCTAAGAGGGAATAGAGAGGAGACCCATGTTACTCAGACAGATAAGATTTGCACACTTACCATCTCCATTCCTGCAAGAAATTAAAGCATTATCACCCTACGTAGTCAAGAACTAAGATCGGGATATGGTGCAGTGATCTGCCCAAGGCCACATAGCCAGGGAAAATCAGAGCCAGGCCCTAAAATCTGTGCTCGGGATTGATCACTGAAGCCATTTATCCAGAATCAGAAACCACTAGAAAAATGCAAGGGGCCAGGATATTTCCCAGTGCTGTGTGGTGCTCAGAATCAGGAAGAGCTTTCCTGGTATTCAACAGACTCGGTTGGGTTCAGGACAGGTGGAATGTAATGGACGGCTCTTACTACACACCTTTCCGAGACTGAACTGTGGGCCCGTCTCATGGAAGACTTGATGCTTGACTACCCGTTCCCCGACCGTGGAAGGTAAACACGACTCGGCTGGGAAAGAGGGCTTTGCTGTTGACTGGTTATCGGGCTCCCAGTAAAGAGAAAGGAACCAAGACCGTGACCAAAACAAACACAGGGATTCCATCCCAACCATTGATCACCACCGACCTGAAATTTGGATCCATGCTGTGGAATTTCTTTACAACGTGATGAGGTCCAAGAGGAATTTGAGAACTCTCGGGACCCGCTTTCATGAATAAGCCAGGCTTTTGCTTTTCTTAGGACTCTGCATCAGATCTTTGGGTTATTAAAGACTGGAATGTGTAATTTTACGATTTTCCAAAATGTGCTCCGGCCTTTTTCATATTATTCTTCCTTTTTTCGCTTGTAACAAATCTGGAAGGGGATCAGAAACTCGGGAATGGTTCATTTGCCTTGTTTTTTTTCTCTTGCCAAGGGTACCCTGCAGCTGTACTCTTGATTATTGAAAAGGGGAAACGCCCTGGTTAAATGGAAAACCCAAAGGTTATGATTCTAGCAACAATGGAAACATTCAGATTTATGGATCCGGGGCGGCGGGGGGGTGATGTTGTGTGGGGGTGGTGGATGGATTGGAAGGAAACACGGAAGCATGAGGTGACTGAGGGAGGAGGTGGGGAGGACAGAAAAAGTCGAGCGTAGCAACGTCTTCAGGATACCAAAGACAAATGCCCCATTGAAAGGTTGAAAAAGTGGCCACCAGCGCATCTGGCTATCTTCCCACATCTGGACGGTTGGCATGATGTGTTTAAAGCACCTGGAAGAGAGGCCGCATTTTTGGCTTTTATTCTGGACAAATGTTTGGGCGCCCTATGGGGCCCAGATGTGTCCCAGAAAGAGTCTTGCTGAAAATAAACACTCTTGCTGGGAGGTGGGTACAGTCCCAGCCTAGATAGGTTTACATGGGTGCAGAGTTTTCACCCACCTGTGGGTGTCACTCCGGGCGTGATGCCCATGGAAGGATTTGGCGGAACCCAAACCCAAGCTCTCCTACTTGAGTTGGGGAGCTGTTTTAAAATCTGGTGCCAAACCAAAGTACTCACTGTGGGGCGAAGCTTTATATGCAAGGCCCACCTCCCGTTCACCTCCTGCCGCATCACTGCTCAGGGTGCGATGGAGAGGGTCCCCCCTTCCCACCTCCAAGTGCCCTGAGCGGGACCTTGGCTCATTATTGGCCGCTCTGGGCCCAGTACCTGGCACTTGGGAGCCGCTCAGTACATCTCTGTTGGAGAACTAGGTGAGTGGCATTTGGTGTGAGAAATCAAGAGAGCTAGAAGCAAGGTGCCGTTGGCAAGGAAGGCAGACTTGGCTTGGATTCCAGTCCACGCTCCTTCCTAGTTCGGGGACCTCGGGAAGGTCACTTCGCTGAGTTCAGTTTCTGCCTCTGTTGACAGGCCACCTGGAGGAATTACTGTGAGATCAGGCAAAGGAGGCTCAGTAGGAGCTCAGTACAGAATAAGGATGATCTTCTCCCGTTAGTCCCACTTCCTGCCCCCAGGCCACTGACCATCACCGCAGAGGTGCAGGAGCGCCCCAGTGTTTCCTTTTTCTTCACACCCCGCCCCCCAATGACAGACCTGATTTCTTCGCACGTATCGATTCGAAAGAGACTGGAAGAGGAGGACAGAAAAATCTCCAGGTTGGGGGATAAAAATCCAGCAAAGGAATGAATCTGTGGGACCTTTACACCTTGCTGGAAACTCTTAAGATGGCTTTCCGGAAGGGAACACCTGGAGGCGTGTTACTCTGTATCAGGTCTGCCGAGAGATTGACTGGTGGCGTTGCCCTTGCAGCAAGTGCTGCTTTTGTTGACAGATATCACGAGATTTACGGGCTTGATTTATTGAATTCTTAGCGGCCCGGTGAGGTAAGTATTATTGACTTGGATTCAGACATGCCGAGCGCAGGTCTCAGGGTGGACGCCTGCGGCCGGCGCACAGATAGGAAGTAGGAGAACCAGACTGAAACCCAGATGCGTCTACACTTCTTAACTTAAGGTCTGGATTTGAGGGGATCCCTGAGCTCCCAAAAGTGCATGCGAAGCTGTGCTGGGCACATGGATGGTTTTTAAAACGTCGTGTTTCGGTGTGTTATTTTGGAGAGAGCCCAGCCCTTGTGATCATTCCCGAAGGAGGCGGTGACCCCGACTAGTTACGGAAGACCCTCTTTCAGAGACGGAATGATCTCCACGGCCCTACGCCGGGGACTCGCTGGTGTCCGGGGGGAAGGGAAGTGACTTTTTCAATAAAGAAATGGTGACCCGTTAAGTTGTACCAGCTCTAAGAGATATTAACTGGGACTTGCTGACACAGGCATCAGGGAAGGATCTGGGGACTCGCCCGCGCTCCCATCCATCTGTGCACTTGTCCCTCTGTCCTTCCATCTGTTGCACAGATACTCAGTGCGGGCCCTTGTGTGTAGCCCGGTCTCGAAGAGCAGAGACTCCTGCCTAATTCGATGACTTGAATTCTGACACCCCCACCCCGTTCCATTGTTTAGCAGCTGCGTAACTCTGACCTTGGGCAAGTGGCTTGACCTCTCTGGTCTTCCGTTTTGTGATCTGCAAAGTGGGGACCCTCTCAGAGCCCACCCCATGGGGTTGCTGGGCCGGCTGCCTGGGGGTCCCTTCCAGAGAGCGCTTAGGACAGCACCAGGCAGAGTAAAGGCCGTTTGTGTGCCTTCATACTGTAATCGTGGACGGTATTATTCTTACTTTGGTTCCTAGGTATGTTCTGGATTCTGGGGGATACCGCGGTGGGGAGCACAGACCATGTCCCGCCTTCGTGGAATGTGCACACTAGGGCAGAGGGAAGAGAACAGGCATCTTTACATACTGGGTGTTGTCTGCTCCCAAGGCCTGGCCTCGGTGCTCAGTCTGTGTTCTGGCATCCCTTTGTCAGCATGTCCCTCTGTAGCCTCCTTTTCGTGCTAGGGATGAAACCGAGCTCAGGAAGGCCAAAGTCTTCGCTCAAAGCTCAAAGTCTCCACCGTTACTGATCAGAATGGGGACTAGTCCCCCCCACCCCCACCTGGGGAAGGGGTCCTCAACTCCCCGTGGCTGCGTCCACCTCTAGCCCCGGCCTCACTGGTCTTTTTCCTCCCTTCTCCGCAGATGAAGAATGTTCCACCACGGACCATCCCTACAAGAAGCCCTACATGGAGACGTCGCCCAGCGAGGAGGACCCCTTCTACCGCGCGGGCTACCCCCAGCAGCAGGGCCTGAGCGCCTCCTACAGGACAGAGTCAGCACAGCGGCAGGCCTGCATGTACGCTAGCGCCCCGCCCCCCAGCGAGCCGGTGCCCAGCCTGGAGGACCTCAGCTGCAACACGTGGCCCAGCGTGCCTTCCTACAGCAGCTGCACGGTGGCCACGGTGCAGCCCATGGACAGGCTCCCCTACCAGCACTTCTCGGCCCACTTCGCCTCGGGGCCCCTGGTCCCCCGGCTGGCTGGCATGGCCAACCATGGCTCCCCGCAGCTCGGAGAGGGGATGTTCCAGCACCAGACCTCCGTGGCCCACCAGCCTGTGGTCAGGCAGTGTGGGCCGCAGACTGGCCTGCCGTCCCCCGGCGGCCTGCAGCCCTCCGAGTTCCTCTACTCTCACGGCGTGCCACGGACCCTGTCCCCGCACCAGTATCACTCGGTGCATGGGGTTGGCATGGTGCCAGAGTGGAGTGAGAACAGCTAAAGTGAGACCTGCTTCCTCGCAGACAGTGGCTAGAGAGAGCAGAGAGAGAGAGAGAGAGAGGGAGGGAGGGAGAGAGACAGTAGCCGAGAGAACCCCACGGACGACAGTTTTCATTTTCTTGTTCAAGTCTTCACCCATGAGAGCCCTGAGCGCTGATCTAATCAGCCACTGGAAACCACAATTCAAAAAATGTGACTTTGTTGTTCCGTCTCAAAACCAACCGAGACAAGATGAGCCCCCACCGCTGCCCCCCCACCCAGCCCCACGTCCACCACACTCATTGGCCGGCCATGTTCACACCATCTCCAGATGTCCTCCGTGATTCCTTCTTTCGGTCTCCAGAAAGCCTTGCCTTATCGAGTGTTTTAGCCGAATGGTGTAGTTGGAGTCTTCCCTGTCTTGGTGTTAATGTTGACATTGTTATATAATAAATAATAATATATTTTTTTTCCTTTCAATTTTCTTAATGGGACCCAGTCCCTTATTTTGGGGGAGGTCTGAGGCAAGTGTGTTTCAATATATGTACTTGTGGGGTTCCCCCCCAAATATACCACCCCTGAAACCTAAATTTCGCCACCCTGCCCTTGACTAAGAAATGACTACCTCTATCATGTGACGTTCCTGAAAAGGTTCCCTAGGTCCCAGCTTTTGTCCGACTTTTTCCTCCCTTGCCTATCATCACGGAGCCCAGCGTGGCCCTCTCCTTCTAACGCTGGCCTCCCTCTGGCCTCCTATCTCCCTCGGCCCTCCCGTCTTCCCAGCTCTGTGTCTTTCCAGCCGTCTGTCGCTAAAACGTGGCCTATAGCTTCCCGACCGGAAAGCTTGCTTTGAAAAACTTGAAAAGCCCTGGTTTACATGTGGGCAGAACTGTGATAAAGCAAGGAGCAACCTCTGTGCTGACAAGCATTGCGAAGAGGCCAAAATAAATATTGGTCCTGATAAAACACAAAGCCAGCCCAAGCTTCCAGACTTCCATCACCGGCGACCCGCCCCGGATGCCAGGCAAAGCCCAATGTTCCTACAGAAGAGGCCAGACCTGCTCGCCGATTGGTTCTCTCCGGAGAAGTCACACCGACACCAGATGCCGACACCAAACTGTGGTTATTGAAAGCAGAAAACAGTATAAAAAAAAAAAATAAGCGTGTAAGTAAAACGTTATTGCAGGGTTCTTTAGAGGTAATATTTTACTGGTACTATTTATTTATAAATAGGAGTTCTAATTAAGTAATAACACGAAATGAAATCCAGCATGGGAGCTGGCCAAGAGCTTTTAATTTTATTAATACTCAAAACCAAGTTTGCGTTTTCTTTTTCTTTCGAATGTGCTTTGCTTTCTTGATAAAAAAAAAATTTTTTTAAACCGACCCTAATAAAGAGAACAGGGTAATATGTGAGGCTAAGTATGTCTCAGTATGTGTGAGTGTGTAAGTATGTTTGTACGTGAGTGTCTTCATGCGATTATGTCTTTTTATGTTGCTAAGGGGTGGGGTGAGAATTAAGTACTCGTTTCGTATATTTGTGTGCCAATTAATGCCTAATAAATACCATGTGCTTAAAAAAGTACAAGGGACTTGAATACCCTTCTTTCGCCCCCCCCTGTTCTTTTTACCGACCAAATAGAGGGGAAGTTAGTCGGAGGACGTGGGAAGAAGTTGTCTTGCGGGTGTAATTTTGACCCCATCTTCTTTCTCCTGCTGGCTTCAGGGACTATTTGGAATCCCGTACGTGAGTGTGGTGGAGCTGAATATGTTTTTCTCCTGGCTTATATCCCTGGGATGGAGTTGTTTTCTTTCATTGGATTTATGACAGCATTAGAAAAGCAAGATCATTAGGAATCTCAACTGACCAAAAATATTGGTCAGATTTTCTGGAACACCTAGTACTTGATTTCCTGAAGGATCTGTTTCTTTAAATTGGTTGCGGGAATCAAGTGTTTTGGAGGTCCCCAAGAAGCAACCTTTGGGACCTTCGATGGCTATTTATTTAAAACCCCCAAATTCGGGGTGCCTGGGTGGCTCAGTGGGTTAAGCCTCTGCTTTCAGCTCAGGTCATGATCCCAGGGTGCTGGGATCGAGCCCCGCATTGAGCTCTCTGCTCAGCAGGGAGCCTGCTTCCCCCTTTCTCTCTCTGCCTGCCTCTCTGCCTACTTGTGATCTCTGTCTGTCAAATAAATAAATAAAATCTTTAAAAAAATAAAAAAACCCAAATTTAAGATTTGTGAGTGTGTCCTGTATGATCCACAGAAGGCAGAGCACAGCGGTGGGTCTGTAAGTAAATTCATGCTGCAGCTTTGAAAACTTTTGGTAATTTCAATGCCCGCACCTTTGAAATGATCAAGAACCATCAGATATGACACATCCCCTTGAAAAAGGAACAACTGGATAGTTGATTACAAATTACCCATTGAACCAGGTCCTCCTGGAAGCTTTCTAGGCAAAGAACTCCCAAGACGTGTGAGTTAATGATCAAGAAATGACAATTCCACTTCTTGTAGGTACAGTGGAGAAACTAGGTCCAAGGTATTCTTGTTCCCACAGAGAATGAATTAGTAAAATTTCACTGAAGAAATTCTGACTGTACTCTAAGTAAGCCTTTGTTCTGGTGGATTAAGGGGAAAAAAAGGTTGCGCTTGAAAAAATTACCCTACAAAACTCATTTACCAATGATACAAGGTAGCCAGTCTTACTTTTTCTCAAGAACATCACAAGAATATTGAGTTAGCACCCCTCAGGCACAGCGATCAAACAGTTGTTACCGATGGAAAATCACTAAAAACGTGCTCACGGCAAGTTTCATAGGCCCGAGAAGGGACATTTTTCTTTTTTTTTTTTGAGAAGGGACATCTTTTTCCATCACAGATGGAAGTTCACTTCTTTGGGTTTCAAACAATGGTTCCAAAGGATCTTTTCATTGCATTGGTAGGTTTAAGGATGTCACATGCAAATATTCATGTAGTTTTATTACTGTTTAGGTGTCAAAAGACATGGTGTAAATTGTTATATTCCTGTAGTATATTTAGTGAATGTTTCTTCTGGACTAGACATGTGTAAACGCTGAGGACACAGTAGTGAACAAGGTGATAGAGGTTGTATCCTTCTGGAGTGTATGGTTTAGTGAGAGAAACAGCCTTTAGGTAACCTGTGTCATCAGTGGATTGCAAAGGCAAGAAGACCTATGAAGGCAGCATGCATGATGTCATAAAGGGACAAGACAAGGAGTCCTAACTTGATCTGGCGGAGGTGTCTTCTGAATTGAGCCCTGAAGCCTGGGTAGGAATTAGCCAGATGAAAAGCTGGGAGGAAAAGCATTTCAGGCAGAGGGGATAGCTTGTGCAAAGGTCCTGAGGCAGAAATGGTGATGAACTGTAGGGTTCATGAATGGACAGTAATGACCTACTTTGCATTCACTCATTTATTCAAGAAGCACGTGTTAAGGTCCCACCCTGTGTGGTAGACACCCTGACTTGCTGAGCACCTACTAATTGTGTTAGGCTCTTTTCCAGTTAGTGCCCATGACTGCAGAGAACAGTCTGGATCTGTGAGCTGGTAGGCTTCTTTGTACCTGAGAGAGGAGAGTTACAGCTCCTCCTGGCTTCCTGGTGCAACATTGAGCAACTAGGACTCAACGTTAGGGGATCACCAGAAGGATGACTGGAACTTTCAGAGACTTGGATCATTAGTACTGTGGAGCTCAGAGAGGTTGGGAGCACCCCCAACATCACACAGCTGGTGTGCGGCAGAACTCAGCGTGGAGCCTCAGTTTGCCCAAGACTTAGCTTCCTTGTCCATTAAAAGGAGATAGCGTACCTGCCTCAAAAGACTGATGTCCATTGACGTTTAAGTGAATAATATCTGTAGAAATGTACCATAAAGGACCTACCACGGTACATGTTCCGTGAGTGTCTGAGAAGACAAACTTATCAATGAAAAACAAGTTAAGCCTAACTTGTATGCATTAACTTAGCAAATGTATAGTTAAGTAATCATGATGCCTATTGCTAATGAGAAAATAAGCCCCAGAAACTGCTGCCTGGAATGAAAATAGATACACCTTTTAAGAGGAGAATTTGGCAAAAGATACCAGAAGCCTCAAAATTGTACTAATCGGTTCATTTGGTAATTCCACTTGGAGGAATCAGCCCTAAGGAAATAATCAGGGATGTGCATCATACTAATTTTCTGGGAAGTTCATCATGATTTTTAAAATCATGCAAAACTGGAGACAGCCTTATTATCCACTAATATGGTGCTGGTTAAATAAATTAGTGTTGATCCATGCAATGGAATACCACATGGTTTATTAAAAAATACATTTGTGAAGACAATTGGAAAAGGATATTTAAGATACATTGTAACTAAAAGAAGCTGATTACAAGTCACGTGCATGGCAGCTTCTCAGTCTTACTGAATGCAACTGCATTCACTCCAGCTTGCAGGGCAAAAAAAACACACCCAGTTAGTTTGTGGAACATAATCATAACAGTGGCAGGACTGTCGAGTGTTTACGTGTTCTTTGTGTTTTGGGGTATTTCTCAATTTTTTAAATGAAGATGAGTTATGTTTAAAATTAGGAGTAGAATTAGTCAAATAAAATCTAGTGTATGCCTTGGCCATTGTCAAATAGAGTTTGTGAGGAAGGTGGGGCCCCCTGGGTCAACTTGGAGAACAAAGGGATGCAGATCCAATCAGGAGGGCTGTTGGCCCGGGAGAGTGACAGAGCTGGGTAGCGGCACCAGGCCACCGACTGCTAATCGCGGAACATTCTCCATCCGAAACAAGGAGACACCGGCTGCTTCTCTGTTTCCACTTTTGGGATTGCCCCTTGCTGGCTTGCTCCTCTTGGTGGGTTAAGCTATGGTCCTGGGGCGGACTCTGATTCTCCTGTTAACAAATCCAACACACGCAGGTACGTGCACATGCGCACAGACTCACAAATACGCATATACAGTCACACACACACAACGCACAGACACACACCCAAGGTACACATATATAATCACACAGAGACACACCCACGGGCAAACACACACGCAACACACGTGCATACACACATACTTGCTGGCTCAGGTGGTTTTAAGAATCTCCCCTTTGTTCTCTACCTGACCCGGCTTATAAAATTCACTTTGTCACTTACAGCTTCAGCGGCCTTGGGCAAGTCACTTACCCTCTTGGACCCTCCATGAAATCATCTATTGAAAGAGGATAATAAGAGTACCTCCCCCTCTCAGCCCCGGGGCAAGGGGATGTTTTAGTGGGCACACAGTGAGAGAGTGAGTGTAAACTTCTGAACACAGTGCCCCGTCTAGGGCAATAACTGTTGGTCAATAAGATGATGAATTAGTATTAATTATTTTTTAAAAGATTTTATTTATTTATTTGACAGAGAAAAATCACAAGCAGACAGAGAGAGAGGAAGGGAAGCAGGCTCCCCTCTGAGCAGAGAGCCCAATGCGGGGCTCGATCCCAGGACCCTGAGATCATGACCTGAGCCGAAGGCAGAGGCTTAACCCACAGCCACTCAGGCGCCCTAGTATTAATTATTATTGCTATTCATCTCTCCCCTGGTCCCCCTTTTTCCCCTCCCTCCTTTGCTGGTTGGGAAATTGGCCCCTGTGATCCGCTATTATTTTTATAATGGACCTCAGCTCAGCGAGGGTTAGGAAAACATCCCCATCATCGTCATCACCATCCTCACCACTTTGAACAATAATTAAAACACAGCTTTTCCACACAGGCACCATCTCAAGGATGATTACAATAGCTAGCTTTGTAAGTGACTACCAGCTGTGGATCCTCTGTGGCAACCAAGAGGGACCAGAAATTTCTACATCCCCAAAAGGCTGACAATCCGGCACTGTCTCTTTTCTGACCTCAGAATGCCTTCTTCTACCTCTTAAAAAAGCAGTCTTGGATGCGAATCCTGACAAATGCATGACTTTAAGAATACCTGTTTCCTGTTCCTGGAGCGGCACGCGCTGCGCGCTGGGAGCAGCCCGGAGAGCAGGTGGAGGCGCTTCTTGGCCAAGCTTTAATGTTTGGCCAACATCCCCTACTTTTGTCATTACGAGCAGCAAAAGTGATAAAGAGCAGCTTTCATTCCTTGACTGTACACCATTTGCTGGCCCCCATGCCAAGCAGCATACCTACACGGTCTTCCTTGGGAGGCAGGAACCAGTCTTATTCCCTCTTTGTAGATGAGCAAGCACCCAAGCACAGAGTGTCTGTCATGTCCAAGGTCACTCTGCTTGTGAGTGGCTTGGCCACCGTTCTGTGCTGCTGGCTCCTGAATGTGAGCGAGAGATCCGTGTGGTCTCTGCCCTTCCCCGTGGGCCCGGAGAAGAGAGGGAGGGACAGGGTAGAGGGCGTGTGCCAGGGAAACGTCTGTGCCTTCAGGAGGTTGTGCGATTTTGCAACCAGAAGCTGGGCAAGGCCTGTTGCCTTCCTGATCTCGGACGCCCCGCTAACCCCTGCTGCACGAGCTACTTACTCACTTCCCCCAGCCTCTGTCTCCACCTCTGAGAAATGGAGGTGGTAAGATCTGCCTCGCAGGCCTGGGACAGGGGTTACAAGGGAGCCGTAATGGGATGTGCTCTGCAGGGCAGCTGGTCGTCTGCACATTTAATAAACAGAGGCCTAAAGACGGATCTCAGCTCAGCCCTGACGTCTGCCAGGAGGGCTTTGCTGGACCCGAGATGAGTCAGGAGAGCCTTCCTCCTTCCCGAACATTCACCGCGGTTCACCCTTCTTACTGGCAGAACTGCGTATCTTCTCTCCTGGGGTCGTGAGAGCGGGAATGTTCCAGTGTTGCCTGCTTGTATTTTCATTTCGAAGCTGTTCCCCAACGATGTGGTGAACGTGTTCATAAGTGACCTCAGAGAGCAGGGCTCCGCGAGAAGTCAAGGACTCCGTGGCCAGGTGACTTACGCCGTTTGCATCCTCTTTGGCCGCCTCAGATTTGAGGCGTACAGGGGGACATTTCAGTGCGCGCTGGCAGCCCCGGACCGCAAGCATCCAGCCCTGGTCTGGAGCCACAGCGAGCGCCCCGAAATGGTCCACCGCAAAGCCTCCGAGGCAGGTGTCAATCACCGGTTAGTGTCGCGCAGGCGCGAAACGAGCCGCTGGGTGGCCTCGCCGTTGAATCCGCAGAGCGGTTCTGTGGACCCGGGCCGAGTTCAACTGAGCTCGGCTGGGCTCCGGGAACGGCGATGGGCTGGTGATGGGCTGCGGGCAGGTGGATCTAGGAGGCCTTTGCGTGGGACGACTTAGTTCTGCCCCACGTGGCTTCTCATCCTCCCTGGGGCCCTGTATCACACTGATGTTAAGACCAGGCTGAGTGTGGTGGGTAGGGAAGTCATAGACACGTCTTTCCGTAAGGGGTTTTCTCAGCCCGGCTTCCAGCTGAGCAAGTAAGAGATACGGAGAAATATAGTGTGAGATTTACTGCAGGGGATTGGCTCATGTGGTTGCGGGGGCCGGTAGGCGAGTCTGAAATCCCGGAGGTCAGACCATTAGGAAGGGCAGTGCCTCGCGGTTTGCTTGGCTGCAGGAACAAAACCCCACAGACGGGACAACTAACCAACAGAAATTTATTTCCTCACAGCGCCGGCAGCAGGGAAGTCCAATATCAAGGTGGTTTCTGAGGAGAGCTCTCTTTCTGGCTTGTGGATGGCCACCTTCCTGCTGTGTCCTCACCTGGCCTTTCCTCTGTGCACATTCAAGGAGAGGGGGAAAGAGAGGGAGAGTGAGCTCTGGTGTCTCTCTGTCTTATAAGGACACCAGCCCTACTGGACGAGGCTCAGGAGTCAGGCCTGGGCACTCACAGCCGCTACTTACACCCACCAAAACCACTCACCACGAGGGAGAGATAAACCCAAGAAAAGGAGAAATGGATGCAAGGAGGTCGAAAAATATTGAATCCCCATCACACGAGGACTCCAGAATACGGTTCTGCACGGATATTGGCCCCACTTCTGCCACTCAGGAGCCCCACAGCCCTGAGCACTCTGTTTCTCACCCAAACAGACCACCACTCCCGAATCCTTGTTCCAGGCTCTGCATTGAGGAAATCCTAAAGTAAGAGAGTAGAGCTGCTCATCCAACAGCACCCCATCCCCTTAGACCAGAGAGGAGGAGTGCTTGGCCCAAGAAAAGCTCATTGTCTCTGTCTCTGTCTCTATCTTTCCTAGAGAGAGAATTACTTTATTTATTTTACTTTATTATTTCTATTTCTATTTCTACTTCTATTTATTTTATTATTTCTATTTTTTAAACATGGGGCTTAAACTCACAAATCTGAGATCAAGACTGGAGCTGAGATCAAGAGTTGGACACTTATGGGGTGCCTGGGAGGCTCAGTGGGTTAGGCCTCTGCCTTCTGCTCAGGTCATGATCTCAGGGTCTTGGGATCGAGCCCCGCATTGGGCTCTCTGCTCAGCAGGGAGCCTGCTTCCTGCCCCCTCTCTGCCTGCCTCTCTGCCTACTTGTGATCTCTCTCTTGTCAAATAAATAAATAAAATCTTTTTTTTAAAGATTTTTATTTATCTATTTGACAGATAGAGATCACAAGT